>NW_022111324.1:35495638-35496892 GCF_000313985.2 Echinops telfairi | reverse complement strand
CTAAAGTAGCACCACCGATAGATGAGGTGCTGGTTAAAGGAGAGACTCTGGGTGATCGTATATTTGATATTTTCCAGGAGTTTTGTAAGGATGACAAGTATAGGGAAGCTGGTTGGCTGGTCCTTCTTACAATGGACAGTGTGATTAAGGAGAGGGATGATCTCAGAGCCTCAAAAGCGCACTTTAAGTGCAGACTAACAGATTTAAAAACTTCCATCTGTGCTACAAAGGAGAGCCTTCTCTCTGCTAGTAAAAGAGCTGACATTGCTGAGAATCAGGTCCAGAGTCTCATTATGCGAGTGGCTGAATTACAACGGCAGCTGAATTGCAGATCTAGAGCAGTGTCTGAAGCCAGAGTGAGAGCACTGATGGGGAAAAGTTGGGACCTGAAACATGGGATGGGAACATATGGGCTGATGATCCAGGAGAGGAGGCTATTGAGCCTTTAGAAACAATTGACCCACCCCAGTCAATAGATCCACCCCTCCCAGCTGAAAGTATTAATTCAAAATCCACACGTGAGCCGATTAGCCAAACTATGCAAGTTGACATGCCAGGTGGGGCTACATCAGTAGCATTGCCTAAGGGAGATGCCTTACAAAATATTGCTGAGAGCACCCAGGAAACACCTTCACCACCCATTATTTCCACTATACCTGTCCCTAAAATTAAGTCTCAGAAAGCTCCTAAAGGTGAGGTTGAGATGATTACCCAAGAAGAAGCGTGCTATACTCATAAAGATCTACTCGAGTTTTCAAATACATATAAGCAGAAGCCTGGGGAATATCCCTGGGAATGGTTATTAAGGGTGTGGGATACTGGTGCATGAAATGTAATATTAGACCAGTCTGAGTTTCTAGATATGGGACCCCTAAGCACAGACTCTTCTTTCAATGTCTCTGCGAGAGAGGCTAAGAGAGGATGTAATTCTATATTTGGTTGGTTCAATGAAGCATGGACTTCCAGATGGCCTAGATTGGACCAACTTGAAGTACCTGACCTACGTTGGTACACTGAAGAGGAAGGCATCCAAAAGCTTAGAGAAATTGGTATGTTGGAACGGATCTATCAGGATATTCCCATAGATCCAAAAAGGGTGTGTCCTGAGGACATACCCTTTACCACAACCATAAGGAACAAGTTTGTGAAGTGGGCCCCAGCATCTCTGAAGACTCCTGTAATTGCTATTTTATGTGCACCAGGATTAACAGTGGGCACTGCCCTAAGCGAACTCCGAAATTTGCCCACAATGGG
>NW_022111324.1:35460673-35491337 GCF_000313985.2 Echinops telfairi | reverse complement strand
TTGTTATATATCTAATTATCTTTATAAATAAATATATTAAATTATTAGCAATTTGGTTTTATCTCTCTAGAGAACCCTGTCTAACACATGAGCCCTTATCTGTACCAGTGAACATACACTGATCTAGCCAAATTTGTAAGGTTGAATTGGCATCATGATACTGGGGAGTTGGAAACATTAAAGGACTAGAAGAAAGTTGTATGTTTTGTTGATGCTGTACTGCACCCTGACTGGTTCCTCTCTTCCTTTTGATCCTTCTGTAAGGGGATGTCTAATGGTTGACAGATGGGCTTTGGGTCTTCACTCCACCCGCACTTCATTCACATTGATATGAATTTTTGTTCTGGGTATTTGATGCCTGATACCATCAACACCTCATGATCACACAGGCTGGTGTGCTTCTTCCATGTGGGATTTGTTGCTTCTCAGCTAGATGGCTGCTTGTTTATCTTCAAGCCTTTAAGACTCCAGGTGCTATATATTTTAATAGTCAGGCACCATCATTTTTCTTCACCATATTTGCTTTGCACCCATTTTATCTTCAGCGATCATTGTTGGGAGGGTGAACATTACAGATTGCCGGGTTATTAGAACAAAGTGTTCTTGCTTTCAGGCTGTACTTGAGTAGAGGCTTAATGTTCATCTGCAACCTTAATATTTAACCTATAAATATACAGACACATTTCCCTATCATTATATATAAATATATTTACATATGTATATGCCTGTATTTTGACCTCTATAAATATCCTTTGCCTCCTAGTTCTTTCCTCTCTTTCCTTTTACCTTCCTCTGGTTCCACTATCATGTTTGGCCTTCATTTGGATTTCAGTTATTTCTCTCTCGGCTACATTGCCTTTGATCAAGCCCAGGTTTCCTACGCACTCCTCGCCATCAATTTTATATCATTTGTTGTTCCCTATTACCTGGGTTTGTTGTCACCCTTCCTTTCCCCCATTTCCCCCTCTCCCGTGTCCCCCTGGAACCATCGGTCCCACTGTTTTCTCCTCCTGACTGTTTATTCTGTCTATCGTATCTAGATAAACATGCTGAGACAAACAAGACGAAGCAAAACAAAACAACAAAAGAAAAACAAAAACAGCAACAACAAAAAACCAACCACAAAACGGGAAAAGCCTTTAAATAGTTCCAGGTCTGTTTGTTAAACTTTATGAGTGTTTTCCAATTGAGTCGGATGGGGGTTATGCAATAGACCCAAAGTCTATTTTTGGTATTCTCTGGGGACGTCATTGTTTTGCTCCCTTTGCTGCTCTGTTTTATGCCCTTAGTGTTGTTTCACCCTGGTGTTGTGGGGTCAGATTGGGCACAAATCCTGCATTGTGTCTCCAGTGTTGTCCCCTGTAGCTCTATTGTTCAGCAAGGGACATCATGCCGCGTGGTGGGGCTGGCTCTATGGTCCTCTCTGTGCATTAGCTCCTCTGCACAGAAATATCGTCCTGGGGCTTGGTAGGCCAGAATGTGTTCCACCCCCTCTCCTTCCCTCTTCATGTGCTCCTGTGTGCTCTGATTAGACATGCCCCTATTCCTGACCTGTAGCTTCAGTGCTGTCTTCTAAAGTGCATTCTTCTGGGGGTGGGTGGAGGGTGGGGAGTGGGGAGAGTCCCTGTGGTTAGGAATGGGGTCAGCTCCACACACCTCTCTATTGGACCACTGCTTCATACTGGTATCACCGTCTCTAATATTTTCAATATTTCTTACCAGCATTATAATTCAAACACGTTGATTCTTCTCAGGTTTTATTTAGCATTCAACTTTCATACGCATGTGAGGCAATTTAAAATACCATGGCATGGCTCAAGCACACCTTACTCCACAATGTAAGATTTTTGGCATTTCAACATTTTAAAGAGGTCTTGTGCAGCAGATCTCCCAAAAGCAATGTGTCTTTAATCTGCAGTCTGCTACTTCCATGAGCATTAATTGTGAATCCAAGCAAGACAAAATCCTTGACAATTTCAATATGTTCTCCTTTTATCATGATGTTACTGTTTGGTCCCATGGTGAAGATTTTAGTTTTCTTTACCTTGAGTTGTAATCCAAATGAAGGCCATGGTCTGTGATCTTCATCAGCATGTGTTTCAAGTACTCCTCATATTCAACTAGCAAGGTTGTTTTGTCTCCATATTGCAGGATGTTAATAATCTTTTCTCCAATCCTAATACCTCATTCATCTTCATATAATGTTTATTTAATTATTTTCTCAGAATAAAGATTAAACAAGTATGGTGAGAGGATATAACCTGGTTGCACACCTTTTATGATTTAAACTATGCAGTATTCCCTTTTTCTGTTCTCATAACCGACTCTTGATCCATATATAGTTTCCACATAAGTAAAGTAAAGTTCACTGCAATTCTCACCCTCTCAAAGTTTGCTATGATCCATACATTTGAATGCCTTTGTAAAGTCAATAAAACACAAGTATTCATCTTTTTAGTATTATCTGCCTTTAGCCAAGACCCAGCAGATTTAGCCATGATATCCCGTTTCATGTCCTCTTCTGAATCCACCCTGCCAATGCACTGCTGCAACCATTGTTGGATATCGTCAGCAAAACTTTACTTACATGTGATAGCAATGATATTGTTCTATAATGTACACATTCTATTGGGTCACCTTTCTTTGGAATGGGTACAAATATGGATCTCTCCCTGTTCATCAGGTCTTCTATCATTAGTGTTCAATATGTCAAATCTGTTCTTGTAATGTTCTCAAATTCAGGTGGAATGCATTCATTGTCATATTTTGGCTCATATATTAATTGTTTTAAATTTTTCCAGCTTCAACTTAAACTTACATATGAAAAATTATAGTCTGCTCCATAATTGGTCCCTGGACTCATTTTAGTTGCTGATATTTAGTTCTCTATTTTCTCTTCCCAAATATGTAGCCAATTTGAATTTTAAAAGTGTATTTGTAATGAAGAAGTCATTAGTCTTGGCAAAATTCTGTCATGCCATCTCCACCTTTGTTTCTATCATCAATGCCATATTTGTCAACAACTGTTCCTTCCTCTTTGTTTCTAACTTTTGCAAGTCAATCATTAATTATTATCAATTCTTCCTGACTGCATATTGCATGTTTGCTCAATTTCATACTGAAAGGGTTTAAAATTTTTTTCAAGATCTGAGTTATTAGCTTTAGCAGTTGGTATATAAATTTGATTAATAGTTGTGTTGATTGCATTCCCTTGTATGTGGACAGATATTATCCTCTCAGAGGCAGCATTGTACTTTAGAATAGATCTTGATTTCACCTTTTGACAATTATTGCAATGCCATTTCTCTTTAATCTGTCATTCCAGGCTTAGTAAACCACATGAATGCCTGACTCAAAATGGCCAATACCCATTCATTTCAGATCACTAGTGCCTAGAATATCAAACATTATACATTCCATTCTGTTGGAATTATTCTAACTATCCTAGGTTCATACTTCATATATTCCAAGTTCCAATTCTTTTTATTATAAATAAATCATTTCATTGGGGGCTCTTACAGCTCTTATAACAATCCATACATCAATTGTATCAAGCACATTTGTATATATGTTGCCTTCATCATTTCCAAAATATTTTCTTTCTGTTTGAGCTCTTGGTGTCAGCAGCTCTTTTTTCCCTCCCCCACACCCTCCCAGTCTCATGGACCCTGATAAATGATAAATTATTACTATTTTCAGATCTTACACCACCTGTGGTCTCCCTTTGTACACATTATTGTTGTTAATTCCACTGGGAAGAGAGTGGGGGGAATTATACGTCTTTGTAGTCGGGTCCCTGTTTCTCCTACTTCTCCCCCCACCTTTCCTCTACCCTCATGGTATCAATAATCCCATTGATGTTTCTGAGGGGTTTATCTGTCCTGGATTCCAAGTGTCAAAATCTCTTATCTGTACCAGTGTACATGCTCCAGTCTAGCCGGATTTGTAAGGTAGAACTGGAGTCATGATAGTGGGGAGGAGTATGCATTAAAGAACTAGAAGAATGTTGTGTGTTTTTTTGGTGCTGTGATTCACCCTGGCTATTTCTTTCTTTCCTTATAACCCTTCTTTGAGGGAATGTCAAATTATCTACAAATGGGCTTTGGGTCTCTACTCCAACCCCATCAATTGCATTGATATATTTGTTTGTTTGGGGTCTTCTGATACCTAATACCTTATCCCATTGATGCCTCATGATCACACAGGCTGGTGTGTTTCTTCTATGTGGACTTTGTTACTTCTCTGCTAAATGGTTGTTCTTTACCTTCAAGCCTTTAAAATCCCAGGTACTATATATTTTAATAGCCAGACACCATCAGCTTACTTCACCACAATGCCTTATGCACCCATTTTGCCAAGTTCTAGTTATTGATAGATGCTTGCAGCTGTATCTTTTCATTTTGGGTCATGCCCCATCAGCAAATAAGGTCCCCAAAGCTTTATACCTGTAGGTTTTACTTTATCCACAAGCTTCTGGTACTCTATTTTGAGTAGTCAGTTCTTCAAACTTATTTTGGAGTGCCTTCTGACCTAAGTTGCTCATCTTCTGGCAATGTCTCTGACAATTTTCCATTGCTGTCAATAAAATTTTCCATGACTGGACAATAGATTCATTCTTTGTAGTTTTTAATATGGATATTTTCCTGCAACCTCTTCACTTTGGGTGACCATACTGGTATTTGAAATACCAGTGACATAGCTTCCAGCATCATAGGAACATATAAGCCACCATATTATGACGTACAGAAAGACAATTGGTAGTGGATGACTATTGAATATTCATTAAATAACATATACATATTTATACCACATTGCTCAATCAGTTATTTGATAATTGATTAAAATTGTGATCTACTTTGTAGTAGGTAATCTAAAGCACTACAATATACAATTCCATTTTTATATTATTTCTATAAGCACTGGTGGCACTGTGGCATAAGTGTTTACCTGCTAACTGAAAGCTGTGAAGTTCAAACCCACTAGTCATTTATAGGCAAAAGATGAGGTTGAAGGCTCTTGAAAAGATTTACAAAGCCTCAGAAATCCTGCATAGGGCCTCCATGAGTTCCAATTGACTGGAGAATAGTTCTAAACTCAGAAGATTAAAATGCTCTGGTGACTCGTGGTTTAAACGTTTTACTTCTAATCCCAAATTCAGTGACTCAAACACAAAAATGACTCTTTGGAATTAGCACTGGTGATCTGCTTCCATAAAGTTGGTGGTTATTAGGTGCTGTTGAGTCACCTCTAGCCCATAGTGATCCATGTACAACAGACAGAAACCTTGTGAGCCCCTGCTGCAGTCGCTGTGCAAATCCACCTTGTCGCGGTCTTCATCTTTTTCACTGTTCTTCAACAACTGTGATGTTCTTTTACAAGGACTCCTCTCTCCGGATAGCTTGTCCAAAATATGAGAGAGGACGTTGCCTCTAAGGAGCATTCATGCTGTACTGCTTTCAAGGCAAGTCTGTGTATTGTCTTGGAAGTCCCTGAAACTTTCAATATTCTTCGCCAGCACCATAATTCAAATGCATTGGTTCTTCTTCAGTATTCTTTCCTCAGTGTCTAATCCTCACACATATATAAGATTGTTGAAAATACTGTGGGTTGGGGCAGAGACATCCTAGGTCTCCAAGTGACTCCTTTGGTCTTCTTTTGCAGCAGCTCCATCCAAAGCAAGGTGTTATGTTATCTCTTGACCGCTGCAACCATAAGCGTTAGAATCCAAGCAAGATAAAATCTTGAGAACTCCAATCTTTTCTATGTCTATTATGATGTTACCTATTGGTCCAGTTGTAAAGACTTTTGCTTGTTTGTTTTTTTGTTTACATTGTGTTGTAATTCGTATCGAAGGCTATAATCCTTGATCTTCATTAGCAAGTGCTTCAAGTCTGCCTCACTTTCAGCAAGCAAGATTCTGTCATCTTCTTATTGAACATTGTTGATTAGTCTTCCTTCCTTCAATCCTGATGTTCAGTTTTTCTTTATATAGTTCCGCTTCACTTACCATTTACTCAGCAAACCGATGGAATAAATATAATGAAACGAACCCCAACACACACTTCTCCTGATTTTAAACCATGCATTCTTCCCTTGTTCTGTTTGATCCATGTACAGGTTCCACGTGAGCAAACGACATTTTCTGAAATTCCCATTCTTATCAATGCTATTCATAGTTTGTTATGTCAAATGCTTTTGCATAATAAATAAAATAACCTGATCAGTCACATAGGGCATTTTTACTGTGACATGTAGGGACGCTATGAACCAGAATCAATGGAAAGGCACAGAAGGGTTTATGTTTAGAAATCAGAAGTTTACTCTGGTACTCTTTCATTTACATAAAAAAAGTAAAACTTAGTTTAAATCAAGGACATGCTTACAGGTATAGGATATTTAGGGGTGCATAATTCAATCCATAACAGCTACAAAACAAAGCATTGTCATGGGGTAATCTTAGGTAATGAATGAAAATAAGGCATATATTTTAATAGTTTTATTGACACATAATTTATATACCTTACAATCCAATGGTCCAATCAAGTTAAAAATAAGCAAGAAAACAAACAAAACAATAAGAACAAAAGACTAGAAATCACACCATTGATTTGGATTTTCAAATAGTAAAAATGTGAGAACTTAAACCATTATAATCAAAATGACACTTTAAATTTATTAAACATCTTAACATACTAAATAATTAATAAAAGCTCAAACTAAAATAAGATCTAGCAGAGTGGTTTTAGTTAGTTCCAAATGGTTCAGCATTGGCTGACAAAGCCTATATACAATTGCATACAACCAGTTCTCTTGCATGCAGAATTGTGACCAAGGTAGGAACCAGGCAGGAATAACCATCTCTAGGTTGGTGGCCAACCACCACCTTCAAGGTGATGACGCTGGCCACTATGTTTGAATGGGGTGCAATGTCCTTTCCCTCAATCCAAGAACCAAACGTATGGTCTCTGAGTCAATTTCAACACATAGTGACCTGTGTTGAAAGGACACATGCAAGAAATTTGATTGTTTTGTAGTCTATATTTTTTGTCAATCATGACTGAACCATTTTAAACCGAGTATGAGACCTGTTATAAAGAATATAGATTTGCCTATACCTTCCCAATTGCAGTAGGAACTATCAACAATTAGATGTAAAAGAATAGATTTCTTTTAACATATAAACACAAAACAACTTCCTGCCATTGAGTCTATGCAGAATAATAGCAACCGTGTTGGACAAGGTAGAATTGCCTCTATGAGGTTCCGAGGCTGTTGCTGTTTATGACAGTAGAAAGCCCTGTCTGTTTATGACAGTAGAAATCCCTGTCTGTTTATGACAGTAGAAAGCCCTGTCTTTCTCTCTCAGAGTAGCTGGTGGTTTCAATCTGGGAACCTTTCAACTCGTAGCCCAAATCATAACCAGAATGCCTCAATGAGCTTCAGAAGTTATGTGAGTTCTACAAGCCATGATAATAAAAATAAATGCATGCTATATCCAGCCTTCTGATTATTTGGATACATAGCATATATATTGTCCTCAAATGCTTTTGAGTTATTTATTAGAGTGCTCTAGAAATACACTCTGAAATCTATATTTGAGTGCATAAGTTGATTGGGATGAACTCTAGGAAAATTTCTCCTTAAATATATAAGGGAACAAGGATTCAGTAGAAGGAGAAATTGAACTGAAATGTGTTTTAATCAAGCATTAATTAATCATACAGGGCATTTTGAACGTGGGATGGTCACAAATATAAGTACTATGGAATATTGATGTCAAGATTCAGTAGCACTAGACCTTTGTGTCTCTGCGATACTGGATGAAAGTTTCCACATGGAGTGGATCTGTCTTAGGTCAAGCAGCTGCCTTCCACAGAGGACAATTTCTGGAGAAGATGCTGTCAGCACTTACAGCAGCTTGTTAAAGGCGTTTCTCAACCAAGAAGGAGAGGCTGGGCAACACACAAAGACACCGCAAGAGGAAGACATTGGGCTCTACATGCATACTAGTAAAGCAAAAGCAAGAGTTCATCTACAGAACAATGCTTTCGTGCTGTTCGTTTTAGCAGATTATTGACTAAACAGAGAGACATTTTATAACACAAAGGGAAAGGAAGAATTGGTAATTAGGGTAAAATCTTTATCACCCACCCCATACACTGAAGATAGGTAAATCATTTGAAATACGATGATCTGTATAATTGTATTAACTTCTTATTTCCATTGAGTATAATTGTGTTCTGAGAATTAAAGTGCCAACAAATGTCATTTTATAATAAGCAGTTATCAGTTAGTGTATTTTAAAAATATTATAAAATATTTTCTGTATTGGGATGTTGTGAAGAAATGGTAGCTTTTGCTTTTTATGACTGTATAAAATCTTGTTATCATGTCTTTTTACATTGGCTTATTACCTCCTAAGCAGCAGACACTAATCCTAATGAACTAATCAATGCAGTAGCATCATACTCTAATTAACAAACTCTCATTTTAATCCATTTAAATTAGACATGTTTGCCTAATAAGCAAGTTGATTTTTAATTGACAGCCAGTATCGTGTTACAACAGTTTCAAAGTCACTACGAATGAGAGACTCTTTTCCAGCCAAAGGTCTTCTGACTTCTCACTCTCCATGAGTTGCTTGAAACTATGGAGCGCAGGAGGCAGCAGTGGTTAACGGGGACAGTATACCCTTAGGTGAAGACAGTTTTCCAAATACCTTTTAAGTTGCATTCAACAAGCACATTTGTCCATAAGACACCTAAGTGTGTATTTTAATGTAAAAGATTAAAGTGTTTGGAAATACCTATATCTATCTACTTATCTTCTATAATTGTGAGTAATTACTTCTCTTGGTAATTAAAAATTTTAATAACTGTTTTATTTCTTCTCACTGTGTGGTTTATATCTCATGTATCAACATATAAACCTTTCTAATGTGTCATTATATGCTCATAACTGCACGGATGGATTTTAGATTTTTGTTTGCCAAAGAAGTTTCATTTTTGTTTGCCAAAGGAGTTTCATTCACTAAGGATCAAACTCACTTTAGTTAAACATGGATCTATTATTCTTTTTGTATCTTTTAAAAGTTAGCAAGCAAGCAATCAATATATATCTGAACATATATGCATATATATTTGAGAAAGCCTCCTTAACATTGGTTTGTCCTAAATTACTTTTATCATATTTTATAGCAAAATGAATCTCAAGGTCAAACAAGTTATTAGAAATATACACTTGGGAAAAATATGGCCCCCTTGGTGTCCTTAGACTGCCAGGACCTAGTGGAGTGTTCGAATTTCAGTAGATGTTTATTGAAGGTGAAAGAAATTATTTAAGTGATAACAGAGACCAACTAATTGAGTCTGTGTACCAAGTTAATTACAGTGTTTCTAATGTTATATTCACCCTTGAAAAATCCTACATAGAACTAACTTCATTAACTATGTGTATATAAAATAATACTTGTTTATATAATTTTCTCTATAAAGTGTGGACATTTACTTGCACGAATAGAATTAAATGTATAGGAATACACACATTATTAAAATGTTTCAAAGGAAAAAATTACCTTACAACCTTAAATTTCTACCTATATTACTTGGCATATGTTTCTGGCATCTTTAAGCATACCGATAGCTAGCATGGCTGCTTGAATCTTGGAACAACGCTCTAAAAATAGTTGACATTTTGCAGTTTCTATAGTAACGGAGAAAATGGCTTCATACCCTAGCACTGCTCCCACAGAGCTTAATGTACTCTTTAGATTGCCTATGCACTATACTGCTATATTATTGTAGTAAAAAACTACCATTACTCTTTTCTTCCTGTTTTTGATGTGTCTTCTAGCAATCTGATCACTAGAGTAACAATCAGAGAGTTTGCTTGACATGGTTAAAACGTTCTGGTTATTTTCAGGAAACTCAGTTTTATCAAAAATAGTGCTCAGACAAGGCATGTTTCTACATGATACAGTTTGAATTGTATTGGAAGATCTTTTGTTCCAAAATATCTTCCTCTTCAGTCTTAATATCTAGTATTTTCTAGTAAGAATGTGTATTTTGTGATTAAATAAGTGTCCGCATTTACTAAACCAACCCTATTTGATTGTTGGAGATACCTATTTGGGGAACCCCATTGTTTCAGGCATATCTCTTTGTAGCCTGGAATTCATACCAATTCCAGTATGTATATTTTTCTCTCACTGAATGATAAATTTTCTTAAAGCGAAAGAACTTAATATCCATTTTTCTAATGAATCCTCAGGGAGGTGGACATAGCAAACACTAAGTGAATGTTTTTCTGGATGAATTAAATGAGTTTGTTTATTCAACTGCTAATACAATTAATTTCCAACATGTCATTTTCAGCATATTGTTAATTAAGTTCTAAAATAATCACTCTTCATCCGCTGACTCACAGGGTTTGTCTTGTTGTCACAGTGGTAGCCCCATAGCAATGCCCGGGTCCCAACTCTCAGAACTTATGAATGTGTTATAGTCAATGGTAAATGGAATTACGGTTGAATTCAAGATTGCTCATCAGTGTTCATTAAGTTAAGGATATTACTTGGGCTATTTGGGTATCACATGCAATACGAATGGACCTACCTTGTGGATGGGCGAGACAGAGACGAGGACTAGAGAGATGGCGGTGTGAGAAGGGCTTCACCCAACTTGCAAGATTTGAAGATGCAAAAGAGGGACTGTCAGTTTACAGGAATAGTATCCAATGGATTCTGAACTTTGTCTTTTCCTTGGTTTCTGAGATATAACCTCTAAAATCTTGGGATTTCTCCACGATTTTACTCTTTGTTATCCATCAGTGCATCAAGCCACACTGATCATTTTTTTTAAAAATGAGGTTACACTTTGGGTGAGTCCAGAAAGACCCACCATGTGATGGCAATCCAAATAAAGGGAGAAGAATGAGCTGGCGGTTGTATTCAATTACATGGGTGAATCATGTGTATATATGAGATTCCCAGTAAATGGACAATAAAGCTCAGAGAACTTTGCAGTTAGTGATAAACATTGATCAATTCATGGGGAAAACCAATATGTACTGTTGGGCCATGAAAGATCTCGTGAGAAGCTCTACTAGACCTTTCCTAATGAGTCTTTCATTTCTATTATTTTAATGATAATTTTGTAATAATAAATATGACACTTCCTTAAGACCAGTGAGTCATTTCAGCAAGTTACCAGATTCAAAGGAGTAGGGTGACCCATCAATAAGTCAGAAGTGAGGGGCACTCTGGGTGATCCCCAAGTGACACATCAAAACTTCAGAATAATTTTGGAAAGAGAAAGATAAAGAACTGAGATGTCTTTTACATGGTAAGAAACCCTGGTGATACAGAGCTTCAAGTGCTTGGTCACTGAGTGAAAGATCTGCAGACTGAAGCAACCAATTGTGCTGGGGAGAACGATGTGGCAGCCTGCCTCCAACGAGATTGACACCTTGAGCTGTCGAGGAAAACACCCTGTGTACAGCCTGCAGGTAAGACGTGCACGTAGCAAGGGGGCCCTGAAACTTGAGTCTAGTTGTGAGATTTTACCGACTACTAGGTGGTTAGGGCAATCAGAAGTAGTGCTGAATGCACAAATAGCGTCGGAAAGAACACTTAGAGCTCAAATTATTTGAGGATATTAAAGCCCTGGTGGCGTAATGTTTACGCGTTGTACTGGGGTCAGCATGTCTGCAGTTCAAAAGCACCAGGCGCTGCCTGGGAGAAAGATGGGACTTTCTACTCTCGGGAAGAGCTACAGCCTTGGAAACCTACAAGGGCCACTCTTGCTTGTCTCGTAGAGTGGTCATGAGTCAGAATTGACTTTAGTTATTGGTTCATAAATTTAAATAATGTTTGCATTAACTTGTCTTTCCTGTAGGCATATAGATATTATTGTATCACAGACATTATTGTATTTCAAGATACATCTTTGAATATTTTTTGTTTAGTGGTAGTCTTTGTGGTCTTTATTTTAATGATAATACTTACATTGTTTTACTATAAAATCAAATAATTGCTATTCAGTATAATGTTGTATCTTGGATATAACCAGTGAGTAAGTAGCCTTAAAAATTTGAAGACACATGTCTGACTATTTTCGACAATAATAAGAGAAAAAAGATCTTTGGCTTTCAAAGATAACATTTAAAGCTGGGAAGAGCTCGGGCTCTGATATAATATCTGGTGAATCACTTATAGAGAGAGTGTACATTGCCTCAGCAATAATCTATATCCCTATATAAGCTTGTAACATTGTTTTTAAAAAAGACTTTAAAGGGAAATAAGTAGAACAGTACAAGAACATGGCATCTATGTATTTAAGGACACAGGAACTAAATGCCTTGAAATATAGTCACTTTGTCTGTTGGACAGAACGGTTTCAAGTTGTTATATAAGAGGACATCAAGGAAGTTGTGGAAAAATAAAATTAGAAGATGATGGGACTTTCCCACATTTTTTGAAACCTTGCACATTACCTTGTGCTATAAATTGATATCAGAAGGATCTGTGCTTGAAAAGTGATGATATTAATATCATTAAACATTATTTCATTATTATAAACTCATAAGAAAAGACTACATTTCTAAGTTTATTTTTACTCGCTTGTTCTGAGTATTTGTTTTTAAGATTAACTGAAATTATTTCTCTTGAATTTGACATTGTTGGGATAGTAGACCATATGATAATTCAATTCAAAATAGCCAACACTAGTCCATTTCTGCACAGTAGTGCTTAGGATATCAAACTTTATATTTTTTATTTCATTGTTTATTTAACAACTTCTCATTTTCATAGACTTGTCCTTCCTGTTTTCCATGTGCTGCTTACTCATGAATCTTTGCAGCTGTTTCTTCTTGTTTTGAGTCACAGCTCATAAGCAAATGAAGATTCAGAAAGCTTTGAGCCACACATATCATTAGTGTTGACTTATTTTGAGGAAGAAGCGCTTTCCCGTCATATTTTGAATGCTTTCCAAGCTGAGGCAATCATTTCACACCAGTATAATAGACAATGCTCTACTGGTGGTCAGAAGGGGTTCAGTGGCTAGGCCCGCAGAAATGGACCGCCTCTTTCTTGTGTCTCATGTGCTCTGAATCTGCAAGCAGCACTACACCAACACGTCTCCTTACACACTTACAAACCTGGAAACCAGGGGAGTTTTTTTTTTTTATTGTACTCAGTGTGGGCAATTTTCTGTTCTATGGGACTATTCTTCAGATTTCAGGAATATTATAACTAGTTCCTGCCTGCTAAATACACTCTCAACTATATGACAAGAAAATTACCCTTAAAACTTCTCAAAATATATTGCATCTAGAATACTTGAGCAGAAGCCACAGTGGCATAGTGGATTATAAGTTGGGCTGCTAATCTCAAGGTCAGCAGTTCAAAACCACCAGTCTCTCCATAGGAAAAAGATGAGGCTTTCTACTCCCATAAAGATTTATAGTCAGAAACTCTCGGGGACAGTTGTGCCCTGCTCTATAGGGTCATCATGAGTTGGAATCAATTCAATGAGAGGGAGAATTAATAATTGAAAATCACCAATGCAGAGTGAGAAAATATTGTGGCCAACAGTGAAAGGCTTGGGGAAAACAAGTGCAAGCAACAGAGAAAAAAAGCAGGCAATGCAGGGATTTGGGAATAAATGGTAGAAAATAGAAGAATTGAAAAAGGAAAACAACAGCAACAACAACAAAACCACCCTGCCAGGGAGTCACTTATTACTTATAACAACCTGATAGAGTTTATGACTCTCTGAATCCTACTCCCAAGTGGTAGCTGGTGGTTTTGAACTGCCAACCTTTTGTCTAGCATCCCAATCCCAAATCCACAGTGCTACGAGAGCTTCTTAGAAGAACAGAGGGAGCATTATTTAATGGAACTACGGGGGGTTGTTTAATAAATTTCAGTGACGCATTGAAGTTTCAGAATAGCTTTGGAAAGAGAAAGAGAAAGAACTGAAATGTCTTTTACCTGGTGAGGAACCCTGGAGGTACAGAGGTTAAACTGCTTGGTCACCAAGCGCAAGATCTGCAGACTGAACCCACCAATCGTTCCGAGGGAGAACGATGTGGCAGTCTGCCTCCAAGAAGGTCAGGAATCTCTATGAGGCAGTTCTGCAGCCTCCAGCAGAGTCATCCTGAGTTGGAATTGACTTGATGGCAATGGGTTTCTCTGTGGCTTACATATTAAGTCAGTTTTCAGTAACACATGTTTGCCTGACTTTGTCTAATGAAAGAACATGTTCTTCATACATAGCCTTAGGGTATGGTTCTCAGCGCTAAAGTATATTTTGGTTAAATGATATATAAATATTTCAGTGAAAAGAAGGTGTCATCTGGGAATTTATTAAAACTAATATGTAAAATTAAATGATGAATGCAGATGGTGTAAGACATCTAGAATGTGTTAGTCTAATTTGCTTATTTTTTAATTGCTGGATCTCAGAATGTTGTTTGATTTATGCCAGTAACTTTGATACCTGAATGACCGCCCCAAATATATTTTATTATGCATCCACACTCTTGGTCTATATTTGTGCATAGCATATAAAAACATTTTCAATGTATTGCAAATACAGTTCATGTTTCTATTTCTCTATATAAGTGTTTAAGAGTTAGACAATAATTAAACTTTGTAGCTTAATTTTGTTAGTTCTGAACTTTAAATTAATTATTTATTTTTCAGTACTGATTATATAAGGTAATATCTTAATAACTACTTGGGATTTTCATCAGCATTAAAATTTTCCTGTTAATTATTTTAACTAGGCAAAAATAAAAGGCAATTTTAGATTTCTTTTAAATTAATTGAGATAGAAGACATGGATTAGGTATTAGCTAGAGGATATTTGAAAATGACTTATACCATATTTTTGGCTGGTATTCACTGTTCATTTGGAAAGCTAGATCTAAATGACATGTTTGTTGGTACCAGTTTATAGTTTAAAATAGCGATACTAAGTAATATTAGAAAATATTGATTATGTAGTATTATAAACAAAATGTTCTTGACAAAATTTTAAAATGGATAGAAAAACATAAATTATAAGCCATCTTAATTAAATTGACAAACTTTACCCATTATCTCAATTAAAATGAGGTACTTATATGTAGATGAATTGTTTTCACATGTGAAGTTTATAATAAGTTGTTGTTTTTAATTGTTGTTAGGTGCCTTCTAGCTTGCTGGCTCAGACCCCTAACAATCCTGTGTGCAATGACACTGTCAGTCCTGCACTGTCCTCACAATGCTGATGTTTGTGCATATGTTGAAGGCATTTTGTCCGTCCATCTTACCAGGGCCTTCTGCTTTTCCATTGCCCTTCTCTGTTACCAAGCATGATGCCCTTTTCCAGGGACTTGTCTCTCCAGATCACATGTCCAAAGTATGTGAGGCAGCCTCACCATCTTTCCTTCTAAGAAACATTCTGGCTATACTTCTTCCAAGACAGAATGCTCATTTGGGGGGCATTCCATGTTACTTTCAAAATTCTTCCAAGCACTGTGATTCAAATGTATCAATTATTTTTCAGTCTTCCTTATGCAATGTCCAATTTTCTTATGCATATGAGTCAATTGAAAATTCCATGGCTTGGGTTGGACACACTTTAGTCAGGCAAAGTGACATTCTTGCTCTTCAGAACTTTAGGTGCCTTCTGCCCCAGATTTACTCAACGCAAAGCATTCTGTGATGCTTGACTGCTGTTTCCATAAGTATTGATTATGTATATAAGTAAAAGGAAACTTTGAAAACTTCAGTTTTTTCTCCATTTATTATGATGTTATCTATTGGTTTAATCGTGAGGATTCTTGTTTTATTTACATTGAGTTGTAATCCATGTTGAAGGCAGTGATTCTTAATTGTCATCAACAAATCCTCCTCACTTTCAGTAAACAAGGTTGGGATATCTGCACATCACATATTGCTAATAAGGTTTCTATCAATCTTGATGCCTCATTCTTCTTCATATAATCCTGTTTCTTGTATCATTTTCTCAGCATAGAGATTGAACCAGTAAGGTACAAGGGTACATCCATGACACACACCTCTCCTTATTTTAAACCATTCAATATTCTTTTATTCTGTTTAAAAAACTCCATCTTGGTTTATGTTCCAGTTCACATCAGCACTATAAAACGTCCTGGAATTCTATTCTTCTCAAGGCTATCTATAGTTTGTTATGATCCACAACATTGAGTGCCTTTTGCTTAGTCAGTAAAACATAAGTAAACATATTTCTGGTATTCTCTACTTTCAGCCAAGATCCAGCTGACATCAGCAATGATATCAATTAACTTTTGGCAGCTCCAGTTCAATGTATTGCTGAAACTGTTGTTTAATGATCTTCAGCAAAATTTCACTTGCATGATATCAATGATATTATTATATAATTTAAGCATTCTTCTTGGTCATCTTTATTGGGGATCGATATACATATAAATCTCTTCCAGTTGGTTGGCCAGGTGACCATCTTCCAAATCTCTTGATATAACTGAGTAAGCGCTTCCTGTGCTACATCAGCTGGTTGAGCTATTTCAATTAGTAGTCCATCAACTCCGGGATCCTTTCATTTTGCTAATGCTTTCATTGCAGCTTGGACTTATTTCTTCAATACCATTGGTTCTTTCTCACATTCTGCCTCCTAAAATGATGGAATGCCAACTAGTTCTTATTGGACAGTGTATTTTTCCATCTTATTTTTATCATCATTTAGTATTTTTCCCATAGAAACTTTCAATATTGCAATTCAAGTTTTGAGATTTTTCTACAGGTCTTTCATCTTGATTTATACTGAGTGTGTCCTTGCTTTTTGATTTTCTGACTCCAAGTCTTTTGCACATTTTTTCATGTACTTTGCCTTCTAGGATTGTCTTTGAAATTTGCTGTTCAGCTCCTGTCTTTCACCATGTCTTTCATTTACTTTCGCTACTCTATGATCAAGAGCAAATGTCAAAACCTCTCCTGAAATTCATTTTGATCTTTTTTCCTTTACTGTCTTTTTAACAATCTTTCATCATGGATGACATTCCTGATGTCATCCCACAAGCTGATCAGGTCTTCTTTACCTGTGGTTTAATGAGTCAAATCTATTCTTGAAATGTTCTCAAAATTCAAGTGGCATATAATCTATGTCATATTTTGACCTTCATGGTATTATTTAAGTTTTCTTCACCTTCAGCTTACATGTGAGTGATTGATGATCTGTTCCACAATCAGGTCCTGGCCTTGTTTTCCTGCTTACATTGAACTTCGCCATCATTGCTTCCTACAGTTGTGGTCAATTTGATTTCTGTGTATTTTTTCTGGAGATGTCGACATTATAGTTGGAGTTTATGTTGCTGTAAAAAGGTATTTGTGAGGAAGTCATGGGTTTTGCAAAATTCCATCATGATATCATCAGTTTCATTTCTGTGACCAAGGCCATATTTATAATGTATCCAAAAACAAACAAACAAACTTACTGTCATGGAGAAGAGTTCAACTTGTAGCACTCCTCTATAAATCAGGTGGTAGTTAAGTACTCTGTGTCTTCTGCTTCATTGGTCCCAATATAATGTCAGAAGTTTTACTTGACTATTCCTATATGAGTGTAAGTCAAAAGAGTATTGCTAATAGAGTTCCCCTTTATAGATGTACTGGTTTATACCAACACAAGATGAAGAATTCTACCAATGTCTCCAGTCTGAAACTGATCAACCATACAATGAAAATTTAGTGATAATTATAGATTATTGGAATACAAAAGTTGGAAACATACAGGAAGGAACAGTAATTGGAAAACAAGGCTTGGTGATAGAAATGAAAACAAAGAGCATATTATAAAATTTTGCAAGACCAAGGACCTGTTCATAGTAAATATTGCTTTTCAACAACATAAATTACAATTCTAAGTACATCCACCTGAATTTCAAGATCATTTATCTCAAGAAAATATTTGCAGCATTAAAAACTAATCACAGAAACATGAGCTATGCAATGCTCTGAATAATATTATTTGTGAAGAAAGCAAAAGGTTATTTAAAAATCAGGGGGGAAAAAACAAATATTAATCTGGATGTCAGAAGAGACTGAAACTTGCTTTTAATCACAGAGTAGCTAAAGAAAATTGAAGAAATGACGAAGTCAGAGATCTGAACAGAACATTTCAAGGGGCAGCTCAAGAAGACAAAATAAAATATTATGTTTTATATCAGCATATTTTAAATGGAAAGAACTCAAGAAAAAATCCTAGCTTCAAGTTTCAATCTTGAAAGATTCTATGGGTAAAATATTGATTGATGTAAAAATTATCAAAAGAAGAAGGAAAGAAAACAGTCACTGTACCAAAAAGAACTAGTTGACATTCCACCATTTCAGGGGGTGGATATGAGCAAGAACCAATGGTCCTGAAGGAAGAAGTGGGACTGAGGGATTAGCAAAAATAAAATCCTCCAGGAGTTGATGGAACACCAATTGAAATGTTTTCATCAGCTGATAAAGCACTACAAGCACTCAGTCATCTACACCAAGACATTTGGAAGGCAGTTACTTGGCCCACTGACGACTTGACCAATACTGGTACTGAGTCCACATAAAGTTGATGTTGTAGAATGCTCCAATTATATGATAATTTCATTAAGTACACATGCAAATAAAATGCTACTGAAAATCCTCAAACAACAATTGCTGCAGTACATTGACAGTGAGTTGTTAGAAGTTCAGGCCAGATGCAGAAAGGGATGTGGAACAAGGGATATCATGCTGATGTCAGATAGAGCTTAGCTGAAAGCCTAGAATCCCAGAAAAATGTTTATTCATGTTTAATTGACTAAGAAAAGGCATTAAACTTTGTGGGTAGCCTTGAGAAGAATGGGAATTCCAGAACATTTCATTGTGCTCATTTTGAACTTGTACATGAATCAAGAGAGAGTTGTAAAGAACTCTTTCTGATAACATAATCTAGTTTTGTGTACCTCTTTTACTGTTATTATTTAAATATTAACTTTTGAAATAATATATTATCCTTTGGTATATTTTCTACTTAAAATGGTCATTAGGGCAGCAAAATTGTTGTTACATTTTTTGAATTCCACTACTGCTCATAAGCATGTGAAAGTTGGTCATTAAATAAGAGAGAGTGAAGAGGAATTGGTGTATTTGAATTATGGTGCTGGCAAAGAAATTTGAAAGTACCACGGACTGACAAAAGAACAAACAAATCTGACTTAGAATAAGTATAACCAAACACGTTGTCAGGAAAGATAGTCCCTGGAGAAGGACGTCATGCTTGGTAAATAGAGGAGCAACAGAAAAGAGGAAGGCCCTAGACAAGACCAGCACAACAATGGCCTCAAACATAAAAGCATTGGGGAGGATGGCACTGGACAGGGCAGTGTTTTGTTCTGGTGCGCACAGGCTCGCTGGAGCGGGGACCTACCACAGGGCACTGAACCACAAACATACCTCTGTGACCAGTGGATGCCTGCGGGCACGTTCTCTCTGTAACACACTTGTCTACATGTTATCAGGGTGTTCTAGTAAAGATATCCAAACAAACACAGGCATCTCTTCATAATTCAAATTGGCATCCAAATACTTTTTGAGTTTGGGGAACAGAAAGACATTTCAATGGGTAAGATCAGGGCTGAAGGAGGATGTAGAAAGATTCTGGATTCTCTAGGACAGCCTTTGCTCCTCTCAAAGTCATTGCTGGTATATTGCCTTGAGAGAGAGAAAAATATGTATTTGGCAAAATTTTCATGGCTTGTTCTCACCTATACAGTTTTTTATTTTATTTTTTTCAAAATGCATTTCTCCAACTGTCCTCTGTCTTTACACAAAATCTGTCAAGACCATCTCTGGAATCTCCAAAATTAGTTACTGTGGCCTGCGCTAAACTTTCTGTTTTGAGTTCAAGTAGACCAGTCGATTCCCTCGGAATGCACTATTTTGACTGCATTATTTCTTCAAGTATCCTTAAAGAACTAACCCTAGTGGATTACAAACTTGTGGACAGCCACCCACAGGTCACAGAGACACATTTAAACATGTTTTCTTTGGAATACTTCCACACATGTAAAATTGGACTCTAGTATTGATACATTTTAATTTACTTTCTAGCCTCAAGTTGTAGCTTGTAGTTTAGGAATATTCTAATTTTCTTGACTCAGAATCTACCCTTCAAAAATCAATATACACTTTAGTAAAGTTTATGTTAATTTTTATATGTTGTATTTAGTCTTTAATTGAGCTTAAAATTAATTTAAGTATTATTTAATATTTATTCATCACTTAAAATAATTACATAAATACAATTATTATAATACCATCTATTATAATGATTTATATATCATTCTTATTTTATTATAATTATATACTATATGATTTTATGATATGTATTTATATTATTTTAAATTTATTTATACTATTTATTTTTATATAACTTGCTATATATTTTATACATTATACATAATATGCATATAAAAGTTATGTGTATAATAAATATATAATGTATTTGAATAAATAATATATTATGTGTAATATAAATAATATAATGTATAATACATATGATATATAAATCTGTATATTTTATAATAAAATATATATCATATGTTGTACATGTATGATTCAATTATAGAACATATAAAAATATAATTCATTTTTATATAAAATTTGACATTATTCCATATTTATTATATTACAGTACAATACATGTATTCATTTTAATAATATTTAATATTCAATAAATTATATATATTGAATTATTTAGTTATTAGTTAACTAAAGCTTAATTTTTATTTACTAAAGACAAATGCCTTTGTTCAGAAAATATGCACTGAAAACTTATTTGTACATCACAAAACTTTTTTTTAGTATCTCTTCTACACTATGACATATCTTTAAAGACATTCTCCAAGAAACCAACAAAAAATGGTAAAAAAATGATCCACTTGATTAATGCCAATATTGCTGCATTTTATTTGTTGATTTTCTTGAGAATATTCCCTTCCAGGCGGCTACTTGAATTTGTTCTCCTAGAAGGAAACTATATATATTTTTAAAACTTGAATTAGTATGAATAGAGTTTGCTTTGTCTTCTCATCCCACCCTCTGCAAAAAACTCAGCAGAAATGTATTCATATACAGACTCACACTCAAGAGAAGATGAGAGAGAAAGGAAGCATGTGGTAGTAAACATCCATGTGAAGATTGCTTTGTGATTTTATGTTTTATTCTGTGATGAGACCCAATCTTATCTTTTTTAAACAAAGATTTCCATATCAGATTTTATTTCTTTCGAATGGTGACTTTTTCTCTTACTCAATACATTTGCTTTTCCATGATTATGCAATGTCTATTGAGTTTCTACAGAATAGGACACAGATGTTAGCCCATTGAATCCAAAATTCTGTTCTGAGGAGAAATCTTTTGAGAATCAAGATGGTTTTATTACCAGAGTGAAACAGCTTCATGTTCTTTTATTTCACGATTTCAGAAAAAGGAAGGACAAATAAATGTTTGCAACAATAATCTCTGATTTTCTTAACCCAGTCACAAGCATTTTTGCAATGTAATGGGAATATAAAGGCAAAAAACATAAACTATCGTTCTCAAAGAATCCTAGCAAATGTTCTTTCTAACCATAATTGTTAATATTTCCCTACCTTCTTAACTTCTTCCCTTTGGATGATTGCATTGTTGAATTCTAGGTATGGTCTTTGGTTCAAGGGGATTCTCAAACCTCCTACTCCCATCCTCCGTGGGGCTACTCCAGAAGGTTGCCATTTTTGATCATCCAAGTAAACCTGAGCCTAAAATTCTCATCTTGATTTTTAGGCACTTTCACCTTGAAAGGGGCACTATTTATGAATCTCTTCCAATTGGTTGGCCAAATAGCTGTATTCTAAATTTCATTGCACATGAGGGGGTACAACAAACCAAAAAACCCAGAATTTTTTCAAAGCTATGCATTTAATTTTTGGGTTGTTTTACATAACAACCTTATCACTTTCAAAGTACTAACCGTTACACTGCATTTATTTGTCAAATCAGTTACTCCATTCTTGGAAATATTTTTCATACTCATCTGTTTGGATAGGTGACAGAACCTCCCTCATTTTTTTCTTCACCTCTTCTACATCATCAAATCACTGTCCTTTCATGTCCCTCTTCATTCACGGAAACAAAAAGAAGTCTTACCAAGTGAGGTCAGGTGAGTAAGATGCATGGGGCAAGAGAATCAAGTTGTTTGTTTTGGTTTTTTTAACCCAAAACTGTTTCCCCGAGATGGTTGGGTGAGCAGGTGCATTGTCATAGTGACAAAACCAGTTTCCTGTTTTTGGCGTTTTTTGTCACACACTATTATGCTATCTTTTCAGAACCTCTACATAGAAATCTTGATTAACAGTCTGACCTGGTGGAATGAACTCAAAATGCACTATGAGTCATCATTTTTGTCCATTCAGGAAGTTGAAGGATGTCCAGAAAGAGGTTTGTCATCAATTGACATTTCACCTTTTATGAAATGAGAAAACCACTCATACATTTGGGTTTTTCCTATAGTGCTGTCCTTGTAAACTGTGTTCAACATCACAGTAGTTTCTGCAGTATTTTTCCTGAGCAGGAAACAAAATTTCACAGCTTCACGCTGCTCTCATTAAAATCGTCCATCACAAAAAACGAGGTTCAAGCGAAACTGTGTTCAAGAAGAAATTCACTGTGACCAGAGAGCACCTTCCAAGGTGATGCCACTGGGTGCACTAATTCAGAGTGATTTGCTCAGGGAACACCTAGCAGGAAAAATTCACAGACCTTTTCTGCTTTGGGGGATACCCCTTGATTATGAGGGAGAGCTTCCAGTGCTTCATTAGCTTGTTATATTTCAATTGGAACCCCACACAGTCCTCAAAATTTTCAAAATGCCATTGTTATCCATGCAGTGAACTTCTTCCTTTAATATCAAAAGTCTTTGATCATTTTCTACTTCCTGTTTCTTGTGACCCCAGAACACTCTTACTACTACCTTCAAAAATAAGCTTAAGATATTTCCTGATACTTCTTTTACTCACTAAACTTAAATTCACAAATAATATGTATCCAAAAATATAATTTCCATGTAAGTAAATAATATGAAAAAAATCTAAAGCTTATATCATCTTAGATTCCTAATTTCAATGCAATTTACAACACAATGAAAAGTACATACACAGTTAAGATTCCTTTTCTCAGGAGTTGTCATTGGTTTTCAAATGTCTAATTTTACTAGTATAAAATATTACATTATTATATCTAGATTTCCCAATAAAATGCCAAAATGTATGTTATCTGCCAATAATAGAGAACTTAAAATAAATTCACATTTTTCTCATTTTATATAGGGACCTTTACTTGTAGTCCCTTTAAAAAATTATAAAAAAAATTTTTTTTAAATAAAAAAAAATTATAAAAATTATTAAAATAGTTAAAATACTAATGGGTATGAAATTCTGGGATAATATGTGATAAAACTTTAATACATTTGATAAAATCATGTAACAATGGGGGAAATTACAATTCAATTCAGGAATATTAAGTAAGAAATAGTGTTTTTGTTTCTTGATGGAAATGTAATTTTGCTAAAAATTTGGAATAAATAAATTCCATAGAAATTTTATCTCTGTTTCAGTTAACTTGACAGTATTCTTATTTTGAGGTATTTTCCTAGACATTATTACATCATAATCTAAAGAGCTAATTAGTTTTACCCAAATATTGGACAAGCAATACTAATTTTAACCTTTCTAAAATCTGTTGGACAGAGGCAAATGTTCTTAGATCATATCTTAACCTTCTAATTCTTCTGAACTTACTGCTCCTGTGTAATGAAATATTGAATATGTTATTACTTCGGCAGATTATTTTGCACTATACATGTTTTGGAAGATAAGTTTAGACTGCTTCGTTTAAGTGGTCTTTTTAGTGTTTCAGGAAACTCCTACTCAAATGTTGGTGAAAGGAAATAAGAGAAATATAAAATAATAGTGATAATAATAATAATAATACACTAGAGAAAGGCAACTGTTATAATAAAATCATGCAGCATTTAATGACAAATTTTTATTTAAAACATCATTATTTCAGCAATAATCTATATTTTAGTTAAATGATACTCGAGCATATAGAGCTGTTTTCTCCAAATTCTGTCAAGTAGCACTTGAGGTTTGTCCCATCTTGGCTGCATCAAAGAGCTGTGCTTCTAGACTTGGAAAGAAAAGGGGGAATGGAAGATATCATGACATTTAAAAATTAAAAACAAAACCTCATGGCTACTTTTTGTTGTTGTTTATTCCCTTCCAGTCTATTTCCTAGGTTGCATATCACTTCCACATCTTCACCTTTTTCCATTGTTCGTAAATTCTATTTATAGTTGTATCTAAGTAATAGAAAAATATACACTAATTTGCCCATGACAAAACGGTAACATTTCAAATCTAGTCAGTATCTTCCATGTTAAGTTACTCAGCTGACCATATATCTACCACACTCCTCATCTATATGCAGAGCACAGTCACTCTTTCAAAGAGAACTTACTCCAGGTCCCATTCAGTAACTCTATTCAATTACGTGTCCATGTTCTCCAGATGATGTGCAGTTCTTACTCTGATATAGATGTTGCTTTGAGTATATACTGAAAATACATGTTACTTTAAATTAGCTACACCTACTCATCCAATGTATAACGATAAAACAGGGGCATGATAATTGTAATATTTTCCTATTAATTCTTAAAATCTGCTGGATATAAATCATAAAAGCATTCTAACTTAGCATAAGTAAAAGTTCTATAGACCCTGCTTCTGTTCCCTGATAAAATTTCATTCAACAATGTTGTACTTGGTTTCTGCCTCAGCCCTTTGGAAAACGCAGTCTTGTCCATGACCCTCTGTGGACATATCTAATACGGGTGATGGGGAGTATGTCCTCTTTGAGCAAGCATAGCTCTGACAACTGTTTCACACTTAGGCTTATCGAATAGCTTTGGGTTATTTCAGTAGAGATTTTGAAGCTACAGAAAATAGTAATGGACTATTTTTAGACCAGACTTTCAGTTTCTTTGACAATAAAATTTCCTCAAAAACTTATAAATCTGTTTTCCCATTTGTTTTCAGATAGTTCTGTGTGCCAGTAAACACAAATTCATGCGTAAAAATTATTTCCCAAGCCTGATTTTTTCTTTTATTCTCTTAGTTTGCCTTCCTACTTAATGACAATCACCTTGAAGCGGCCTGGAGCAAGATTCTTGAGTAATACTTAATCTGAATTTGTTGCTGTAAAAGAGTCATTTTAGTTTAATTTAAAACCCTAACTGAGTATTTATTAAGACTCTGCTTTGCTTTTAAAAAATGTTCTAATTTTTTAATTATTCCTATTTATGTTCTAGAGCAGTCAGTTTTCACAAATTTAAAATGTTCTTGGTTAAATGTCTGTCATCATACCCTTCAAACTCTGAAATATATTCATTTATTTCACATACAACTCTCTTTTTGTAAAGAGATCTTGAAAGAATTCATAACACTGATGAAATATTATTATTATGACTCTTTCTAGGTCGCATTCACTGCCATTGAGTCTATATCAACTGATAACAACTCCACAGGGCAAGGTAGAAGCACTTCTGTGGGTTTCCAAACCTGTAAGTCTCTACAAGGGTAGGAAACCTCATCTTTCTCCTGTGGAGTAGCTGGAGGTTTTAAACTGCTAATCTTGTGGTAAGCAGCTCAACTCATCACCTATTAATCCTGTGACCTCCAGTTCCTGCACAAATCCTGAGCTCAGCAAACATGTGGTCCACCTTTCAAGTAATTTATTTTAACAATAAGTCAGGATCAATAAACACTAAGGATACAGTTTGCATGTAAGGATCATTGCCCCACATCAACACTTTCCCCAGGCAGCGGCCAAGTCCCTGCCCAGGCCTCAGCCTCTTGGCCACCTGGGCCCTTGACCTGTGCTTCTATGGTCCAAGAAGGAGCCGGTTGCTGTACCTCAAAGTCTCATAGTCTCAGTGCTCCTCATGCTTGGTCCCATAGACTTCATGCAAAGCCTCTGGTGCCTCTGTTCTCAGTCCTTCCATTTCAAACAAATATCTGCAACATGTTCTTCCAATATTCCTGGTGTTTCCTTTGTATCTGAGGATAGCTCTTATAAATAGAGGAATAGCTCTTATAAGTAGAGGCTCTGGTGCAAGTGTGGTTTTTATCTTCTTTTTTTTCACAATTTTTTTATTAAATAATCATTTTATTAGGGGCTCATACAACTCATTACAATCTGTACATACGTCATTTGTGTCCAGCACATTAGTACATATGTTGACTTCATCATTCTCACAGCATCCACTTTCCACTTGAGCCCTTGGTGTCAGCTCATTTTTCCCCTTCCTCCCCAGTACCCCCTCCTCCCGAACCCCTGATAATTTATAAATTATTATTATTTTATCATATCTTACCCCATCCAATGTCTCCCTCACCCATTTCTCTGTTGTCTGTCCCCCAGGGAGGAGGCCATATGCAGACCTTGTCATCTGTTCCCCCTTTCTCCCTCACCCTCCCTCCACCCTCCCGCCATAACCATCCACTCCACTGGTCCTGGGGGGTTCATCTGTCCTGGGTTCACTGTATTTCCATTTCCTATCTGTGCCAGTGCGCTTCTTCCGGTCCAGCCGGATATACAAGGAGAAGTGGGATCATGGTAGTCAGGGGGAGGAAGCATTTAAGAACTAGAGGAAAATTGCACATTTCAATGTTACTACACTGCACTTTGATTTGCTCCTCTCCTCCCCACTGCCCTTCTGCCAGGGAATGTCCAATTTCCCCTGGCTGGGCCCTGGGTCCCCACTCTGCACTCCCCCTCATTCACAATGTTATGATTTTTTTTTTTTTTTGGACGTTGATGCCTGATACCTGACCCCTTCGCCGCCTTGTCATCTTACAGGCTGGTGTGCTTCTTCCATGTGGGCTTTGTTGTTTCTCAGTTAGATGGCCCCTTGTTTATCTTCCAGCATGTGGGACCCCAGATTCTGTGTAATTTGACAGCTTGGCACCATCAACTTTCTTCACCGCATTTGCTTATGTACCTGTTTTGTCTTCAGCATTAGTGTCGGGGTAGGCTGGTGTGCTTATTCCTTGTGGGTTTTGTTGTTTCTTAGCTAGGTGGCCACCTGTTTGTCTTCAAGCCTTTAAGACCCCAGATGCTGTATCATTTGATAGCCGGGCACCATCTGTTTTCTTCACCACTTTTGGTAATTCACCCTCTTTGTCCTCAGCTGGTATACTTCTTCCGTGTGGGTTTTGTTGTCTCTCAGCTATATGGCTGCTTGTTTATCTTCAGGTCTTTAAGGCTTCAGGTGCTATATCTTTTGGTAGCTCGGCACCCTCAGCATTCTTCACCACACTTGCTTGTGCACCCATTGTCTTCAGTGACTTCAGGTGTTATATCTTTAGGTAGCCAAGCATCATCCAGTTTCTTCACCACATTTTCATGTGCACCCATTGTCTTCAGTGATCATGCCAGGCAGGTGAGCATCTCAGACTGCCAGATTGTTAGAACAAAGTGTTCTTGTGTTGGGGAGTACTTGTGCAGGGGCCCACTGTCCATCTGTTTTCTTAATACTCGACCTATAAATATATGTATATCGATGTATTTCCCCCTTATCATATATAAATATATTTACATCCTTATATGCCTGTATTTAAATCTCTATGACTACCCTTTTCCTCCTAGTTCTTTCCTCTGTTTCTTTGTACGTTCCTCTTGTCGTGCTATCATGTTCTGCCTTCATTTGGGTTTTAGGCATTCCTCTAGGTTCCATTGCCCTTGATCCAGCACTGCAAGGCCTCCCGCACCCTCCTTGACATTGATTTTGAATCACTTGTTGTTCCCTTGTCCCTGTGCTTAACACCCTCTTCCTTCCTCCCCACCTCCCCTCCCCGCCTGTTCCCCTGACTCTTCTGGCATTGAAGCTGCAGCTCTGGAAGAGGGGAAGGGGGACTGGTCTGATCGGAGCACAT
The DNA here is from genome assembly GCF_000313985.2 of Echinops telfairi. Lineage (NCBI taxonomy): Eukaryota > Metazoa > Chordata > Mammalia > Afrosoricida > Tenrecidae > Echinops > Echinops telfairi. The sequence continues at coordinate 35,463,290 of NW_022111324.1, read as the reverse complement.
GTAAGCCAATGAGGGGGGAAGGGGAAGAAAAGGAAAGGAGCACATCCTGGCTCGCCAAGCCCTGGGGACAATGTGCCTGTTTGGAAGAGTGATGCACGGAGATGACCACGGGGCCAGCCCCACCATGGGACACAGCGTTCCTCGTTGACCCATTGCACCACTGGGGACAGCACTGGAGACAAATGGCGGGAATTGTGCCTGCCATGAGCTCACCACCCCGAATGCCAGCCTCTGGGGGCATGCACCAGAGCAGGGATAGAGGTGGTGCTGGGGCATGGCACCCCATCAGACTTGACTGGAAAGCACACGGGAAAGAAAACAAACAGACCCTGAACTATTCATACAGTTATATATGTATGCATATGTGTGTATTGTTGTTGTTGTACCCATTGTTTTACTTTCTGGTGTTGCTTCGTTGCACTCAGTCTATTCTAGACAACAATATCAACAAAGAAAATGAACGATGCCATTTTAAGTTACACCATCTAATAAAGTAGTCTTCATCCCACCCCAGTCCAGTAACACACAACTCCCTCCACAGTGGGATCAGTCATAGGTATAGAGCCCAGAATTACATTACATCGCATAAGGAATCATGACTAGAGGAGCTATATTAATGGTCTATATATCAGAATGTTTCAAAAAGTTTGTGGAAAAATCCAATTTATAGATAATACAATTTTTCCTCCTCATGCCTGTGCTTAGATAGGAGATGCTATCTTTGAACATACAGTGAACATTGAACCCAGAAAGAGTTCATTCTGAAGGTGAAAAAATGTGAGTTGGCATTCTCTATTGTTTCTCTTTTTATTTTGAAGAAAAATGAAGTAAGGAAGCAATTTGGGGTCAGGAGTGGGCATTTAAATGAAAAAAGAAAAGTATTATTCTCAGAAATGGCAGTATTCTTTTCAATAACGGTCTAGCGACTTAGATGCTTCAGCATGTGTGAAGGTCAATGAAAGCCTATCAAAGGCAGAAATCTCAATGTGGTCACTGAGGATGGAACTTAGCTGGGTGCTCACAACAATGGGTTGCAGTGTGTTAAGCCTGTGCTGCTGATCTTGAGCAAAGAATATATTTAGCCTTGGACAACAGCAAGATGTTAGCTGTTGTAGCACAATCTTGAACTTCATAGGCATTTCTGGACCAAGACTGAACAATAGATAAAGGAGTTTGTCTTTATATCAATCTTGTAGGTGTGAAGCTGCTTTTTCACTTCTAGAGAGGTGTAGAGCATGACTTCTCAAATGTATTTTAGTGAAAGAATAAGTTTTCATTTGTTTGGTTTTACTTCCCATTTATCTTGAACACACAATTTTAAAAATGCAGTTTAAATGATTTGTTTTTAAATTTTAAAGTCATATTAAATAAAAGCCGAATTTAAAAAATAGGTTAAACAGACAAAATTCCGTTCAAATAAATAGAATTATCATACCAAAAGCAAACTCACTACCATCAAGTTATTTCTGCCTCCAAGAGACCTTACAGGACAGGGTAGAATTGCCCTGTGAGTTTCTGAGACTATTCAGGAATAGAAAGTCCTGTCTTTCTTTTATCCATAGGCTGATGGTTTCAAACTACTGACCTTGCAGTTAGCAGCCCAGTGCATAATCCCTACATTACCAGGGTCCTAAATGTAATCATAGTGAACATAAAACGTGAAAATTAAAAAGTATTATTAAAATTACATTTATTGAAAATATTTGTGTAGATTATTAATTTGAAGAGTCAATTCTTAAATCAATAACTCCTAACTATTCCTCAATTGTAGATAAAGTATTACTTATGAAATAGTGATTCCCCATTTGAAGTACCTAAAGGCCTCTTTGAATAAAAGCTATATGTGTTTAATTTTAACAAATAACCTTTTTCGCTTTTGCTTACTAATTTATCTAATAAAGGATTGATGGATAGTGCTACAGGGGATACTGCTACCTAAACTGGCCCTATATCTTTTATTTTCTCTTGACTTCCTTTTCTTTTCTTCCTCTGTTCTCCTTTTTTTCCTTACTATACAGATACCACTCTCCCATAAATTCATTCAGAGGAATAGTAGAGTGATTTCAGCCATCTTGTTAACTTCACTCTTAACATCTATCCAAAAAGAGACAAGCAGAACAATATGTTTCCTTTATCAGTAACTAGTCCCAACAATGTGCCCTGTATTGTTATAGTTTTCTTTCAATTTAAATTGACTATCTTTTGGTAGAATAAATAGATTCTGTAGTCATTATTTTTTATTCATTATTTTCACTATTTGGCAGAATACAAATTTCAAACTAGTTTATCCAATTTTCTAAGATGTGCAGGGATAACATTTAACAGATTGGCAGTACCAAAATTATCACTTAGGTCATGGATAATTGCTTCAGAACAGGTCATTAACAGTGGAAACTGTTCTTCAAAGCTTCCAACTTTGTTTATCCTTTGTAGTAAATGCTCTTGCTGCTCCATCCAGATACACTGCATATACTCGTGTATAAGCTGAGTTTTTCAGCACAATTTTAATGCAGTTTTTGTGGTAAAAATTAGGTGCCGTGGCTGATATTCAGGTTAGCTTATATTCAAGTATATACGGCAGATATCTCTCTCTCTCTCTCCCTCTCTCTCTCTCTAG
>NW_022111324.1:35459414-35460573 GCF_000313985.2 Echinops telfairi | reverse complement strand
ATATTCAGATCACCTTGCTGAGGATACTGGCTATTCATCTTTGTACTCTTTTTCACTTGCCTTTCACCTACCCATTATTATATAATTTCTTCCCTCAATACACACAAAAGATTCAGCCAATCTCTTGGTATCAAATTAGTTGTAACTGTGTGGTGCTGTTCATACTCAAGCATGCCCTATGGGATCAGGTTAAGGCAAGATTTCTGCTAAACCCATAATATTGCCTCACTTCTGCCACTGATTTCTTTTCTGTAGTAAGTTTTGTGTCAGTTTTGCTGGGCCAGGATTTCAGTGTTTTGGAGATAAGCACTAATAAGCTATGATGTGGTCTAATCAACTTCATAATGGGATCTCCTTTGAGTAGTCAAGCAGTTGTAAAGATTAGGGTAGAGTATAATCCCTTAGGTCGCATTTATGACAATATTGAATGGAAATTTCCTCACGAGTATTGCCCATTTCCCTTATAAATAAATGCTGTGAAAAATGTGCTTACTTCTTGTTGGGTCTTGATCCTGCCTCTGACTCATCGACTATCACTCTATCTTCCTGTGGTTTCACTCTTATCCTAGTCATCCAATATTCCGTTATTTGGAACGTGTGTTGGATATTCCTCTCATGTGACACAAGTCGGGTTGTTGTGGGCCCACGAGGGCATTGTTTCCCTGGCCAGTCTCTAAGTAGGCTTTACAGTTCTTGGAGCACCTCAGATGTCCTATGGTGATTTCCTATGCAACTGGAGTGCTGAGGAGGGTGTGTGGGTATAACCCTCCTTGGTGCAGAGCTCTGTAGCTGGCAGGGGAATTACCGTAGACAGAGAGGTCACCTTGGAGATTGGGTGTATGTTCCCACAGTAGCGTGGAGCCCCACCAATGGTGGTCAGGCATTTCCCCCAGTCACTTGTAGGGCCTCGGGGTTTAGGCTAGTGATGCCCCCACTTTTTGTATGGGAGAGTCCCCTACTGCTTGGTGTGTGGAAGAGGACCGGCTTGAATCCCCTATCTGTTTGCCAAGCCAATAAATATGGGCCTTCCCCCACAGGGAAGATAGAAGGGCTAGTGAATAAAGAGAGAAGAAATAGAATAGTAGGGAAGGAGATAACTGAGACTTGATCACCTGTCCGTGAGGCTGGAGGAGTTCCAACTCTTCCTCTTGGGAGCGGG
>NW_022111324.1:35390886-35458160 GCF_000313985.2 Echinops telfairi | reverse complement strand
AGAATAGTAGGGAAGGAGATAACTGAGACTTGATCACCTGTCCGTGAGGCTGGAGGAGTTCCAACTCTTCCTCTTGGGAGCGGGGTGATGTACCCATTTGATGTAGAGTTCCACAGATGCTGAGTGGGATTATTTTCACAGGCAAGTTCGCACCCGTGGCCAGGTGGCCACTGAGCTCTGGGGTTCACTGGTGTACCTGCCTTGTGCTGTATGTAGCACTGCAGCAGGGGTGGGCGCTGGGGTGTTCCTACAGCCCTGTCTAGGGCCCCAGGATAGGTAGGACCTCCCCAGCTATGTATAAAATCACTGAGAGGGAAGCTGGGCTTATTGTCCTATCTAGACTGCTGGTGTCCTACTAGATCAGAGGATTTTATTTTTTAATCCCCTTGGTCAGCTAGAATAAAATCAAATTTAATTGTCTCCCACAGTCTCTGGGCTGCAGCTCCCTACTGTTTGAAGCTGAGATTTGCTACAGTGGGTCTTTGTTATGCAAAAAGCCACCAGGCCCTGTAGCTGAGTTCTGGCATTCCTTAGCTAGACTTCTTATGCTGATTTATGTTAAGGCTCCCCCTATGGGTTCCTTGGAGCTGAGCAATGAGACTGGGGTTTGAGTTTTTAACCAATAATATATATTTCACCGTTTTTTTATTATGCTTGTGATGTGCTCTGATTTGGGGGCTGTCAGGCTGACCCCCAGAGGGGGAGATCCAGCTTTTCAGGGGGGTTGTTTCCTTCTCGGCCAATTGGAACTAAATTTGCTCCCTGGACTCCGACTATCCACCTATTTTCTCCTACACCATGATCTACCTCAGGTGATAATCTGCTTTTCCTTCTACTCTAAGTTATGGCTACCTGCCACCGCCTCTCCCCAGGCTATGAGCTCCAGGCAGCCAACAGCACAGAGAGCTCCTGCATGGGGTTCTCTTCATGTCTGGGGTTCTGTCCCCTTTAAGGCGTCAGCCTAGAGAAATCGCTGCTCCCGGCAAGGGTGCAGCTGGCTGGCGCCCACAGGCTCACCAAAGCTAGAGCGCTTTAAAGCATTGTTGGTTTGCTTTGTGAGTGGAAATCACACACAAAAAAAGGGGGTTCAGGAGAGACCCTAGTACCCTAGTTCTAATTTCAGTACTCCACCTCCCCGTTTCCTTCACCTTACCTCCCAATTTTCTGGTCTACCAGCAGGAGCTCCAGACGGGTGAGTCCTATCAGGTCCCCATTTTTTCCTGGTCCGGCAATTTCTTATATTGTAAAGTACTCATATGTCTGCATACAACGATTTTACCTTACTAATTTTACCCAAGAGAAATCTAAACATATGCCTCAAAACTACTTGCTGAAGAATGTTCTTGACATATTTATTTAGAGTAATTTAAAATTTAACCCATTATAAGATTCATCAAGAAAAGAGTGGACTTTAATTTATTTTTGTACAATAGAAGTCTATTTAGATCTTGAAAGATTGAATTGCTGTTAATTAATTACTGATACATCAAAAAGGATGAGTTTCAAAAGTGTTGTATTTAGTGAAAGAAAGAAGCCAGGCATCACAGAGTATACACTGAAGGATTACTAACATGAAGAACAAACAGGTTATCTCTGGCAACAGAATTGAGAAAGCGAGTTGCCTGTGGAACATTTTGTTATATTGTGATAAGGGCAATAAAATGATAATTAAATCCAATAGGGAAAAGTTGCCTTAATTGATTATTAATTTTATATGTATTTATCAAATCTTACTGAGCTGTACAATTATGATCTGTTTTACATTTTAATTATATATGAATTTTATCTCATTAATTAACAAACATCACATCTGCAATAGTCATATTAACTGGTTGTTTTTGTAGACATCACTTTGAGGACTGACAGTGCATTTTCAGTCACCTTATATTCATGGGAAGGCTGAGCAATGAATACAGAAGACTTAAGAAGAATTGATGTATTTTAATTATAGTATTAAGGGAAAAAATCTGTCTTGTAAGAATTACAGCCAGATTAATACTTGGAAGTGAAGGTGTGAGACTGTTTGGCTATGTTACCAGGGGTAACAATTGCTACAGAAGAACATTGTATTTGGCAAAATAGAGGGTCAGTGAAAAACAGAAAGGCATTATGAAAATAGATGGGCACCGTGGCTGAACTGAGGGGTTCAGACATCGCAATGTCTGAGGCTGGCACAGGACAGAGCAATAGCTGCTGCAGTTACCCTCTGACATAAGGTCAGCCTGGTTCAGAACTGAATAAATGGCACTTCACAACAGTGGCAGATGTAGAAGTAGACTGAATTTTCTATGATTCCTGCTATTCTGCCTTTTGACGGTAATTATCTATTTTAGGTATACCTGTTGCATACCTGAGTAATCGGGCTTATTTATCCATAGCTAACAATTGAGTTGTCATACTGGATGTTTCCTTCTGTCTAGGGCCAGCTCACCAGGAATGCTTGGAGCTCTTTTCCGGGTGGGTCCCTTGCTTGTCACCTGCTGGCTATGTAAACATGCTCTGGAAAATCATTACTGAATATTTAATCTAGACTTATCCCTGGCTATATTCACCCAACAAGAATGTACAGAAAAAACACAGTTATTTCACTGAAAAAAAATTTGGGGAAATTAACACATGCAAAAATGTTTTCTATTTCTTTCATAATAGCATTCCAAATCAGCTTTGCAATCACCTGCCAATACTCATTAAGCCAAAGTCAGATCTGAAAGAGTTGGTTGAGTAGAAATTTAGCATGACATGCCAAGTCTAATTCTTTTTTAATGCTGTTTAGAATATGCATGCAGTAATTGCATTTAGGAGGGGTAGTTCTATAATAGCATTGGTCTAAGAGTGCCAAAATGTTTTCTTGCCTCTTGATTTAAAAAATTGATATTTAGCATCCTACTCTCCCGTTATGTGTGTAATTTCAATATAACAACCAAGTTAAATGAGAATAGCTTTCTTTGGTATATCAGGGGAAAGAACTCAAGATTACAGAGAAAAGGAAGTCTTTTTTGTCCCACGAGAAGTGGGAGGCACAGACTCCTTTTAAAAGAGGGATTTTTCAAACGCAGCATATTAGTTTGCTGATGTTCAGACAATTTCCCTTTCACTCTCAGCAATGCAGGCTTATTAATTATGTGAATTGACAAGTACTTACTCTCAATTCAATGTAAACCATGATAAGATTGAGTTAATACTGCGATACAATCTGTTTTGATGATTCCCCACTTGTTTTGGGACCAAAAGGCCATAAACAGTGGAATGAACAGGAAGCTAGCTTGGCATCTCCATGTTTCCTTTTCCTCATTATCTTTGCCACCGATCACAAATCTGATTTATTCAGGCTTAAATCTGCATGCCCAGCACTATTTACATGGGGAAAATATAATTTGCATGTCACCATCTGTGAAGAAAGATTATCAAACAATAAAGGATTAAGAGATAAACAGCTAAGCCTTGTAGCAATACTTTGAGTCCAAAATATAAATGCTGAGAATCTAAAAGATGTGTTTAAGGGTTTCTGAATTGTTTTAAGGTGCTGACTTGAATGTTCTTGGCATAAGAAGAAGTAAAAATTTATGCAAAGTTGTTACTTGCTTTTTTCTATCGATTACTAACTCTACAAGTTCAACTTCAATTTCTGATGAATGTGTCATTTCCTTTATCAGTTTAATAATGGAAACATTACTAAATATTCAAGATTTTTATATAGAATTATTTATAATGTTGGAAAGAACCCTGGGTGGTGCAAAAGGTTAAAGAACTTAGTTACTGATCAAAAAGATGAATGTTCTGGGTTTTCCAGGCATGGTTTACAAAAAAGTCTGGTGACCCACTTCTGAAGATTAGTCATTGAAGTCGCCATGAAGCACAACTTTATTTTGACACACAAACGGATTGCGTGAGTTGGGGTTAACTCAATGGCAACGGTATAATGGAAAAAACTGATAATCACCTTAACATTTATTCACAAAACCAACAATGGCTTTCCAATATTGGTATCAGTAGAGATGAGTAATATTTAAAGTTGGAACAATAAGCATTATGGTCTGTCATGTTTCTGTTTAATTGTGGTTTACAAAGTTGATAGCTTGCTTGCCTAAACATCATTTTCATGTTCAGAAAAATGATTTATAAAAGAATAATATGCTTTCTTAGTATGTTTCATTCATATATTGGCTTGTCACAACATTTTATGTTTATTATTAGTTTTTATTTTAAAAAATCATTTTATTGAGGTCTCATACAGCTCTTATCACGATACATACATGCACCCATTGTGTCAAGCACATTTGTACATTTGTTGCCATCATCATTTTTTAAAATAATTCAATCACTTTATTGTGGGCTTTTACAACTCTTATCACAATCCACACATACATCCATGTGTCAAGCACATTTGTACATTTGTTGCCATCATCATTCTAAAAACATTTGCTTTCCACTTGAGCCCTTGGTATCAGCTCCTCGTTTTTCCCCTCCCTCCTCGCTCCCCCTTTCCCCTGAACCCTTGATAATTTATAAATTATTATTATTTTGTCATATCTTACACCGTCCAATGTCTCCCTTCACCCACTTCTCTGCTGTTTATATCACTGATATCTTAATATTCAATTTGCTTATCACAGACAAACTTTTTTGAGATTATATTCCAGATAAAAAGAAAAACTGTATAATGGAAAACAGAGAATCTAATGAATAAGAGAAAAAGAAATTGACAAAGGTAAAGCCTTTGTAGGGAATATACCTTGCAAACCTTAAAAAGTGGGTCAAGATGCAGATGGTAGCTATTAAAGTATTAAGTACAAAATATCTTAAATCACAGTAATATAATTTTGGGCTCTGTTTAAAATCTAGGGGGACAAGAACAAGAAAATGTGAAGTTATGTATGTTTGTCAAAAGACAACTTTATCATGTAGAAATTGCTACCCCTCACTTCTTGAGTTTTATCTGAGGTCTATTATTTCTATAGGATACAGTGGTCTTAGATAAAGCTGACACAGCTAAGGGTAAAGGGTAACTCCAAAGCCCACTCTATCCTAGTCCATTTCAAGTCATACCCACCTGCAGGAGTGAGTCAAAAGGTCCCTGTAGTTTTTGGAGCTGTACATCTTTACAGGAGTAGAAAGCCTTATCTTTCTCCTACAGAGCAGCTCGTGGTTTCAAACCATTGACATCATGGTCAGCACCCAGATTTGTAATCCACCGTATGCCATATTACTCCACCAAGGCTTCTTGTGTAAAGAATAGGAAAGGGTTATTAGTTTGTTTTGTTCTTAGTAATATTCTTTTTAGGTGCTGTCCGCTCCTTAAGTGATGAGCTGCTAACCAAAAGGTCAGTGGTTTGAACGCACCAGCAGCTGTGTGGGAGACAGATGGAGCAATTAGCTCCTGTAAAGACAGCCTTTCAAACTCTAGGGAGCAGTTCTGTTCTTCCCCATAGTGTCATTATGAATCAAAATCAACTTGATGAGAGTGTTGCATTATATATATATATGTATATATACCTTTTTCTTTTACATGAGTGACTCCATTTATTTTCATTTTATATATTCTGAAACTTGTTCCATATTGCAATATAATCACTTAATTTCATAATTATAAAACAAAGGAGGTATTTATTATTGATAGAGTATTCTTTAATAAGGTATATAGTTGTGTAGTTTTGTTTATATATTTTCATGTTGTGAATTTCATTAATCCAAATTGCTTAACTATGATTACAACTGAGCGATGTCTTATCTATTGCTATAATGAAGAACTACAAGTTAAATAGAAGACAAATCATTATCAGTCCCTGTCAAGTATATTATAATTCATATGACAATTCCAATTTGTCACCCCTAAATATTTACATAGTTAACATTAGGGATGCAAATGTGTGTTTGGATACTGTTAATAAAGTTGGACTAGTAAATAGCAAAACATTAAGAGTAGATGTCCTTTAACATTAATTTCTAAGATAAAATTGGGTAAATGACTCAATAAAAGGATGAGGACAATGTGAAGAAAATCTGTTGTGTCATTGAGTCAAAATTGATTTCTAGTGACCCAAGAAGAATGTAATATAGAGTAGCGAATAGTAGTGATGGAACCAGGATTGTCAATTAAGCTTGAAGCATTACCAATATTAATTTTCTGACAGTAGATGTCAAATTGTTCTATTAATAAGGAATGGGAAATAAGATTATATCTAATTTCCACACAAAAGGGACATTTTTCCAGATTTATAGGCTAAGATTCCATGAAGAAAGTTATTAACATGGACTTATTCTAGAAGATTGTGGGTTTTACTGAGAAATTGGAAAGTGTTCTAAGCAGATTAATATATAATTTATCTTCAAAACACAGAGTAAGTTTTTCAAGCCAAAAAAGTCTGATAGGTTAAACTATAAAAATGTCAACTTCCCTAGAGAAAAGAAAGATGAACTGCAAAGTTTATACTTCATGTGGCAATACTTCACAACTAGTCTTACAAATGTTGCTTCTTACATCATTTCACCCAGGAAGACATTAAAGAGCCATAAGAGCTATATAAAATAGAATCATAAGAGTAAGACATTTTTAATACTCTTTTTTTTTCATTAAAAGATACTTTTATTGGAGGGATCTTACAGTTTTTAATACTCTTTATGTTTTATCAAACATTGTAAATGAAATTCAACTGGTTTAGTTAAAATTTAGTATTAGTATTTTCCATGTTGTTAATAAAAATAATCCATTCTTAATGTTCATATTATTACATAAAAGAAAGAAAGAAAAGCAAAAACAAAAGACTAAACAAAGCACTTTTATGTTTGTAATGTTTAATACTATTTGGGAAGGAAATGAAACACATCATCTTTTCCAATATACGTGTAGGCCGCTTCATGCACACAGCTTTTGAGTGATGAATTATGTAAAAATTGTTGCTTTTTAGGATGTTACTATAAATTAAACATGAATAATTGGATAAATTGAGAGTACCATGACTGCCAAAAGAACAAATAAATATGTCTTGGAAAAAGTGCAGCCAGAATGCTCCTTAGAAACAAAGAAATTCTTCACCCACAGTATTTAAACTAGCGGTAAGCATTGTGTGACAAACTGAGTTGAGAATCTAATAATCACGTCTGTTCAACCAATCACTTTCTAGATATTATTAAATTTGTCTTCAATAAGGTAACTGTCCAAGAGAATAATCAATAATGAAATTTATGACAAAATTTAAGCATTTGACGAAGGTCTTATAATCAAATATGCACTATGCCTTACATTTAAAAAAATGCTGCCCATATTGCTTAATGTATTTTTACCATCTTTGAAAATTTTAATTCAGATCCACTCTTCAATTTCTAATATTCTAAAATTATATTGGTCTACTGTTGGGTTTTTTTGTGTGTCTTCTAGCCATTCCTGACTCATAATTGCCTTTGTACAAGGAGATACAACACAGCCCTGCATTATTCCCACAGTAGTTCTTATATTTGAGTCTATTGTTGCAGTCACTGCGGTAACCCGTCTTGGCAAGATAATTTGATGTTTTTTTGTCCATCTATTTTGCCACATATATATGATTACATATATGCAATATATGCATATATGCAATATATATGATTATGTATAATATATATGCATCACTTCTTGTTCAGTCTTACTTATTCTGTGTCCAACTTTCACGTGCATTTTAGGTCAATAAACATACCATGGCTTGTGTTACGTCCACCTTAGACCTCAAAATGGCATCCTTGCTTTTCATTACTCTAAAGAGGTCTTGTGCAGCAGACTGGTCAATGCAACGAATCTGCTGCTTTCTTCTTCACTACAGGTTCAATGGTCATTACTTGTGTATACAAGCAAGACTAAATTTTTGACAACTTCAACGTCTTCTCCATTTATCATGATCTTAACTATTAATCCAGTCCTCTTCACAGTAAGTTGTAATCTATATTGAAGACTACAATTCTTGATCTTCAACAGTAAATGCTTCAAGTACATCAAGTATTCTCATTCATCAAGCAAGATTGTGGCATCTGCATATCTTAGGTTAATGAATCTTGATGCCGTATATAATACTTCTTCAAGTTGTATGCTTCTTCATATAAACCAGCTTCTTTAATTCTTTTCTCAGCATAGAGTTTGACTAAATATGATGAGAGCATACAACCTATACTAATTATAAGCTGTTCAGTATTCCCTTGTTCTATTCAGATGACTTGATCCATGTTCAAGTTCTACATGAGAGCAAAGAGTTGTTCTGGAGTTCCCATTCTTCTCAAAATTACCCGTAGTTTGGAATGATCTGCACAGTTGAATGCTTTTGCATTGTCAATAAAACCCAAGTAAACATATTTCTGGGATTCTCTACTTTCAGTCAAGATCCATGTGACATCAGCAGTTATAGCCCTTGTCCCACATGTGCCTCTACATTTGGCCTGAATCTCTGGCAATTCCCTGTCAATGTACTGCTGCAACCATTGTTGGATGGTCTTCAGAAAATATTTAATTTGCATGTGTTAGCAATGATATTCTTTTATAACGTATATATTCTATTGGATCACTTTTCTTTAGGATGAGTACAAAATGGATCTCTTCCAGTCAGTTGGCCAACTAACTGTTTTTTAAATTTCTTGGTACACAGAGTGAGTGCCTCCGGTGCTTCATCAGCTTGGTGAAACACCTTCATGTAGTCAGTTTGACATATGTGCTTTTCATCTGGAGAACACGTGTCTAGTCACTGATGGTGCTGTTGAAACAAGGTATTTACTATGAACAGATCATTTGTCTTACCAAATTCTATCATGCAATATCCAGCTTCATTTGTATTACTAAGACCATATTTTCCAACTACTATTCTTTTCTCTTTATTTCCAAGTTTTTCATTCCAAACATGAGTAATTATCAATGCAGCTTGTTGCATGTTTGAGCAATTTTAGTTGAAGGTTTTGGTAGAATTCTTCAAATTCTCCATCATTAGCATTTATGGTTGGCGCATGAAAGTGAATAATATTTTCATTGATTGGATTTCCTTGAATGGGGACAGATAGGATTCCTTGAATCCTATCACAGAGAGCATTGTACTTAAAGATGGACCTTAAAATGTCCTTTTTGACGATGAACGCAACCCCATTGTGCCATTCCTGGCATGACAAACCATATGTTTTTCTGATTTAGAATGGCCAGCACCAAGCCCTTTCATCTCACTACCTCCGAGGATATTGATCTTTATTTGTTCCATTTCATTTTTGTCCACTTCCAGTTTTCCTAGGTTCATACTTTCAACATTACAAGTTATTGTTGATTGGTGTTGGCTGCTGTTTCTTCTTCCCTTGTTTTGTGCTTTTCCATCAAATGAAGATCCGAAAGGCCTGACTTACACAGCATGATTCCGTTCAGGCACCGTGGTGGACTCGACTTTGAGAAGCTGCTGCTACTCAGTCGAATTTCGAGTGCCTGCTTACCCAAGGGGCACCTCCTCTGGGACTATCTTGGACTACGTTCTGGTTCCATTTATTAGGCCTTCCATATCTGACCCTGTTTCCGTGCTATGCATCAGGTTTTCAGTGGCTACTTCCTCGGAAGTGGACAGCCAATTCCTTCTTGGAATCTGTTCTTAGTCTGGAAGTTCCACTGAAACCATTCACTAAGGGCGTCTGTGCTGGCATTGAAATTCCAGTGACAGAGTTTCCCGCATCAGAGCAATACACAAGCCACCACAGTATGACAAACTTTCAGACAAGTGATGAAACATACTTATAAGTCTGTGTTTATTTTTACACAACAATGACTATTTGAGTGTTTTTAGATAATGATATAGTTAATCATTTAATGTTTTTCTCTTCTCCCCTCCAGAACATGACTCTATACAGTATTGACATGAGTGAAGGGAAAATTTGTAGGATTCACTATTTTTCTATAGGTAAGGAACAAAACTAATTTTACATTAGAATGAGAAAGGAGGTCATTAAGATTTCAATCTGTCATTCAATTAATTCTGCTATTTCAAAGATTTCTTGACCCTTGATGTAATTAAAATTTTGTAATTTCACGCATTACAAAGAGAAGTTTACGTCCTTTTTATTGACCTATTAAGCTAGTTCTTTCTGGTATATAAACTATCTGACCTATTAAGCTAGTTCTTTCTGTTATATAAACTATCTTTTAATGGAAAATGGAATGTTTTTTGAAGGAGGCTAAAATAACTTGTTAAGCCACCAGGGTGCTTTTTAATGTAAATGAAGGAGTAATTTACAAAATGGTGCACTGAATCATTAATTTACTCAATGATGTCCAATGACTCAGAAGAATAAACAAAACTCCCCAAGTTCCTTATCCCCATGGCTTAGTTTACATAGTAATAGGCCTTAGTTTTTATATAACTTTAGACAGGTCATCACTGCATGCCCAAATTTATCTCTATTAAAGATACACAAAAACTATAGTGCAATGTATTTAAAAGAGAACTTATAATGTGTTTAAATTTAAACTGCTTTCCTGTCTTTTTCATTACTATGATTATACAAGTTTGTAGTAATCTCCTAATTTTACTGTTGAATAAGCTGAGACACAAAGAAGCTAAATTTCTTTTCCAAGTTCACATAGTGAATTGACAGCAAAACTGAAATTACTGCTATGGAGTCCTTAGTCTAATTCTTTGCTCACCAAATCGCTGTGTATTTCTTCTCTGTATAAGGGTTGCTTTACAGTAATTTAAAAGCCTGACCATAAACATTCATGCACTCATTTTTAGTTTCTTTTTATAGTAAAAAATATTGATTTTCATGCAAAAATGAAAAAGAAAAAATCTTTACTTTGGCATTCACTTTAACCTAAAACAGCTGACCTGGATGTTTGTCAAATTTGGCAAACGTTGAGGTCAGACAAAGATTTTCATGCCCACTTCCACTTGAAATTAAATGTTCTGCCAGCATTACAAGCTATTGAAAATTGGGGCTTCACATTAATCTGCCATTTCAATCTACTCTACCAATATCTCATAAATATTCTTACTCTAATAAATAAAGGTTGATGTTATTGTAAAATGTATCTTGTATTCTTTGTGTTAGATGTTTTAGGTTAGAGGAGCCTCATGAGTTGTCATTTGGAAGCTCATTAGATATTCTATTTACATTTTCACAAGAAAATGTTCACGGCAATGATTAAGGGCCTATTAACTGTATGCAATGTATTTGCCAGGCACTTTGAAAGCAGGCTATACTACATATAGTCTATACTAAGCAGTTCACTGTTGAAAATATGTTGCAATAGCATCATTCTAACACCGGTAAAATGGAACACAATTAGTTTTACACTTTCTCTGGTGAATGCTGCCAATTGCCTAACAATTTAAAGACACAGAAATGTCCTGCTGTTCTTTCAGACTTCAAATACTTGTTGTTTTCAGGTAGCATTGAGTTAATGTTGCTTCAGAGAAACCCTAACCTAAGCAATCTAGCACAAAGAATGCAAGATACGTTTTACATTCACATTGCCTGGTTCTGAATCATCTCACAATTGTGATGGTGTTTAATCCCATTATTACAGCCCCTGGGTCAGCTCATCTCCTTGAGAATCTCTTTCTCACTTACCGTCTGTCTTATCAAGCACGAGCTCCTTCTGCAGAGACTGCTCTCTTGGGACCGTATGTCCAAGGCCTCAAGGCGAACTCTCACTACCCGCACTTCCCAGGGGCACCCTGGCTGCATTTCTTCTAGAGCACATACGATTTGTTCGTTCTTCTGGCAGTCAACAACATATTCAGTATTTTTCACCACCACCGTACTTCATGTGCATGAATTCTTCGTTGTATCTTATTTATTGTCCAGCTTTCTCATACATATGAGGTGATTGAAAATACCACAGTTTGGAGTCAGACACATTTTACTCTGGAAGATGACATTTTGCCTTTTCATATCTTTAACAGATGTTGCACAGCATATTTTCCCAATAATATTAATCATTTGACTTTTTGACTTCTTTCTCCATAGCACTGGTTGTGGGTGATAGTAGTTATGGTACAGTTGTGAGAACTGTGTGTATGTGTGTGCTCCAAACAGAAGTGTAGTTGATACTGAGAGTGGCAGTCATTGATCTTCATTAGTAGGTATTTTAAGTACTCTTCAGCAAGCAAGCTTGGGTTATCTGCATATTACAGATTGTTAGTGAATCTTCTTCTGATCTTGATGTCACTTTCTTCTTCTTATAGCGCAGGGTCTAAGATAGTTTGCTTGGCATAGATTGAGTAAACATGGTGATAGATTACCACCTTGATACATAGCTTATTTAATTTTAACTTGCACAGCATCCCTTTATTTCATTTGAATGACTGCCTCACTGTCTATGTAAAGGCTCTACATGAACAACAGTAACTTTTCTGGAATTTCCAATGTTATCCACAATTTGTTATGATCCCCATAGTCAAATGACTTTCCAGAGTCAATACAACATAGGAAACATCTGATATTTTATGTTTCGGTTGAGGTCCATCTATCATCAGCAATGATATCCCTATTCCACATCCTCTTCTGAGTCTGTCTTCAATTTCTGGCATTTTATTGTGATATGTTGCTGCAATCATTTTGTAATTATCTTCAGAAAATAGTTACTTGCATGTGATACTCTTGGACAATGTCTGCATCCTGTCTGATCATCTTTCTTTGGAATGGATCAACAAATCTGCTGACCATGTGGCATCTGCCAAATTTATTGGCTTAAAAGAGGGAGTGCTTTTTGCATTGCATCTATTTATTGAAAACATCTCAATCAACATTTTGTCACTTCCTGCACCATTGTTTTTCAATAATGTCTTCAGTGCAGCTTGAATTCCTACCCATGTCCTAGAGCAAATAATTGAAAATGATCATTTATTGATATATTCCTTCAAACTTCACATGTTAGCCCTATCAATAATGCTTCCTAAATGGTTGTCAGTTCCATTCCCACTTCCTGCCTATTCTGTTATTTTCATTCTGAGAACTCTATATTGATTACGGAAATTGATTTGGTCTTTTTGAGCATATGCATACGTCTGTCCCATACTGTGGTAGTTATATAATTTCATGTCAACTTGATAAGTGTAGGGTTGAAGTCTAGCCTGTCAATCAGGTCACCATCTGATGATGCCTCCTTGAGGGTATGCCCTTTTCATGAGGATTCTGGACATGGCCTCTCTCTCTCTCTGTCTCTGCCTTCCTGTTGCCAATCAACTTGCAGCCACACTGAGACCTTTGAAAGCCTCTCTCGCTCTTTACCTTCCTGTTGACAAGACACATTGAGCCATTCTGAGACCTAAGCAAGCCCTATGAGGCTTCCACTGCCATTGGATCCACAAGACATTCACCCACCGACCTGTGATCTTCCTGCATTCTGCATCATTGCATATGTCCGTGTGATTCTGAAGAGAGATTTATGGACTAGTGTCAGCTTTTCTTGATATTCAATTACTTTTTGATTCAAAGCTCTTTCTTAAACATGCATGTGTGTGTTACTCTGGGTAGACTAGAGCTTTATATATGAGCAATTTAATACTGAGAAAACATCCCAACCCTATCCAGATCAAGTCTATAACTCTAATATTAGCCCATATGTCTGATACCAATCTACAAATTCCTTTTCAGACATAGGCAACACATGCAATGATGCATAATACAGGAAGATCACTGGCCAGTGGGTGGAAAGTCTTGTGAATCCAGTGGCAGTGGAAGCATCTCAGTGCTGGCAGGTGTCTCCATATGGATCCTCCAGCTCTAGAACTCTAGCATAGCTCCATGTGTCTTCAACAGGAATGGCTGGTAGGGAGTAAGCTTGTGTCCCACCTCCAACGAGCTATTTAACTCCTTAGTGCCTCCAAATGAGGTCATCAAGCTGCGACCTAATTGACAGGGTAAACTGCACCCTTTCACACTTAAGTCTCAAATTGACAACATATTATATAACTACCTCACTGAGTGTCAATGAATTTGTTTCTCTAGTCAACCCAGCGTAACACACATATAAACATTTCATGTTTCCAGAATGATCTTTTAAATAGGAAAACTCTCCTTCTGTCTCTCCTTTGAGTAAAATCCATCCCTAGTTTCTCATAGTCCTTCTAGTGATATTTAAATACTGATACCTGCTACATAACACTTCACAAAACTATTCCAAAAATGCTTTGGCAATGTTAGACTTTACCAGATATCTGAACTCCAAGGAAATATCAGTAGTCAAAGAAATTCTCCCACCATCTGTTTTCCAGGAAACATCTTAATAGAAAAGAACCACTCTTGGTCATATATCTTAAATGAGTCTCCTATGTGCCACCTTGTTGGCCAGTGGAGGCAGATACCCTGGAAATGCTATATCTACTAAAAGATGACTGAAACATCCAGTTTGAACTGGTAAGTACAACAGCAACAACAGCAATAAAAACTGGTCAATCATGTTTGGGTTAAGTTTCTTTGCTTCTTGCAGGCCCCAGCACCTTAATGCATCCTCAGTCTAAGCCAGCATACAGCTGCTCCCCGAGAACAGGCTAGCTTCACAATGATTCACCATCCTGACTTCATATCTCAATAATCTTCCCTTTCACCAGATAGCCCCCCAAGCAATCCTTTATAGCTTTGCTAAATCCTTTCTATAAAAGAAAAATAATTTTGTCTAACCCTTGAGATAGAAGCCCTAGTGGTGCAATGAGGCAAACACTGAGATGCTAATCTCAAGGCTAGTAGTTCATAACTCCCAGCTGCTTTGTGGGATAAAGGTGAGATTGTCTGCTCTCTTATAGATTTATCGTCTTATAAATCCTATGGAGCAGTTCTGCTCTGCCCTACAGGGTAACTATAAGCCCAAATCCACTTTGTGGTAGTGGGTTTGGTTTTAGATTTAGAACACTTATATGCTATTGTAAGAGCATTTTCCACGTTGACATAGTCTTCTTCCTCCACTTGCAATAGTCACATCCTACAATTTTCAAGAATCCTTTAAGTTAAAGTCTCTCTTTAATAAGTTTGGAATTGATTTTTATTTGCCAGGTTCCACAACCCATTAATATCCTGAAACCCTTGTGATATAGTTCACTTTGTGGACACATATAATTCTTGTAGATCCAGGTACCTATTATGCCACAATTAAACTCCAAGCTTTAGAATGCTGTAAACATCTGACTTTAAATCCTCTGCCTTCTATTATCTGACCATTCATGCACACCTTCCAACACTCAACAATTATATTTATACTCAAGGAAGCCTTATTCTCCATCTGCCACAGGCTTTGGTAAGTAGTTTCATCACTATACTCAACTGAAATAATGTCTTGCTTTTCTCTTCTCAATAGATTGTAAGGTTAAATGAAAGTCGAGTATTACGATGTTTTATAACCACATTCTCCTTTAGTGCTTGGAATATAGAAGATACAAAATTTTCTGGATTAATAGTTCTTTCCCTATGAGGTAGTTAGTTTATTGTGCCAACGTGGCTGATAAACACATTTGGGGTTAATTGAAGGGCAGGGAGATAAATGGCTTGGTGGGCCTCTTCTTTCAAGTTCTCTGCTCTCTGGCTTTGTAATGGTCAGATAAGGATGCAGCTGCCTTAGCCAATCCCCTGCTTCAGCTGGCAAGGCTCACTTCCTGCAAGACATCTCTTAGGAGAAGCTGCATGGGCCTACCCCAATGCAGCCCTGGGTGCTGGAGCAGCCATGTGGAGACCCCTGCCAGAGCTGAGATGCTTACACGTTCACTGATTCAGCTTTCCTCCTGCAGTCGGCATCATTACGTCTGTTTTGTGAGATGGAGGAGGACTTTGGGGATTGGTGGACACATGGGTTAATGTTGGACTTGTGGGCTTGGGCAGCACTGGGTTGGGATGTTTTCTTGATGTGACTTAACCTCTATATAAAACTCCCTCTTATACATGAGTTTCTGTGGCTTTGTTTCTCTAAAGTACCTAGACTAACACACCCTACATTTTTTTGTAATTTTAATGTTCCTTATTCCCTCTTTATTTGTCCCAAATATTGTTTGATCAGGATTTCTTTGTGTGACTTTTCTTTGCCTTTGATTAGCAAGCATCAATAACATGCCGAGTCTTGTAAACTGTTGAGTTTTTACTGACATTACTTTGATATATATATCTAGATGTGATTTTAGTTACCTTACCAAGAGGACTTTTACTTCTACCACTTCCCTTCAGTTTATAGCAATAAATTATTTGTTGAATATTACCTGTCTTTTCATAAACACTTTAAATGCTTTATGAGACAATCTGTGGAGGAGAAAAAACCTTAGGGGATATACAAAGAAATTATAGGTAATAAAAATAATTTGTTTCAGCATAGATTATTTGATTGGCTCTACTCCAAGAACTTCATATACATTATCTCATCTAATCCTGACACCAGTCAAAAGTAGTTACCATCTTTTGAGTCCCAGTCAGGGGAGGCTCTAATGTGTTCGAATAGTAGATTACTAGGTCTTTCATCTGAGGTGCCTCTTGGAAAACTCAAATCTGCGTGTGTCAGAGTAGAGCTGTGTACCTTAAAGTGTCTAAAGACAGATTTTGAAAATGTAGATTTCCAGGTTTTTCTTCTAAGGTTCCTCTGGGTAAACACAGACCTCTAATCTTTTGGTTAGATCCAAGTACATTAATTGCACCCCCAGAGTCCAATACTGACACAACCCCCATTGAATAGATATAATTACTCAAACCAACTTCTAAATGACTACTCTGTTGGAACTTTAGGTGGTTAAGTAGTTTACTTGGCCAGGATCTTACAGCTGATACGAGCAAAACCATGGAGCAAAACAAGGTCTAATTCCAGTTTGTCTGATAATGAACAGTTGTCCGAAGAGTAATATTGTATCTTTGAAAATGTTCTAATGTCTATTATGTCTATTATCTTTTTTACACCTAAATCTATTAGTGTCAACACAAACGATTTAGCTGAAATTTTACAAAAATGTCATTAAACATTATATATGACTTTTATTTTATATATGTTATGATTTATTTTAATTGGGCATGAGAGAGGGTATAATACTCTAGACCTTGGTGCGTACTTATTTAACTGATTAATATTTTCACCTTTTTGGTCATTTTTGTGTTTTGTATGGAGTCTTGCTAATGCAATAGTTGAGCCTTGTTTGCTAACCCAATCGTCCTTGGTTCAAACCCACATGGATCCATGGGATTAAAAGACTTCGTAATCAGACTCTGAAAAGGAACCTCCAGGGAAGACTTCCAGTCTTGCCGCACACACTCATTCTGATTTGGAATCAACTCCATGGCACTCAACCCTGGTTCATTTTTGTGGTTATAGACTTTATTAATATATTAATCACTCCTATTACCAATATTTCTTCAAAAGTTAAACACTCCAAATGCCGAGAGAGAAAAGAAACTGTTGAAATCACCAGCATGGAGTCAGTTGTCGTTTTAACATTCTTTCTATTTTTGTCTTCTGGCATCAACAGCCTTTCTTTTTGCCTATGATGTATGATTTGTTAAGCAAGTTGCGTTACCACAGTGCATAATAAAAAAGTGGTAGAAGCACCTGCATGACATCAGCATAACTTTTGATCTCTTTTTGAGATTAACAACTGAGATTGTTACTAAGAAGCATGGAGAGAAACGGGAATGAGGACAGTTGAGCAGCGCTTGCCCGGGGAATGAGGGAACAGCAGTCAATATAGTTCATTTTTATTGATCTAGGGAGAGTCTGCAGGGGACAGCAGCAGAGTAATAACACAGTCACAGAAATGGAGTTGAAATGTGATTAAAGAAGTTAGGGGCTTGCTAACCCAACATGAAATTTTAAATGTGGTCTGCAAAAATTTTGAGTTGGAATTCACTCAAAGGCAGTGAGTTCTTTTTTAACCTTCTGAAAGATTTCTCTGTAATCTATGTGGGAAACATTCATATGATTCAGATAACCATACATGATATTAATTTTCTACCATATGCCCAGAAAAATATTGCTGGCTTAATAAAAAAAAATACCACATAACCAGCTAAATATGAACTTCAAATAATGTACTTAGTTTTCTGTTGTTATTTAAGTATAACTAAGGACATGCAACATTACATGGCCCATATAATATTTTTTTAGATCATTTTATTGGGGGAATCATACAGCTCTTATCACAATCCATCCATCCATCCATTGTGTCAAACACATTTTTATATTTGTTACCATCATTTTCAAAACATTTCCTTTCTACTTGAGCCCTTGATATCAGCTCCTTATTTTTTTACATCCCTCTATCACCTTCCCTACATTATGAACCCTTGATAATTTAAAAATTGTTGTTATTTTTTCATGTCTTACACTGTCCCATGTCTTCCTTCACCCAGTTTCTGTTGTCCGTCCCCCTGGGAGGGGGTTATACATAGATAATTGTGATCAGTTCTCCCTTTCTCACCCTACCTTTCCCTTACCCTCCTGGTATGGCTACTCTTATTATTGGTCCTGAGGGGTTTATCTGTTCTGGATTCCCTGTGTTACCAGCTCTTATCTGTACCCATGTACATGCTCTAGTATAGCTGTATTGTAAGGCAGAATTGGAGTGGTGGTGGTGGTGGAACATTAAAGTACTCGAGGAAGTTGTATGTTTCACCACTGCTACACTGCACCCTGAATGGTCTGTCTCTTCCTTGTGACCCTTCTGTAAGGGGATGTCCAATTGTCTACAGATGGGCTTTGGGTCTCCACTTAACACTCCCCCTCATTCAAATTGATATAATTTTTTGTTCTGGATCTTGGATGCCTGATACCTGATACCTGATCCCGTCAATACCTCATGATCACACAGGCTGGTGTGCTTTTTTCTTGTGGACTTTGTTGCTTGTCAGCTAGATAGCCACTTGTTTATAGTCAAACTTTTAAGAGCCCAGACACTATGTCTTTTGATGGCCGGCCCATGTAATATTTATACTAAATTAATAGTCATGCTTTACTAGAAACTTAACCGAGTGTCCTGAATTTCATTTCATTCAGAGGTGTTTTATTTATATAGCATATTTATTAGCTTCTATTGTGTAACACAATAAGTAATGGAAAGAAAACATAGAAGGACTTTAAAAGGTTTTCATTTCACCAATCAAGCTTTTAGTCTGAATAAAATCATTGCAGATAACATCTCACCACTACATTTTATTTATTTTTGAAATCAAAATATCAATTTCCTTAAATTTTTCTATGGTTCTCTATGAAGTTTAGTCTTTAATGGGGTTGAAAGTTCCTACCTAATATCAATGTAAATCAAGCTGTTAGTTTTATTGGCTATGCCATGTTCAATACACCAAGACTTTCCTGATAATTCATTTTACCAGGAATGCTTTATCCATCCTACCTCTCGACTAACTACCATAAAAATTATGTCAGACACTGATTGGATTAAGCCTACTCAGGTTTTAATTCTTAAATCCTAAAAGGATTTTTATTTACTTTAGTATTTTGTGTATGCGGTTGAGTTATTGTTTAGTAGTTGTAGTACTCAGGATTAGTTTACGCAGTTTAAAGTGAGTACTGATCGATAGGTATTGATAATGACTACTGCCTACCCTATAATATACAATCCAACATAAAACAACATTAAGCTATATAATAATTATTTTTTCATAATTTTGGAAACATGAAGGTATTTCAGATTTGTTCAAAATTTTTGGTTTTTCTGGTGCCCTAAAAGAAGACTTTATTATCATAAAATCATCATTACTATTACTCTATTTCACACTGTGGAATAACCAGTAAACTACTTATTAAGTATTTCAGTCATACAAATCAAAATTATTCCAACAAATTATAAGTTGGTTCACTCATAATTAATGCATAATTATACATACTGTCTGAAGTTACTTTCTGGTATGTTAAATTAGCAAATCTAGGTCTACATTTCCTAGAGTTCTCATCCTAGAGAGTTTTTCGGTTGGCTTCTATCGTAAAACATTTAATAGGACATTTTATAAGTCAAATTAAATCCTTTACAAGTTCAAACTTTTCTATTTATTATGGCATTGCTTATTGATTCAGTTGTGAGATTTTTGTTATCTTCATGTTATGGTTTAAATCTATGCAGACATTTATAATTTGATCATTAGCAAATGTTTCCACTCTTTATTCTCAGTAAGCAAGGTGTGTTATCTACAAATTTCAGATTGTTATTGGGTATTTCTTTGATTCTGATGGTATTTTCTTCTTCATAGTGTCCAATGTATTGGATCATTTCCTCAGCATACATATTGAATATGTGTAGTGAAAAGATACAACCCTAATGCTCTACTTTCATCATTTTAAACCACACAATACCCCTTAGTCTGTTCAACCCATTGCCTGTTGGTCTATATATCTGTTCCATGTGAGCATTCTGGAATTCCTATTTTTTACAGTGTTTTTATAATTTGTTGTAATCTACAAAGTTAAATGTTTTTATTAGTCATAACAAAGGTATCTTTCTGATATTCTCTGCTTTCAGTCAAGATTCATTGAACATTAGCAATGATAGCACTCTTTTCATGGTTTTTTCTTAATCCACCTTGACAATGTAAATATCTTCCAGTGAATTGACAAAGCGGCTGACTTCCAAATGCTGTGACATAAAGGGGTGAGTGCATCTGGGGCTGTCTCTGTTTGTGATAACATGTCAATTGCTATTTCAGCAATTTATGGAGTCTTGTTTTCTTCCAATGTTTTCAGTGCAGGTTGGGTCTCTTCAATATTATTGTTTCTTAATAATATGCTACTTCTTAAAATGGTTGAATGGCAACCAATTCTTTTTGATATAATCACTCTGTATTTCTTCTATCTTCTTTTGATGCTTCCTGTATCGTTAATCATTTTCTATAAGCTTCCTCTATATTGCAATTGAAACTTGAATCTTTCTTCAATTCTTTTATCTTGTGATATGCTAAGTGTTTGCTTCTCTTCTATTTTCTAACTCCAGGTCTTTGCACATTTTACTAAAATCCTTTACTTTGTCTCCTCGATCTGACCTTTGATGTTTTCTACTACACTCTTTACTTCATCAATTCCTCCATTTGCTTCAGCTACTCTATAATCAAGATTAGGTTTCGGAGTTTTTAACATCCATTTTGTACTTTAATTTCTTGCTTGTCTTTTTAATTACCTTTGTTTTGAATTATGGCCATTAATGGATGTTTGCAGCTATTTCTTCTCAATGTCAGTGGTACTATAGCAGCAAATAAAGGTGCAGTAGTTACTTAATCTGGTTTCAATTTGAGACTACTAAGAACGAAGGGGTGGAGTTTAGCTTGTCAATCAGGTCACAGCTTGAAGACCTCATTTTAATGTACAACAGAGATAAATAGCTCACTGGAGGCCAGCTGAAGTCACTCCTTGTGAGACATTCCTGTTGACAAGCCACATGGAGCTACATTGATGGAGCCAGAGCCCTGGAGCTGGAAGAGCCACGTGGAGAACCATGTCAAGGCTGAGATGCTTCCATCACCACTGGATCTATAAGCCTTTCCACCCACTGGCCTGTTCTCTTCCTGCATTCAGCATCATTGTATGGTTCCTTAGTCTTAAGAGGAATTTATGCACTAGTGTCAACATATGGGGTAATATCGGACATATGGACTGAGTTGGGATGTTTTCTTAATATACATTTGCTCTTTGATATAAAATGCTGAGCATTTTTGGATTTGTTTCTCTTGTCAACACAGACTAACACAAAAGTTCTAAATACTTTTCTCTAGCCATGTCTTAAAGTAGACTGTATTTGAGGAGGAAGTACTCCCTCACTCATGTTTTGAATGTCTTCCAACGAGAATGGACAGGTTTTAACACACACACACATAATTTCTCCATTTCTGCATGAGAGAAAAATGAAGCAATCTGCTTCCCTAAACATTTATGTTCTGAAATACCAGGGAGCAGTTCTATATGTCTAAAGGATAAATACAAGCCAAAACCAACTCCATATCAGTGAGATGGATACATAATAACTTCTTATTGTGAAATATGTGAAGACTTAGAGAGTACTTCTGTTTTCCATTCCACAATTTCTGTACAATTTGTTTCTTGCCACTGATTGCAGTCCCCACAATGTAATATTACTTTCTTCCCTATGTGTTTGTTTCTATTCTTCTTTACTAACTCTTCTGAAATTTGTTGTTGGTTAAACGTTTCCCTTTGATCACAAATGGTTGATCATTACAAGGTATGCATTCCTTCCTAGAGATATTGTTCTATTTATGGACTTGACTGTTATTTGGCAGAAAATTGAGAAATTGGCATGAGCTTATTTCCAGACTAACACGCATAGTTTTGGGGGAGGTTCCAGCAGGCCCTGTGTGACCAGAAAGATTGTTATGTTTTTATAACTTTGAATTTTAGAAAACATCCTTTTGAGGTACACAATTTAATCCATATCAGGTTGCAAAACTTTTGCAGTCCAAAGGATTTTGTTTGAACTGGAATTGTAGCACATTGTTATTTAGAATTAGACATAACATTTTTATTCTTACTAACTAATTTATCATACATTTAATGAAATATACACTTTATTGAGGACTCCTGCTTTGAACATTTGTGTAAAATGTGTCATTTAGCAGGAATAGCAACTTTGTCTACCAGTGAAAACAGAGGATTAGACAAAGCTTGTTGCTGTGTGCATTCAAGGTGATTCTGACTCATAGTGACCCTGTCAGACCTGATAGAGTTGCTCCATGAGTGTTTTTAATCCTGCAGACAGATTGTTAGGTCCTTTTCCCACAGAAACACTGGTGGTTTTAAACTACTAACTTTTGATTAGCCTCCCAACTCTTACCTCTTGTGCCTTCAGGGTTCCTTAAAGAGAAGTTTAGAAGGAAAGTATTGACCTATTTACAATTCCAGTATAATATAAATAATGTCCACCTCCTCCTCTATCTGACCCTCTAAGAGAGCAGAGATGTTATTGCTCATGCTTTTGTGTAGCCACATTAAAAACAGAAGTGAGATGTGTTACTAAGGAGACCTTAGGCATATTATTAAACGGAAACAAACAAATGCCAACTCACTGCTATCTAGTTGATCCTGACTCACAATAACTCCCTAGGACTGGGTAGAACTGCCCCTGTGGCTTTCGGAGACTGTAATTGTTTAAAGAAAGGAAAGCTTTGTCTTTCTCCCACAGTGCAGCTGGTTGTTTTAAATTGCTGACCAAATTGCGGTTAGGTTTTACAAACAAATGCATAATCACTATGCTACCAGGATTCCTGAAACGATTTCATTTCATTATTTTTTGCCATTTTCCTGTCGTATACCATACTCTGGTAGTGAGTGTTTCTGTGGTGTTGGAAGTTATATTAGTGGTATTTCAAATATCAACAGGATCACACAAGATGGAAAAGTGCCAGTGGAGCTTCCAGACTCAAAACAGAGTGTGAACAAGAAATTTATTGTCCACTCTCCGAGAAGAAGCACTAGAAACCTTATTAAGAGCAATAGAAAACTGTCAGATAAACTGATAACAGTACAAATATATCAAAGGATGACTGAAAAGACAGAATTAAAGAAAAGATCAAAGTGGGTGTCAGAATAGACTTCAAAATTTGCTCTTAATTGTGAAGTAGCTAAAACACATGGACAAATGAGTAAGTACAAGAGCTGAACAGAAAATTTCAGAGGGCAACTTGAGAAAACAAAGTAAAGTATTATAATGAAATGCATAAAAACCTAGCGTTATAAAACCATACAGGTAGAACATGCTCAGCATATCTCAAGCTGAAAGAACGGAAGGGAAAGATCACATCTCATGTCAGCACCATTGAAAGGTGCTTGAAACACATAAGAAGCTGGAAGGACTGCACACAGGCCCGGCACCCCACACAAAGACAGGTGACAGCACTCCACGTTCTCAAGTTGTTGCATTTGATCAAGAACCAATGGTATTGAATTAAGACATCCAAGTTTTCATGAAGGCATTTGTGTAAAACAGGGCCACAAGAATCGATGGAATATTTGCTGGCTAATACTTGCATGATTTCTTTTCTCAGCCTTGTATTAAATTCTATACAATTGAATAAATTAATATCACCAACAATAGAATTACCTTATGCCACAAAGGATGGTTGATAATGTTCTCTATCATAAAATGTTAAAGAATCCTCTACAGTGAACTAGAGCCTTATATAAACCATAGATATGTGAATGGATTTGTGGATTCTACTTAATTATAGCATCAATCTAAGAACAATGAGGTTTTATGACATGGCCCTGCTAATGCTCACTCTCATGAAAAGATCACTGAAGATATGGGTGCTATAGAGGAGTGTGATGAAAAAACTACATGGAGTCTGGATATCAAAAAATAGTATCTGGAATCTTCAAGGCTTGTCTTAAAATAAGAAGCCATCTGTGTGAGGAGTCAACTAAGTCTACATGGAAGAAGCACACCAGCCTGTGTGATCGAAAGATAATAAGTGATAAAATTCAAATCTGAAACAGGGAATGGTAGAAGAGCTTAAGTTGTGAACACCAGTTCTCAGAGGGCAATGGATAATGGTGGAAACCTAAAATCTATTTTTAGCATTCCTACATGGATTAGACCTCAAATGAATTCCCTCTGACAATAGCTAAAGGATGTGACTAATCTTGATATCCAACAGAGAGCATTGTCAACTTGATTATGGCAGATTTAATTAGGTTATAATGTAATGCCTTATCATTTGATCTCCCCTTTGAGCCATTTTAAAGTTGCACCATATATTTTTTAAAAAGTGGAAAGGAAATACAGACGGATTAAACCTCCAGTGAATCCCCTCTGACCATACAGCAGGGTGTGCGTAGTTTTGCTATCATGCAGAGTGCAATATAGAGTGGATTGTTGCAGAACCAGTTGGATTAATATCTAACACCTTATCATTTGATCTCCCTTTAGACGCATTTTACATTTGTTCTAGAGTTTATCATAGCCTGCTTTCATTTTGATTGAGATTTTTCTCTGTTTAATTTTGTTATTGTTATTCATTTGCTGATTTTGCTTTTTATATTTATAGTATACGAAATTCAGGATAAGTAAATCTATAGAGTCAGTAACTGAATTAATGGTTTATTGGTGTCATGGGAGGGGAGCTTGGAGGGAAAGAATGATCTAAAATCAATGAGTACAGGAAGGAAGAAAATATGCTAGAACTGATGGCAGTGATAATTCTACAGTGATTTTTAATATGACTGAAATAGTTTTACTTATTCCAAAGAAAAGTGACCTATGAAATGCAGAGTATTAAACAAGGTCCTTGATTTCACATGTAAGTAAACTTTTGCTGAAGAACACTCAACAACAATAACAGAAGTAAATCAACAGGGACATTTCAGAGGCGAAAAATCACTACCGCAGTGCAAGGTCACATCTTTCCATCAGAGTGGCTGGTAGGTTTGAACTGTTGACCTTGCGCTGATTTGTCTAACACCAAATCCACTCCACCAACAGGCTCCTAGCAAAGCATTAGAGAACTTGAAACATCACCCCTAGAAATACATAAACTAAGAGAAGAATATGTCCATAAACAATAGCTTCATTTCAAAACATATTTTTGTTTAATAAAGCTTTCTATGAGTCTGGAGTCAGACTTTTGGATTCTGTGTGTTAAGATGCTACTGGTAGAACACATTTTACAGTGGGGAAATGGTATTTTAAATATGTACTTTCTGCACAATTTTTCTGTGCAGGAACTAAAACATGAAGAAAAAAAGTAAATTCCAGAAAGACCGCAGAAAACTCAAGATATTTTGTAGTTTAGTCTTAATTATTAATGAACAAAACACTAGACAGATTCATTGGCAATGGCAGCCCCAACGTTTATTTTAAAGCAAATATGAACCAAATATCGCCAATAATATATAACCCATAGTGTTTTAGAAATATTAATAGCATATATGAAAAAAATTTAACATGTTTATGCATGGTATAATTTGTTAAATGGTATTAATTATATTTATTGCTATGTACATGTGTTTTAATTTGTTCTGCAAATATAGGATTCTATACTATTTAAGCTTACTATATTCTAGATAAAATTTCAAAATATTTTAGGTAATTTTTATCTCCACTTACTACTACTTTTTACTTTTCACATTCTTTCTACTTTGCCTACCAGCAATTTATTGCTTGATGTTTGCTCCTTGTTGATGAGGTGGTCCTTTGAAGAGGTAGACCATCCTGGCCTCCATTCAGGCCACTGTCTCATTGATAAGAATGGCTTCTTGTGTGCCAATGAACAGTATCTGATTCAGAAAAACCTGTAGAAAAACATAGAGCTTCCTATAGGACATCAATAAGGTTGCTAGAAGTTTACATTGACCTGGTAACAATGTGTTTTTTTGTATTATTATTTGTCTTTCATTTTATCTTGTATGTGTGTAAATTTTACGTGAGCATAATCTCAATTTTTTAAAAACATTTTATTAGGGGCTCATACAACTGTTATCGCAATCCATACACACATCAATTGTGTAAAGCGCATTTGTACATCATTCTCAAAACATTTTCTCTCCACTTAAACCCCCGACATTACGTCCTCATTTTCCCCCTCCCTCCCCACTCCCCCCTCCCGCATGAGCCCTTGATAGTTTATAAATTGGTATTTTGTCATATCTTGCCCTGTCCGACGTCTCCCTTCACCCACTTTTCGGTTGTCTGTCCCCTAGGGAGGAGATCACATATAGTTCCTTGTAATCGGTTCCCTCTTTCCTACCCATTCTCCCTTTATATTCCCTGTTTCGCCATTCATACCACTGGTCCTGTAGGGCTCATCTGCCCTGGATTCCCTGTATTTTCAGTTCCTATCTGTACCAGTGTACCTCCTCTGGTCTAGCCAGACTTGCAAGGTCGAATTCGAGTCATGGTGGTGGGAGTGGGGAGGAAACATTTAGGAACTAGAGGAAAGTTGTATTTCTCATCATTGTTACATCACACCCTGACTGGCTCATCTCCTCCCCGAGACCCCTCTGCAAGGGGGTCTCCAGTGGCCTACTAATGGGCTTTGGATCTCCACTCCGCACTCCCCCCATCATTCACTATGAGTAGCTAGTGGGTTTGAACTGCTGGATTTTTGGTTAGCAGCTGAACACTTAACTATCAGGCCACTAAGGCTTTATATAAAATAGAAAGATATAATAACTGCTCTCAAGTTACTTACAGTGTATAGAAAATCATGATTTTCTTATTTATAAAAAGTTTAGAGATAAATTTGTTAATAGTGATATAATAAATTGGAAAGTATGGTTTTACAGCTTTCAGAGTATACATAATCATTTCACAGAATTGTACATTTAGAAATTGTTGAAATAGCATACCTTTTGTTGTGTATAATTTCAATAACATCAGCAAGATACATTTTAAACAGATTATTTGAAGCCAATTGACTTCGGAATACAATATGGGTTAAAATACATAATGAAGTCCTGTGTTGTGTTCTTCCATTAGGGAAGTCTAGATTCTAGAAATTAGCATATGCAGTAATATTTTTAGATATTTTAATGTCATTATATTTCTGCAGTTCTTAATTCATGTTTAACCCAGTCTTCCTGAGAATTAGCTATGTCTAGCCAATAATAATTACTCTTTTAATGAAAGGTACTGAAATTTTTAACAACTTGCTTTTCCTCTGAAATTATTATTGGTGAAAATAAATCGTAACGAACAGTACATCTAATGTAGGTTTTATCATTTGAAATGAAACTTTCTTTTAGTTGAATCCCATTGAAGTAGTTGAGTATTGAAATTGTGACAAAATAAATAACAGGAATAATGAAATATTAATTAGAATTAAAAATGGAAATAGCTTCATGAGGAGATAATCTAAGGATAGAATTTCTAACCTCTGCTTTTATTCCATATTAACTAATCTTCTTTTGGATTTTTCTTAATGAAAGCAATGACAGTATTAAAAGAGAACAATGTTGAAATGTATTAAGATTCCTCTACAATTAGTAAACTTCTTTGTCATTTTTGTCAAAGTCTAAATAATGCCTTACATTACTACTTAAACCTATGTCAAAATGTCAGCGGAAGCAAAGGATATTTCTTCCCCAGTAATCAGAATCCTATATAAATGTTAAACAGGAGCATTAAGCTAACTAAGGATATGACACAGGCTAACTCTTGAAATCCTTCAGCCTAGAGGAAAACTAAGTTTAAAAGTTTTGTCAGTGCCGCTTTTAATCTAGCACAAAACCCTCGCTAGGTAATAGAGAAGATGCACTGTGTTTTGGGTGACCATTAAGGTTGACCAAGAGGTGAACCACAGTCAAGGTAGAGAGGCAGGGCAGTTAAGTTTTAAGAGTTGTTGTCTGGTAGTTGGAAATTACTCCACCAGTTTGCTGGACTACTTTAGATAAACTCCTTGATCTCTCTTTATCTTGGCTGCTTTCTAGTTAAAATTATGAGAACACTGACCTTATCTTACATAGCAGTTGGAAGGAATTGCTAATAAATTCACTGTAAAATGCTCTACAAACACTGAGTGCTTCACTCACACAGGGAGATGATTCTTTACTTTCTTTATATAACAGTGTTTTACTTACACTGTTTTGAAGTCATAGTAATAAAAATAAGATGAAAATGACTTTGTTTAGGATGCTTTCATCCACAAGAAAATGAAAAGTCTAAATGGTTTAAACAATAAGATGCTTTATTATCTCATATAACTAGATGTCTGAAAAAGTGTTGTTTGATGCTTGGTCAATTCAGTGATTTAATGACATCATCAAAGACAGAGTTCCATTCATCTTTCTCTGAATCATCTCCCATTCTTCTGGTTTAAAAGAAAAAGTGACTGCATTTTTAGATATCATGTACAGATACAAAAAAAGAAAGAAAGAAAGAAAAACATATTTTTCTTGTTTATCTGTTCTTAGGAAATAAGAAACATTTTGCAGAAACTGTATCTCCTTAGATATCTTATGTCTCTAACCAATTCTTTGTCAGTTTCTCTGGCAAAGTGGCAAGGATACCATGATTGGTTGGGTCCATATATTTACCAGAGTTAAGAAAAGGAGATGGTATGATAGCCGGCATAGAAGCTTCACTGCCTCCAGGAAGAAAAGACTGGCTGTTTTCTAATTGATTAGTAGTGTCTGCAACAATATCTCTTGTTCCATCAGTGAGAATTCAACATAAATAGTATATTTCCAACCTGTAGATGGCTGAAGGGACTTGACTGGAGACTCATGTTCCCTTAGAAATATATTACTTTAGGCTTTGCTGACTCTGCCATGTTAAAACACAATGTTCTCTCATCTACGGCAGGGAGTGAAAAAACAGTTTTACGGGAAATTACCAAGCTAAGTCCTATGCGTACATGTCTACTCTCTAATTGGTATGCAAATATAACATATTCATATGTTCATATTCTTCTGGGGCTTAGATTGGCACTCAAACTTTTTGTGTAATTTTTCTATATTCTCTTTAGAATAGTAAAAGTAGTGGGTAGTGGAGAACCCCTTTTTGTATTCTTACCTCAATCACAGAATATTCCAGTTTCTTTCTTTTTTTCTGGTCTTTTCTAGTCTTTCTTGTTCATAGTCTTAATCAAAATTTTATTTTCCCAGAACACACTTCTACCTCTATCACTCTTTCTTTATTAGAATCAGAAACTTGAATTTGACAGTGGAATTAATATATTTTGTCATTTATTGTTATATATGAATTAATTGTTCTTTAGTCATGTTAAAAATAGTATCTTATAACAAATTTAGAGAATCAGGAAGTCAATTAGTGGTTATGAGGGATTAGTGGAGAAGGAGAAATTGACACTAATTTCTTAATTAGAACAGAGTTTCTGTTTGTATGAACAAAAATAAATAGTGCTGCTGCACACACACTCAAAATTTAATTTAAAAAATAATACATTTAAAGTGCTTGCCATTTAGTTATATTAATTTCTACTTAATTCACAATATTCTGATGGATAATTTCTCTTACTCAATAAAAGTAATGATGACTTCACAGTTCCTCGTACATTAGCTTTGCCATTACTCTAAGTAACTCTAATATGGGCCTATGAATTAATCTTCACTTTGATGTCTTATTCCAATAGCATTCATTTGCACTCTGATAAGGCCATCTAGACATATGGTTAACTTGCTGTTAGTGATAAATTAGTTTCTTTCTGGACTATTAAAGTGTTATACTCTTTAATCAGAACTTTATATTTGTCCTGATCTTTCATTTTACTCCTACCATTTTATTGGTCGCTAATAATTTTCAGCATTACGTTTCTTTGATTCTTTCATTTACAAATATCTCTTTTCTCTCCTGTTTTTTTTGCATAAATCTAGATTCTCACTCTGAACCACATTCTCAACTCCTTTGTCAGTATATTCTTTAATTTAATTTGGTGGTAAATTCTTCATATATTATCCACCTGGCATAACTTCATAACCATAGTGCTGAATTATTTCAATATTTCCTTATTCCTACCACTAACATACAGTTGAACATAACTTTACATTTTTGAGTGGATACGCAACTCCCTGGTTTTGAAAGCAATTAAGTCTTCAACACTGTGCAAAAATTATTTTTCTCTAATTGGCTTTCTGTTTTTTATAAATGGTTACTATATCAAGCCATAAAGCTATTATCAATTCTTCTAGACTTCATCAATTTAAATGGCCATATTTTAGTTCATGTTGGCAAATAGAAATGTTCTATATTCAATTTGTCAAATTATACTGGACAATTCATATAACAAAGAAAACTAAACCTCCACCTTTCAAGTTTGTTTCTCTAGGCAGAAAAACCTTTAGTGGATTTTATCACTGAACAAAGTGTGCTGCTCATTCTCATATCTACTTTAAAATAAAAATGTTTTTACCACATAAAACAAATAAGATCAGACCACCTGGAAAGGTACTTTTATTATTTATAATTTTGAATAATAATACCTTGTGTTAGTCTGGGTATATTAGAGAAACAAATCCACAGAAACTCATATGTATAAGAGAGAGTTTTATGTAAAGGGTAAGTACACATCAAGAGAACATCCCAACCCAGTGCTGCCCAAGCCCACAAGTCCAACATTAACCCATATACCCAACACCAGTCCACAAAGTCCTTCACCTCACAAAACAGAGGCAATGATGCCGACTGCAAGAGGAAAGCTGAATCAGTGAGTGTGTAAGCACCTCAGCACTGGCAGGGGTCTCCACAAGGCTGCTCCAGCACCCAGGGCGGCACTGGAGTAGGTCCATGTGGCTTCTCCTCAGGGATGTCTTGCAGGAAGTGAGCCTTGTCAACTGAAGCAGGAACTGGTTAAGGCATCTGCACCCTGGTCCAACCATCACAAAGCAAGAGACCTGAGAACTCGAAAGGCGAGGCTCACTGAGCCATTTATCCCTCTGCCCTTCAATTAACCCTATATGTGTTTATCAGCCAGGTTGGCACAATAAACTAACTACCTCATACTTCATCTGAAAATTCTGCTGATATGTGGGATATAAAATATCAAATGTAAAATGGGTGTAGCCACAATCAAAAGCAGTGTTTTTATTCCTAATAAAAAGTTAAATCTGAAGTTTTTGTGTTACTTAGCTATGCCACTCCAAAATAATTGAAAGAAGTAACTCAGATAGACACATGCACACCAGTAATAATTGTAGCATTTCAAAATACTCAAAAGTGGAGAAAAATACCAACTATCCATCAATGAATGGATTTAAAAACAGCAAAATTACATAAAACAAAAACAGTGGAATGCTTTGCACCAATAAAGCTTAGTAAAATTCTGCTATTTCTACCACACATTGAAAGTACGCTAGAGTGAAATTACCCAGATACTAGACAATAAATATTTCATAATTCCAGTTCAATGAAACATCTTGATCAGACAAATCAATCTAGACAGAAGAAGTCTGCTGTTTATTACAGGCTTGGAGTAGGATGAGGAACTAAAGAATTAAAAACATGTATCAAATACTCTAAAGTGTATTTTCCTACATCTGTTTTGCTTGTGTTCTGAAAACATCTTCACAATGCCTATTGCACAGCCTCAGAAATTCACTTCATTAATTATATGGACTCCTCTGAAAACTCAGCATTTGTGTCCAAATGCCCATTGAATGAAGAATAGATAAACAAAATGTAGTATATTCACCAATGAAATAATACTCAGTTATAAAAAGAAACTAAGTACACCCATGTTGTTATCAACATTATTCACCACTTCTAAAAGATGTGAACAGTACAAGTGCCCATAAACAGATAAGTGGGTAAACAAATGATGGTACATTCTCACACTGGAATATTATACAACATCACAGAATAACAATGGAACTGCAAAACACTTCACAAAATGGAAAACCTAAGGATATTTTGCTTGCTGAAATTAGTCAACCCCTAAAGGATAAATATTGTATGAGACCAATACTGTAGAGTTAAGAAAACATTTAGATAAAGAAAGAATCATTCTTTGAAGTTTACTATGGGTCAGGATGGGAAATGAAAGGAGATAAAGTTAGACTCGTTTTAGCTGAAGGAAACGAAGTATAAAATAAGGGAGAGGTCAGCCCAAAATGATCAGGCAAAGGAAGATCTCAGAGGAATATAAGTAGAAAGATAAGAACTATTATATATGAAATTTTGTAGTAACAGTAATAGCAATAATCTACAAATGGGTAAATAAATAACTACTCAAGCTGAACAAGAGTAGGGAGGTAAATGGGATTATACACATAAATACATATTGGTTTGACAAGATATTTCTACATATGTATTTATATGTGCTGCAGATATATCTATAAACACAACAGAGGGAAAAGTTATGAAAACTTCTCAACAATAACCAAAGTTAGAAGAATGAGTCACTGGGCCAGAGGACTCAGGACCCTATTTTATGGGGGCACTTATATAAATTGTCAACAGTCCACAAAGACAATATTCTCCATACCGCTTTGGTGATTAGTGTGTTGGATCTTAAAATCTTATGAGTGGCTCTCTAAAGGGAAACTAGTGGCCTCTCTTTGGAGCAATGAACAGTGAGAAAAAAAAGTCACAGATTCAAGGCCTTTAAGACCTTGAGACCAGAAGAACTTAATGAAGTCTGACTACTACTGCCCACTTTGAAATAATGATAGCAGGCCTTGGATAAAGTGAGAAAAAAATATGGAATAAAACAAAATGGTAATAAAAATCAGGCTTACTAGTTGGATAGAGACTGGTGCCCACCCCCCCAAAAAAAAACCCTTAGCTCTTTAGACACCATTTGGCATGGAACTGAACTCAGCTCCCATAGCTCAACTTCTATCCAACTGATAGAAAAGTCTGTTAGATTAATATGAGGGGATACACCCCCAAAACGGAATTTTTTCAAAGCTGTGTATTTAAATGTTTTTACAATACAACCTTATTACCTTCAAAGTACTCTCCATTACGCTTAATACATTTGTCAAATCTGCAATTCCCTTCTTGGAAAGTTTTCAAACTCATCTGTTTGGATGGCTGACAGCACCTCCCTTTTTTTTCCTTCACCTCTTCTATCTTATCAAATTGCTGCCATTTCCTGTACTTCTGAATTCATGGAAACAAAAAGAAGTTGCACAGAGCAAGGTAAGATGTGTGGGGCAAGAGAGGTATGCTGTTTTCTGTACAAAACTGACGTACTGAGAGGACTGTGTGAGCAGGTACATTGTCGTGGGGAAAACCAGTTCCCCATCTGCCACAGTCGGGCCTGTTTTGTTGCACGGTTTTACACAATCTTTATAGAACCTCTAAATAGAAAGCTTGGTTAACAGGCAGGCCTGGTCGAATCCATTCCAAATGCACTACAAGTCGACATTTTCATTTGTTTGGGAAGTTGACGGATATCCAGAAGTTTCTCATCAATCAACATTTCACCTTTCTGGAAATAAGAAAACCACTCATACCCTGAGGTTTTCCCATAATGCTGTCTTTATAAACTGTGTTCAACATCAAAACAGTTTCTGTGGCATTTTCCCCAAGCAGGGAACACAATTTTAAAGTCACATGCTGTTGTCTTAAATGAACTATCACAAAAAGCGGGCTTTGAGTGAAACTGCTTTTCTGTCAAAATTTAATGTGGCCAGAGAAAACCTTCCCAGGTAAAGTCTCTGGGTGCACTAACCCAGAGGAAGTTGCTGGATGCTCGCCTAGAGGGAAAAAAGCATACTACGAAAGTTACACTTAGTGGAGCTTTTTTCCGTTTTGGGGGGCGAGGTAGTTAGTTTACTGTGCCAACCTGGCCGATAAACACATGTGGGATTAATTGAATGACGGAGAGATAAATGGCTTTGTGGGCCTCACCTTTCTTGTCTCTTGCTCTTTGATCATTGGACCAGTGTGTGGCTGCCTTGCTTGTTCTGTGCCTCAATTTGCAAGCTACACTACCTGTGGGACACCTAACCTATCGACTGTGTCACTGTAATTTGAGGTTCCTTCAAGACCTCTTTGCCACACAATTGGAATTTACATCTCTTGAGCTGGGGACTATCAGACCCTGTCATCTGGATGACCGTTGGTGACCTGCTTTGCTGTTTGCCACCTGTGCCCACATAGCCTGAATTGCTCTACAGAGGACTACCTGGCGGCCCTCAAGACTTGAAGGACTGCCATGTCTCACATCTGTCTCACAGGAGTGAGTTGCACTGAGCCATTTGTATTGCTTTATAATTTAACTGTTTATTTCTTGTGTTATATATCTTATCGATCTGTATAAATATATACATAAAATTATTAGCAACCTGGTTTTGTCTCTCTAGAGAAGCCTGTCTTACACAGGGGTACACCCTCATAATAACTTCTGAGAAGTACAGCCTCACTAAGACAATCCAGCATACAATATGCAAAGCAACAAAACTCAGAAGACAGGAAGGGACAGAAAAGAACTATTGGAAATTGTAAACACACAAGGAAGTGGTAGCAGTGCTGTGACCTTGTGGGGATTTCAATCAATATCATAAAACAAATGCATATAAATTGTTGAACATTAAACCACTTGGGTAAACTTTCATCCAAATCACAATTAAGGGAAAAAAATGAAGCCCCAAGACATGGGTGAAATATATAAAATTAATGAAGTTACAACATGGATGAATCTTGAAAACATATGCTAAGAGGACAGATTAAAAAGATCACATAGTGTGGTCTTCCACATAAGCATATAAAAAAGTCAAGTTATAATTGTTTTATTTTCAAAGAAAAACAACATACTGTTAATTGCTCAATATCACTCCAATATTATTACAGTGCCACATGCAATCTCAACATAATAGCCAAATATCGTGGCAGAACTGTTTTTGTGGCCTCTAATTTTACTTGCAAGCACTCTGAAATATGATGCATACCTTCTCCATTTCAGAAAACCTGCTCCAATTTAGATAAATAATCACCTTTATTTATTAAATCTAAGGACTCCCTAATGATAAACATTCTTATTGCAAAAGTTAATTTACCTTTGTCTCACACAGTATCATTTCTTCCTTGTCTTCCACCAACATATCTTAATTTTATGGGTTCATCTTCTCTGTAAGTTTAGTTTCATCTTGCATTTTTATTCTTTCCTTCTTATGTATTGGCTGCCTATTGCAATCCAAGAATTTCATATTTTTGAAGGTAGATTGACACGTGGATATTAAGCTTTTAAAGCACTAAATACAAATATGCACTTGAGGGTAGAGCTTTCTTTTCTGCGGACCTAGAAATAGCTCCGTGGGAGAAAGTCGATGCTGTCTGCGCTGGTCAAGATTTTGCAGGCTTAGTTGTTTGTGTGTGTGTGTACATATGATGCCATCATCCTTTATTTTTATAAGGCATTTTCCCAAAAGGAGAGAAAAGTTGGCATGACCTGGTTATATCTGAATTCCCTTAAGGATCATCTGAATTATACAGAGGACTAGAAAATAGATGCCTTGATTTTTACCAGGCATATTAAAAAATGATTAATACATTTCTTGGTTTCATTTAATTAGTTGTATTTATTGTAATAAAAAAGAAAAATGGTGACTGAGGTGATTATTTTCTACATTGTCCAGTGAAGAACTGTCCAGTGTAAAACTGACACCTGGGCCAAAGTATAGTCTTCATTAGCTGGGGGTGAAGGGATAAGTTCCCTATTTCCTGGGTGAATTCCATGCCTGCAGAGTTGAAATGAATCCACTCCTTGAACTTATATTTTCAAAACAACAGCTGAGAAAAGAATCACTAGTTTCACCAGACAGAAAATTTCTTTAATTGGTTTCTGTGTGTGTTCTAGTTTACAAATATAGGAATTCTTAGGAAATATCTAGAAAGCTTCTATGTTTCTACGGCTAACATAAAGAAAATAAGAATATAAAGAAATACAGTAGGATGATAATTTGCTCTTTAAAAAAAGGTAGAATTTCTAGCGCTGCTGGCTCCATGACAGTTCTTAAGGACTCTGTACTGCTAGACACCAGCCACTGTATATGAAAAAGATATGGCCGGCTATTTTCATGAAGATTTACAACCTCAGAAATTCAGCAAAACAGCTCTGCTTTGCCTATGGAGTCATTATGAGTCAAAATAACACCCCATCAATAGGTTTTATTGTTTTTGTTTTGTTTTCAGGTGTACATATATTCAGGAGGATATATATTTCCTCCTGAAAACTTGTGAGCAACAGCAACTGACTGTTAGGAACCAATATATGCCACTTTACACAACCCAAGAGTCTTTGCTTTTGCCCTCTTTCCTTTTCTTTGTTTTTTATGTGAGTGAATGGTAGTTGGCATTATTTAATCATTTTTCTAAGACAGAAAACTAGAATTATTCATGATAAGCTCCTTACCTTCTATATTAAATTATCAAGTCTCATAATATTCAACTTTGTGTCACCAATGTACTTGATACATTTTGATTAACCGTTAGTTCTCATTTTAGATAATGTAAAGGTCTTATTAAACTGCCTTCAGTTGTGTGCATTTGTACCCTCCAGTTCATTCTACATATATTTGTTATTTCCAAGTCCTTGATTAATTGCTCCTCAATTAATGAATCATACAGTCTTTTTATCCCAAGTTATATCCAAAAATATTAAATGGTTCATAAAAACAGGTTATTCGATTCAATGATGTTCATTCCGTATTACAATTACAAACAAAAACAAAAAAACAGTAACAACTTAAATCTCTTCCAAGTCCTTTCCCATAGAATTGGACTCATGGAGAAACAGGACGACGAGAACTTCTGGATAAGGTTTCCTAGTCTGTATTCTTTATAGAGAAGCATGTTGCCACCTCTTTCTGTCAAGAAATGGCCGTCAGTTCAAATTGCTGACCTTTCAAGTTAGCAACCTATTTCTTTAACTAATATACTATAAGGAATCCTCATATGTTTTTTACCCAAGCACCCACTGTCATCAAGTCTATTTTGACTCCTGGTGACCCTATACAGGGCTTGCAAAGCTGTGAATTTTTAAAGGAACAGCTAGTCTCACCTGTCACCTGCAATAGCTGCTGGTTTTGAACCACTATTTAGCAGTCTACTCTTTACCCAACAAGGCCACCAGGGCTCCTCCTTGTG
The DNA here is from genome assembly GCF_000313985.2 of Echinops telfairi. Taxonomy (NCBI): domain Eukaryota; kingdom Metazoa; phylum Chordata; class Mammalia; order Afrosoricida; family Tenrecidae; genus Echinops; species Echinops telfairi. The sequence goes on along the minus strand of NW_022111324.1, from coordinate 35,420,718 downwards.
TATGTGTGTTCCTTTGTTAGTAAAAACCAAACCCACTGCAAGGAAGTCAATATTACACATAGCAACCCTCTACAGGGTCGCCAAGGCTATAAACCTTCATAGGAACAAAAGGCTTCATCTCCCATGAAGCAGCAGATATGTTTGAAGCACTGATTTTGTGCTTAGCATCCTAACATGTACCCAAATACACCATTAGGGTTCCTTAGGGAGTATTTAAACACTTTGAGATCTATGTGAACACTGATAGTTTTAAAGTAATCAACCGTCTAACTCTCAAATTCTATATGTATTCTTTCTTAACTTCATATAAATATATTCCCCATCTTGCATTCCACTAATGCATATTTTCATTTAATAGGAAAAAATACACACACTCAATTCATCAACAATCAATTATATTGTGGTACGCTCCTTCTTAGTACAAATCTTTTTAGAGTACTTTGCAAAAACAAAGATTTATCTCACCAGAGATCTTACAGCCTTTTCATAGTTCTTTTTGCAAACTTGTAGCATGATTTTAATGAGTAATTTCACGACATGTTTGGGTGTTCTGAAGTCACATGCCCTTGTAGAATGTGTGGTCAGGGAACCTTTATTAGCCCCACCTCTTTTATTCTCCAATTTTTTAAAGAAGGCAGCTATCATAAGGGAGAATCTGATGAGGCAAAGCAAAAGAATAGTTAACTAAAAAAATTTCCAGGTAAAGCTTTTTTTTGTCCTCTCACCTACTCATCTGTATGCAACATCCTATTAATTTTGTATATATCAATACTTCTAAGATGAGTCCTTAAGTGCAAACAGCTTTTAAAGATCAAGAATAACATGTTACAAACACTGATACTTTTAAAAATAACTGATGTTTTTCTTGGATTCCTACAATGGTTATGACTTTAGAGAAGAAACTCTCTCTCACACACATACACACAGTTAAGTATTTTCTTGTTAACTCAGTCCTCATGTTACAATAAGTTTAATAGGCTGGAATGTGTGATGGTACGTGGTGCAGTTCCAGGAAATTACTTCCAAATTTGTTCCAAAGTTAGAGTACACTCTGACTTTGCAAGATTTTGTAGACTGAAGTGGAACAGACAATATTACTGTGTGGAGGTTGGCGATCAGATCATGCCAATCAGGCCAACATAATCACCCAAGCTACCGTATGACCTCTCTCCTCTGCATCTCGCTGCTGCATATGCCAGCCACCGGCTCCCCGGTGCCCACTCAGCGCCTCCTCCGATGATTCCAACCTCACCAGTTTCACTTGTGTGGTCAAACATTGTCATAATACTTGCAGAGCCTCAATCAACCTTACAGTACTCAGTAACATGGTTAGTTGATAGCATGGTTTATCAATTACATGCGGAAAATTTTTTTTCTGATAATACTAACTTATCTTCTTATTACATGTAATGAAATATTACTATTTTCTTGTACATATTTCCAAAAAAAAGTGTTAGGTGTTGGATGAATTACTTTTAAGGGTATACATCTTTCTGTTTTATAAAATATGTGGAATGTGTTTGAATAGGGCACATAGTAATATCAATTAAATTGCAATAAATGGCATGAAGCCCATATTTGAACTCCTCTGGCTTCCTTATTGCCATGAGGTGGGAGTCAGACATGCCTCTGCACACCGTCCTTCTTTACCTTCTCTGACACTAACCATTTCCTTTTGGTGTTGTTAATCATTTAATTGGGGGATCATACAGCTCTTATCATAATCCATACATACATTCATTTTGTCAAGCACATTTGTACCTATGTTGCCATCATCATTTTCAAAGTCTTTTCTTTCTACTTGAGCCCTTGGTATCATTTTTTCCCTTCCTCCCTCCTTGATGAACCCTTGATAATATATAATTTATTATTATTTGTTCATGTATTACACTGACCGATGCATACCTTCACCCACTTTTCTGTTGTCTGTCCCCCAGTGAGGGTGTTATATGTAGGTCATTGTGATGGGTTCCCCCTTTTCCCCTCCACTTCCTCCTTACTCTCCTGGTATCGCTAGTCTTATTATTGGTCCTGAGCGATTTATCTATCTTGGATTCCCTGTGTTTCCAGCTCTTATCTGTACCTGTGTACATGCTCTTGTCTAGTTGGATTTGAAAGGTAGAACTGGGATCATGATGGTGAGGGTGGGGGGTGGGGGGTAGAAAGCATTAAAGAATTAGAGGAATGTTGTATGTTTCCTTGGTGCTATACTGCACCCTGACTGGTGTGTTTCTTTCTTGTGACCCTACTCTAAGAGGGTGTCCAATTTTCTACAGATGAGCTTTGGGTCTCCATTCTACACTCCTCCTCATTCACATTGATAAGATATTTTTGTTCGGAGACACTAACCGTTTCTAAGACTCTCTCTTTCTGTGTTAGGTTCAATAGTTCATTGCAATGGTTACATTGAACTCAGACAATACTCACAATTATGGGGGTTTATGAGGGAAATTAACAGATGAACACACATCAGGATCAGTAAACAGAGAGTGTACAATTATTATTGCACAGCAACAACTCTCCTCATTCGAAAACCAACTTTCTCTTTGCTCCTCAGCCTCACGGCCAGGCAGTCCCTTAGCCACTGCCTCTCTGGCCCAGGAAGCCCAAAGCAGGCTTGACCCAATCTTGAGTATTTTCAATCGCTTCATGTGAGTATGAATTTTGGATAATGACTCAGGAAGGCTAAGGAAGAGTTGATACATAAGACGTATGACATTTGAGAAAAATATTGAGCATAATTATAAAGAGACCTGGTATTGCTGTCGGCTAGCCTGCTAACCACACCGGTGATGGTCCATGACTTTCAGGGAAAGATGCGGCTTTCTGCTCCCATAAAGATTTACAGTCTTTCTTGGAAACTATGAGCTGAAATCAACTTGATAATAGTGTGTTTGAGGTTATTACAAATGTAGTTCTAAAGTATGTGTTGTTTTAATTACCCTTATGCTATTATCATATCACAATAAATGTTGTGGGTATATTGTTGTTTAAATAAAATTAATTGCAAAATAATGTACTAGCAGTTAAAAGCCATGGAATATAATATTAACTCATGACTAAATCACTTGGTCTGTTATTTTAAAAATATTATTCACATTCAAAACTATTTGAAACTACTATTTCTTAGAAATTTAATGATTTTAAAAATTTTAATTAAATGATTAATATTAAGACTGGCTCTGATGTTCAAATAAATGAACACTATTGTTTGTTGCATATAAAATGGTTTTTAGATGATTTTTTTACATGTAAGAATATATTATTCTTTGAATATGTACTATACTAGTGTTATGACATATATGGATCATTCCATAAATTCAAAAGTTTAATAATAAAAAAATGAGACTTTTTAGAGAAGTATAATATATGTAATGGTTCTAATGATTTATAATAATAAATAGTGGTGATTTTTAACAGACTAAGAAGTCCACCAAGTGTAGTTCTACCCTCTCTTATCAGGTTTCTATGATTCAGAGTTGACTTGACGGCAGAGAGTTGGTTGATTGGTATTTTAATTAGACTTTCTCTAATTCATTACTAGAAATGATTCCCATTTAAACCTAAGAAAATAACAGATGAAGGCAATAGAAATGAGATAGCTCATATGATTTTACAGAGATTTTAAATCCAAGTAAAATCAACATTTATTTGATATTTGAAAGACTGGTTAGACGAATATATAGATTAATGATACATTTTTAATAAGTAGAAAAAAATCAAAATTCAACTCTAAAGATAAATTACATTTAATTTAATTATACTAATGTTATTTCTTAGAATTCTGTGGTCATAAAATTATAAATACTTACAGTGTAGTACTCACAATATTATAAATTTATTTTGTTAGTTAAACCAAATTATAGAATCATACTGCTATAAGTAGTCCTTATAATTAATGGAAAATTTTGCATGTTTCATTATCTCCTCAATACTTAAAATTTAATGAACAAGATTATATCTACTCTATATGTTGTGTTTAAAAGAGATTTGTTAGGAAATAACACTAAGTGAAGTAAGCCAAACACAAAACGACAAGTACAACATAAATCCACTGAGGTAAGCTTAAAACAAAAACAAAACAACAAAAAAACGGAGCCTAGGGGAAAGGCTACTACATACATACATCTTTGGGGTGATGTCCAACAACTACGGCAGGGGCCAAATCCAGTCGAGGGTTACATACAGCAGGCAACTAACAAGGGGGGGGGAGAGAAAGAGGGGAAAAAAAAGTCATGGGTGGTGGGGAAGCAGGGCACTAACCCACCCAAGGGGAGGGTATTGTTTATATCTACACAGAAGAGGGAGAGAGAGACCAGGCTTCAACCTGATGTGCCAAGACATGAATACAACATACAGACAGGCATGTATCAGGGAACAAATAGAGAGGTCTGTGAGGCCCGCCCCAATCTCAATATGTGGATATCCCTTCCCACCTCCGCACCTCACCGCCCCCCACCCCAGAAGAATGCACTTCAGAGGACAGCACTGGGGCTACAGCTTGGGGAGAGGGCCACATCTGATTAGAGCACATGGAAGAAACAAAAAGGGATGGAGAGGGAGCAGAAGACATCCTGGCCCACCAAGCCCTGAGGGTGATATTCCTGCTCAAAGCAGACAATGCACAGAGAAGACCACAGGGCTGGCTCCACCCTGAGCCATGACATCCCTTCACTAATCCCTTCACTGAGGGGGACAATACTGGAGATATAGTGCAGGAATTGTGCCCAATGTGACCCCAACATGTTGGGGCGAAACACTAAGGGCGTGCAACAGAGCGGGAAGGGGAGCAAAGTGATGAAATACCTGAGGAATATCAAAATTAGACTTTGGAGAGACGGAGTGTGGCGTCCCATCAGACTCGACTTGAAAACATTTATAAAGACCAATAGACAGACTGAACTATTTATAGGTCTTTCCATGTTTGCCAGTGGCTTTCTTTTTGTTGTTGTTGTTGTTATTATTGTTTTGTTGGTCTTGACATCCTTTTTATTTTATTTGGCTTTGCTGGGTTTTTGCACTTATTAATGTATCTGTATGTCTATGTAGATAAGATAGGTGGGATAAGTAATTTGGAGATGAAAAGAACGGAACCAATGGTTCTGGGGGGATATGGGAGAAGGAAAAGTGGGAGAAAGGAAGGGGGCGGGGATCAACCCAGGGACAAGGGAACAACTAGTGAACTAAAATCAATGGAGAGAAAGGCATAGGATACCTAGTGGGGCTTAATCAAGGGCAATGTAGCAGTGAGGAATTACTAAACCCAAATGAAGGCCGAACATGATGGTGGGACAAGAGGAAAGTTAAGCAAAATAGAGGAAAGAACCAGGAGGCAAAGGGCATTTATAGAGGTCTAAAAACGGGCATGTACATATGTAAATATATACATAACAAGAGAGGAACGGAACTATGTATCATATCTTTATGTTAAGAATTAAGTTTTCAGATGGACACTAGGCCTCAACTCAAGTACTCCCTCAACACAAGAACACTTTGTACTAACAATCCAGCATACTCAACTCCCTAACATGATTGCTGAAGACAAAATGGGTGCATAAGTAAATGTGGTAAAGAAAGCTGATGGTGCCTGTATATCAAAAGATATAGCATCTGGGGTCTTAGAGGCTTGAAGATCAATAAGCAGCCATCTAGCTCAGAACCAACAAAGCCCACGTGAAAGAAGCACACCAGCCTGTGTGATCATGAGGTGTCGATGGGATCAGGTACCAGGCATATGAGTCCCAGAACAAAATCATACCCAAGGTGAATGGCGGGGGGAAGCATGAAGTGGTGACCCAATGTCCATCTGTAGACAATTGGACATCCCCAGACAAAGGGGTCACAGGGAAGAAATGAGCCAGTCTGGGTGCAGTATAGCACCGATGAGAAACACAACTTTCATCTAGTTCTTTGGTGCTTACTTCCCCCCACTATCATGACCTCAATTCCACCTTAAAAATCAGATCAGACCAGAACATGCACACTGCTACAGACAAGAGCCTCCAACACAGGAATCCAGAAGAGATAAACCCCGCAGAGCCAACAATGAGAGTAGAGATACCAGGAGGATTAGGGAAGGGTGGGGGGAGAAAGCGGGAATTGATCACAAATATCTACCTATAACCCCCTCTCAGGGGACAAACAACAGAAAAGTGGGTGAGGGGCAACACAGGATGAGGTAAGATATGGAAATAATAATCTATAACACATCAAGGGTTTGTGAGGGAGGGCAGGCACAGGAGGGAGGGGGAAGAATGGAGTTGATATCAGGGACTCAAGTGGGAAGAGAATTCTTTGAAAATGATGATGGCAGCATATGTGCAAATGTGCTTGACACACTGAATGAATGTATGGATTGTGATACGAGCTCTAAGAACTCCCAATAAAAGTATCTAGCAAAAATTTTTTTAAAAGAAAGTAAATGTCTAGAAAATAATGATGGCTGCATATGTACAAATGTGCTTGATACAATTGAAGTATGGATTGTTATAAGAAATGAGAGAGTTCAGCATAAAATCTTTTAATAATAAATAAAATTTAAAAAAAAGAGATTTGTTCTTTCTTAATCTACTCTATAACGTGAAATCACACGAGTCAGAACTGACTGTAAAACAATTAACAGCAATAAGTCTCAAAGTACTGTAAGACTTAAAATTCTCGAAACTTCAGTCTGCACAGGAATCCCAGCCACGTCCCTAACCAAGCACGCTGTCTTCCTCTTACCTGTTGATTAACATAGTGTTTTTTCCAAGTTGTGTGAGCCTTAGGTTTTTGTAAGTTTACCATCAGTTTTCAGTTTCTTCATTTATTTTAGAGTGCAAACTTTAAGTATGCTCTGTTCTTGATAGTCCCATAAATTCATACTGAGAAATATGTTTTCCATTTTACAGTCAGTTAAATCAATTATCATAAGCTTTCATGAAGACAGTTAAGTATATAAATGCTTAGTGCTTATTGACTAAGAAACAAATATTCAATGCTGCTGCTGCTGTAATGTGCTTCTGAGTCATCTCTGATTCAGAATGACTCTCTGAATAAAACACTGCCTTCCTTACAATTATTGCTACATTTGAACCTATTTTTTAGCCACTTTCTCAGTAAATCTTATTGAGATTCTTCCTCATTTTTTGCTGGCCATCAAATTTTTAAACCAGAATATCCCCTCCAGGGCATGATCTTTCATAATGTGTTGAAAGTATGTGAAATAAACCTATCCTTTTTTTTTTTCTTCCAAGGAACATTTTGGGTGCACATTTTCCAAAATACCTTTGATTTGTCTCGGTTCTCTATGGTATTTCAGTATTCTTCACCTTCAATATATTTCTGTCTTCGTATTCATCGTCCAACCTCCTCAAAGTGACCTCCTGGCTAGCTGGTTGACTGGGTTGCTCAGCTCATCAGATTCCTTATTAAATTTGTCTCCTACTGATTTGTCCTTCCTTTAGAGCAGCGGGTCTCATCCTGAGGGTTGCGACCCCTTTGGGGATTGAACAACCCTTTCACAGGGGTCGCATGATTCATCACAGGAACAAAATTACAGTTATGAAGTAGCAACAAAAATAAATTTATGGTTGGGGGAGTCACCACAACATGAGGAACTGCAGAAAGCGAATTTTGAGAATGATGAGGGCAACAAATGTATAAGTGTGCTTTACATAATTGATGTATGTATAGATTGTGATGTATTGTATGAGCCCCAATAAAATGATAAATTAAAAAATTTTTAAAAAAAGAAAATAGAAAATCTAATAAAATGATAAATAAAAAAATTAAAAGAAAATAGAAAATCTTTATATTCCCATCAGCAAAATGTAAGCATTGCTATACATTGTCATCAGCCTCTGCTGTGATCTCTAATTTTGCTTGCTTTTTTCCTTCCTCTTTCCTTCCCATCTTCCTTAATTTACTTCCTCATTCTTTTTATTTAGATATTGTTATTAATATATTCTGATATCCTTGAAGTAGGCATACACTACATAAACCTTCATTGTGTTAGTCTGGGTAGACTAGAGAAACAAATTCATAAACATGCTTATGTATGTAAGGGAGAGGTTTATATACAAGAGCAATTGAACATTGAGAAAACATCCCAGTCCAGTCCAGATCAGGTCCATAAATCCAACATTAGCCCATATGTCCGACAGAAATCCATAAAGTCCTTTTCAGACTCACAAAACACATGCAATGATGCCAAATGCAAGACAATCACAGGTCAGTGGGTAGAATGTCTTTGAATCCAGTGGTGTTGTAAGCATCTCAGAACTGGCAGGGGTTTTTACATGGCTCCTCCAGCTTCAGAGGTCTTGTCAGCTGCCATGTCTCTCAGGGAGTAGCAGATAGAGGGAGATGTCTTCTGCCTTCAAGGAAGAAGTCCCAGATTTCCCAGAATTCTCAGGAGAAGGCCATACCCATACAGAAGTCTCATTGGGTCTCTACAGATTGACAGCCTAGACTCCACCCCTACACTCTTAATCCTTAAATTGACACCAGATTAGGTGACTACCACATTTATCAAGGAAGATATCAAAGTCCTGATAAGACAAATATAATTCATAAATCATCCTGGCACTCTGAGTTTCAGAGGATAAAACAAAAATGGCTTGAATTATAAGTAGAAGAAGCTGTAGAAAACTAGTGAGAGAAGAGACAGGTGGATTGCCAGCTAGACTGGTGTGGGGACTTCATCTTGAACTTTTACAAGCAACCTTCAATTGAGACAGTGGTCTGAGAGCTGCCCTTACTTCTCATGCTCTCCTGGTGACCAGAAGTCTGGCTAGCCAAACCACCCCCCATCCTCCACCCCCTACCCCCAGTGGCCAGTAACACCACCAGCACCCTCCTGCCCTCTTGTGCCTGAGATTGGAGCCACGCCCCGGTGGATCAGGTGCTGGATGTCCTGTCATGTTTGGAGGTGCATGAATCTGTCCTAATCAGGCCAGCAGAACAGACAGTACCAGTTTGTGGCCACCATTTTGCGGGCAAAAATTTCATTCATAACCAGATGCCAGGCAATACCTGTCCTCTGGGCACAGAACAAATTGGAACAGTTACTCTCATCTCAGCCACCTCTGAGCCTGCAATAAAATTTCTGGTTTAGGCACCCTAAACCCAGGCAACATATTTGTCCCCTGCCCACAATCACTCACGGAACAGTGCTCCATGCCCTTCGCACCTCTTGAACTCCTGGGCTGGCAGATGGTGTTGAGTCATACCAGATGTCTTGCTTCCCACAATTGTCTCCTTTTTTTGGTTTGTTTGTTTGTTTGTTGTTTTGGTTTGACTGTGCTCCTTTGTTTTTAACTTTTCTTGCTGTTTTATTATTTGTTACTCTTCTTTTGTTTCTTTTATCCCTTCCAATTTTCTTTACTTTTCATTACTATTAGTCTTTTTCTTTGCCATTCTCTTTTCTTTTCTATTTTTAACTTGCTATTCTTTTACTTACTGATTTATTTTTCTTTTGCCTTATATCTTCTTTTGTTTTCCTTTCCTTTTTATTCTATTTAGTTATTACCTTCTCTTCTTTTTTTCTTTACTGTTGTTTTTCTGCTTGGCTCTATTTCTAAAAGTATTATTTTCTTTCTCACTGTTTCTTGTCTCACCTATTCAAAGACAGCGGTGTCCCACAGGACCCAGCCAAACCAACCCTCCCAAAGGTCCCTTCACTGGACAGGGCCTATGACTTACTTCTCGGTCATTCTATCATTAATAGACAGCAGCTAATACTAGCCAAACCTGCCCTAAGAAATATTTACTTTGATATGCACACAAGAGGCTAAAGGAAATGATGCTGACCCCCAGTGTTCCCTTATGCCAAGGGAACAGCCAACTGACATGCAATGTAGGTGGGTGGGGGTGTCATCTCCCTGCTGAGGAGCCCAGAACTGGAATATATACTCATCCTCCATTCTTTTTATGGGCCCAAGAACGAAGGAGTACTACCATTGATGAAAATTGGAATGGACTAATTGTGGAAAAATATTCAATCACTATGGGGAAAATATCTCATTCAGGAACCCTCAATAGGGAGGCCTCTGACTGGGAATGCAGTTATACAAAAGAGCAAAGCTGATCAAGGAGGGCCACAGCTTGAGTGTAACTCCTACCAGAATATTGCAATGCACTGGCCCTGCACCTTCTCCTACGGGACTTGAGAGGCAAGTTCTTTAATTTCATGTGGTCAGAAAGAATAAACACACAATTGGGCCTAGGTAGGCTCCTCAGGAGGCGTATCATTGTTAAAATATTTCCATGGTCATCCATGGGGAAATGGTATACACATTATTCTTTCTGTGAGTTGCATTTTAAAGCTCATAGGACTCTTTGAAAGATGAGATAGCACAGTCTTAAGTACAGAAAACTGATAGAGTCTCTAGACCAACTACAAACGCTTTCAGTGGGGCATAAGCTTAGTTGATAAGATAAACTAAAAATGCTGTGTATAAGAGGTCAGACTGTTAGGAATAACTAGTGTCAAAGACTCAGGTTCCGGGAGGCCTTTCAACAGAAAGTCACAGAGATAGTAGAAATTCCAGAGGAGGATCAAAGCACTACCGGGAAGGAGAGTAAATAAATACACATCTAAATTGAATAGCAGCAAGCAGGGTGAAATATTTTTTGAGCTGTTAATTTTATCTGCTATTTTATTTGTTGCTGACATGGGAGTATGCCAATTAATATACTCACATATTGCATTTTATAATGACTCATTACTCTGTATATATATTATACATTAGTACAATGTGGGCATTACTGTAGCCCATCATTTGCTTATGCGTGCTACACACCACATTTTCTCCAATATTAAAAACTAATTTTGGGTAAAATGAGCTCTCATTAAAAGAATAAACTAGCTATATTCAATGGCTTTCTTGAAAATGTAGGTAATATTTTAAGCCTGGTTATGAGTACATAGGGATTTTTTGAACTTTCAAGTTTTGTGTATTATGAAAGTTTTAAAATTATTACCTATACGTCATAATCATTTGTTTTATGACTACTTATTGAGCATGTAACAATATACTAGACACTCTTCTATTAAGAGGAAGATAGCCACGAGCAAAAGAAAGTTCCTTCTTTTATGAAACATAAACATTCAATTTACATGAGAGACAGGCAATAACCACAGAAATTAATATGAATGATGGTAAATATATAAATATTATTTTTAATCCCCAAAAGGATAGGTGTATAAAAAATAATAGTGGATACTCTTTTATGTCAAAGAAATGATCTCTAATGAAATAATATTTGACAGCTGTATGATAAGTACACAAGAAAACCAGGCAAATAAAAAAGTAAGACTATTTCAGACAAAAACAAAGACTCTCAATAAGAACTCACATAAAGTGTTCAAGAAAGATCAGAAGACTAGTGTTGCTCACCGGGCAAAGGAAGGAGAGAAGTAAAACATCACATCAGAACAATAGGAGATGGAACACATTGTGAACTTTAGATCTTCACAATGGCTTTAGCCATCATTTGCTATAAGAATATAGGACTTTAATCACTCTATAAAATAGGCACTATAATTGAGGTATAGATCAAATTTGCTGAAGAGAAAGAATAAAAGCATTGAAAAAATTTGGAGGCTTTTGAAGAATGGAATGAGTGTAGCAACATGGACTTCCACTCACCGAGGCCGACTTGGCCACTGCTACTGCTGAGTGCACAATTTGTCAGCAGCAGAAGCTAAAATTGAGTCCAAGATATGTGACCATTCCTTGGGTAGATCAACTGGCAACCTGGTGGCAGGTGTATTACATAGGACCACATCCATCATGGAGGGGGCAGCGTTTGATTCTTACTGGAATAGACACCTACTCTGGATATGTATTTACCTTTCCTGAATGCATTGCTTCTGCTAAAATTACCACTCGTGGACTTACAGAATGCCTTATCCATCACCATGGCATCCCCCATAGCATTGCTTCAGATCTAGGAACTCACTTCACAGCAAATGCAGTGCGGCAATGGGCCCATTCCCATGGAATCCACTGGTCATATCATGTTCCTCATCATCCTGAAGCAGCTGGCTTGATAGAATGATAGAATGGCCCCCTAAAGACACAATTACAGCACCAGCTAGGTGGCAACAACTTGCCGGGCTGGGGCAGTGTTCTCCAGGAAGCTGCATATGCTCTAAACCAGCGGCCAATATGTGGTGCTGTGTCTCCAACAGCCAAGATTCATGGGTCCAGGAACCAAGGGGTGGAAGCTGGAGAGGCACCACTCACTATTACTCCTAGTGATCAGCTTGTAGTGTTTTTGCTTCCAGTGCCAGCAACCCTGTGTGCTTCAGGCCTGGAGGTCCTAGTCCTGAAGAAAGGAACTCTCCCACCTGGAAACCCATCACTGATTCCACTGAACTGGCAGCTGAGAATGCCCCCTGGCCACTTTGGGCTCCTCATGCCTATGAATCAACAGGTCAGGAAGGGTGTCACTGTACTGTGTGGTGTGATTGATCTCAATTACTAAGGAGACATTGGACTGGTGTTACAAAATGGAGGTAAAGAAGAGTATGTCTGGAATCCAGGAGATCCCATAGGTCATCTCTTAATATTTCCATGCCCTGTGATTAAAGTAAGTGGTAAACTACAGCAACCCAATCCTGACAAGAGTTATAATGACCCAGACCCCTCCAGAATGATGATCTGGTTCACCCCACCAGGCAAAGAACCACAGCCAGCTCAGGTGCTGGCTGAGGGCAAAGGTAATACAGAATGGATAGTACAAGAAGGTAGATCCACCTATCAGTTACAACCACATGATCAATTGCAAAAGTGAGCTTTGTGATTGTTAGTTTATTTTCTTTATATGTGCTTATTGAATATCTTTCCTTTGTTCATGTATGATGTACTAGATACAATTAAGTTCTATGTGTTTTCATTTATATGTATGATAGATATATGATGATGGGTCTAAGTGTGATTTCATTAATGTCTGGAAATTATGTACATGTGCCCAGTTGGCAAAGGGTGGACTGTGATGAGTAGTTTTATTGTGCCAACCTGGCCAATAGGAACATGTGGTATTCATCCGTCACAGTTTGATTAGAGGGCAGAGATAAATGGCTCAGCAAAGCCTGCCCGTTGCTCCTTTGCTCTCTGTTGGTCTGATGGCATGCAGCTGCTGTAGCTAGTTCTCTGTCTCAACTTGTGACGTACACTATCTGTGGGACAGGCAACCCATGGATTGTGTCACTAGAGCTTGAGGTTCCTTTAAGACCTGCTTCACCACGCTGCTGATATGTACATCGCTTGAGCATAAGGCTGGTGGATTTTGTCATCTTGCAATGCTTGAGTTCGATATCCCATCTGGACTTGCTTCTCCAAGCTCCTGAGCTGCTGACATTTGGTGACACATCCTGCTGTTTGCAGCCTGTGGTCAAACTCTGCCTGCATTGCCTGAGGGAAGACTCAGTTGTCTCCTTCCTGGACCTTGAACCCGGAAGCCCTTGTGAGTTGAAGGACTTCCAGTATATTAACTATTCCACAGAAATGAGTTGAACTGAGCCCTCCATACTGTTGTGTGGACTAATTAGCTGTTATATTTATTCACGTGGTATAAATATATCCATATATGTAGTCATAAGTGTCCTGGTTTTGTTTATCTAGAAAACCCTCCCTAATACACATGGAAATCAAATGTAATTTTAGCATTTTATATATTTGGTTTCTACCTAAATATCCACTAAGTATAAGTTTTGGGCTACTGAGAGTAAAACTGACCGGTCGTTCATACCTACCAAACACTCCACAGGAGAGAGATGATGCTGTCTGATCCTATAAAGATTTTCAGGCATGAAAACCTTAAATAAGAGTACTATGATTATAATTCCCTCAATGGCAGTGGGTTTGCTTTGGGAACTAAATATATGAAAGGAAGTTATAAGTTCAAAATTGGATATAATGATGTGAAGTACAAAAAAACTGTCAGGAGAGAAATATAAATTTGGGAAATGTTAGTGTATAATTTGAATTTCAGCTGACTTTTGTTGAAAGTACAAAGAGAGGAGGTACAGAAACAGATATTATAGAAGTCTGGTGCATCAGCATTTGGAGCTCAGCTGGAGGTGGTTAATCTAGCAAAGCAGAGAGAAAGTAAGTTTAAAGTGAGCTAAAATAGATAAGGAAGACAGTGAGGAGCTGCATCAATTTCTGCTAATGATTGAGAAAAATAAAAACTAAATTAACCATCAGTTAAGGCAACATACAAGTTGGTGGTGACTTTGATGAGAGGATCATTATTATAAAGATGGGATGAAGATCTTATTGGAATGAGGTTAAAGATGATGGGAAACGTGATATTCCCTAATAATGAGTTGGTTCCAACACATAGCTTACCCCTTTCTTTCCCTCACAGGTTTCCTAGATGGTTATATTTTATTTAGATGCTCAGGGCCTAACCAGGGATCTTGTTGAGAAGTGAAAAATAGGGAATGATTGTTTTTGAGCAACATGCTCAAAGAATTCTGAAGAGGAAATGCAGTCAGGTGTGGTTGATGTTAAGACATTTATAGTTTTTAAAAATTCACATTATCTCCCAAACTCATATTTCACTTGACTCTATAAACAAATGAATCCTGAGCAAGGGAATTCTGATATGTATGATATAGAGATATGTATGTATAAGGGATTTATATCTAGAAAGAGCAAACACAATTGTAGAAGCAAGTTAGTCCAGTCTGGTTGAAATCCAAAGGTCAGAAGATAAACTGCAGGCTTCTCCTGACTCATGTAGTGTGTTAGTCTGTGTAGACTAGAGAAAAAAAGTCATAGGATTTTTGTATAAGAAAGAGATTTATATACAAGAGCAATTAAATATTGAGAAAATGCCCAACCCAGTCAAGATTAAGTCCATAAATCTGATATTAGCCCTTTTGTCTGATACCAATCTATAAAGTCCTCTTCAGACTCGTGAAACATATGCAATGATGCTGAATGCAGGAAGATCACAGTCCAGTGGGTGGGAAGTCTTGTGGATCCAGTGGTGTTGTAACCATCTCAGCACTGGCAGGGATCTCCATGTAACTTCTCTGGCTCCATGAGTCTCTTGGCATGTGTCATCTCTGTAGGGATGTCTTGCAGGGAGTGAGCTGAGAGTGTCTCCCACCTCCAAGGAGGAATAAAGGAATTCCAAGAATTCCCAGGATACATATAAGGCCATGCTCACACAGAGGCTTCATTGGCTATAACCTGATTGACAGCCTAGACTCTTAATCCTCTCAAAATGACAAACGATTATATAACTATTACATGTAGCTTCTGGGGCTGATGAGCCAGGAAGCAGAAAGACAAAGGAAGACCACAGGCTGGTGGTTGTTGATTTGAATGAACCCAACCAAGGTTTTAAGTCATCTTCACTTTCAGGAAGCAAGGTCCTTCCCTTTGCATATTGAAAGTTGTTAATAAACTTTCTGTCAATCCTAATGCTCCGTTCTTCTTCAGATAATCCAGCTTTTCTGTTGATTTGCTCAGCATGCGGATTTAGTGAATATTTTGAGACGATATTACTCTGACACATAACTTTCCTGATTTTAAACCATGTACTATTCCCTTGTTCTGTTCACACAACTGCCTCCTGATGCATGTGCAAGTTCCACAGAACAATTAAGTCTTCTGGAATTCCTATTCTTCTTAAGTTTATGGAGAATTTGTTATGACCCACACAGTTGAATACTTTGGCACAGTCAATAAAATACAAGTAAACATCTTTTTGTTATTCTCTGCTTCCAGCTATGATCCATCTGATATCCGTAATGATATTCCTGTTCCATGTCCTCTTCCATGTCCACAGGGACTTTTGGCAGCTCCCTGTGAATGTATTGCTTCAAGAGTTGTTGGATGATCGTTAGTACAATTGTCCTTGCAGATGCTATTGCTCTGTAACTCAGCATCTGTTGGGTCACCATTTTTTGAAAGTGGTACAAACATGGATCTCTAATAGTCAGTTGGCCAAATAGTTATTTTCCAAATTTCTTAGTATCGACCAGTGAGTGCTACCAGAACTTCATCAGCTTATTGAAACATTTCAATTGATATTCCACAACCCCCCTGAGAAAAATAGACATTTTTAGTAAATCAAAGTGAATTTATGGTAAATATGTATGGCATTATAAGGTTCTAGATATATTGAAATAAGAAGAGATGCCACCCTGTATGTCACTTTTTGATCAAATTTTCCCCTTTAAGAGTTTTACTAAATTGAGAATCAGCCTTATGGAGAAACAAAGTATGGTGACCTCCAAACTGATGAAATGATCCAGTGTTGCCTTTTCACTTAAAGCAGCATACAGACCTTCTTTGTTTTTGTTCTTAATGTCTAGATGTCCATGCCATTTTCATATTGAATTGTCTTCTAGGTAAAGTTAATTGTCACATTTCATTGTTTTTCCAATTGTCTATTTAAAGTATTTCAGCTTTGGTATTACTGGAAATAAAGCAAAATTTATGAAATGAAGTTTTAATTTTCTTCAGAATATGGCTTACATCTTATAGTTGTTTCCCTGGGACTTAGCTCTACTGGGAATTTCTTTTCTCTTCTCTATTCAATTCCTATTGTTTTATATAATTTTTCACTAACTGATTTACATATTGCATTATCTTAAAATCTTTCAGTAAATATTTTATTTCACAGTGACTTTCTGTTTTCTGAAATCTATAGCATTAATTTAGAGAGTTGTTTGTGATATTTCTTTCTTTTTTTTAAAAAAAAATTCATTTTATTGGGGGCTCGTACAACATCACAACCCATACATGCATCCATTGTGTGAAGCACATTTGTACATTTGTTGCCATCATCATTCTCAAAACATTTCTTTCTACTTGAGTCCTTGGTATCAGCTCCTCATTTTCCCCCTCCTGCCCCACCACTGCCACCCCTCCCAAAACCTTGAGAATTTATAAATTATTATTATTTTGTCATATCTTACACTGTCTGACGACTCCCTTCACCCACTTTTCTTTTGTCCATTCCCCAGGGAGGGGTTATATGTAGATCCTTGTGATTGGTTCCCCCCTTCTACCCTTCCTTTCCCTTACCCTCCTGGTATTGCTATTCTCATTAATGGCCCTGAGGGATTTATCTGTCTTGGATTCCCTGTGTTTCCAGTTCTTGTCTGTACCAGTGTACATCATCTGGTCTAGCCGGATTTATAAGGTAGAATTGGGATCATGATAGTGGGGGGGGGGGAGAAAACATTAAAGAACTAGAGGAAAGTTGTATATTTCATCATTACTATAATTCACCCTGACTGGCTCGTCAACTCCCTGTGACCCTTCTGTAAGGGGATTTGCCTACAGATGGTCTTTGGGTCTCCACTCCGCACTCTCCCTCATTCATATGATATGATTTTTTGTTTTGGATCTTTGATGCCTGATACCTGATCCCATCGACACTTCATGATCACACAGGTGGTGTGCTTCTTCCATGTGGAGTTTGTTGCTTCTCAGCTAGATGGTCGCTTGTTAATCTTCAAGTCTTTAAGAACCCAGACACTATATCTTTTGATAGCTGGTCACCATCAGCTTTCTTCACCACATTTACTTATGCACCCGCTTTGTCTTCAGCAATCATGTTGGGAAGGTGAGCATCATGGAATGCCAGGTCAATAGAACAGTGTTGTTATTGTGTTGAAGGAGTACTAGAGTAGAGGCCCAATAAGGATCCCTGGTGGCAGTGGTTTCATGTTGAGCTGCCAACTGCAAAGTCAGCAGTTTGAAACCACCAGCCTCTCAGCAGAAGGATGCAGTTTCCTAATCCTGTAAACATATCCTGTTCTCTGAGATTGCCAAGAAGTGCATGACAAAGTAGTTCATGACAATGTGCATGACAAAGACTCCATGACAATGTCTTTTGTTTTGGTGTTGTGATATTTCTTGTATTTCTATATTGCTATGTATATTTTAGAAGCCTTGTTGTGTCATGAGTTAGGTGTTGAGCTACTAACCTTAAGGTCAGCAGTTCAAAACCACCAATTGTTCAGCAACAGAAAGATGAGACTTTCAATTCCCGTCGGAAGTTCTACTCTGTCTTACAGGGTCGCTATGGGTCACAATTGACTGTGTGACAATTAGGGGTATTTTTAATTCAAATTTTAAATCAATCATTCGTGCCTTTATCTCTAAGTAGGTCAAAACCTTAAAAAATATTCAGATTGTTTTCTGTTTCCAACTATGTGTTGGTTGAGTTGGATTTATTTATAGGACAGACAACTAGCATGTTTTTCTTCCCTAAAGTCACTCAGACACAATCTGCAACTTAAAAAGCTACCAAAAAGGCAAAATGAAAAAGAAGTAAGTTTGTATTATATTGTTGGACTTTCCAATGAAATAATTTACTTATGCTTAGACAGGTAAGCTGAACAGAGTATTTTTGCTTGCTGATTCTGTGTACTTCTTGGTGCTGCGTGTCTTCAAAAGAAAATGAGACTTGTATTTGTCAGTGAGGATCCCTGCAGGATTTGAACTATGTAGTGATTTCTCTTGCTGTCATTTTATGTTATAGTTCTATGAAGCTTTAAAAAACAGACCGTTTAAAAGAAGCTGATCGTGGAATGCAATTTTTATGACAGAATACTGGATGCTTCATTGTTGACTAGAGTAAAAGTGTAAAACAGCCTCTGGATGTTTTCAGAACAAAAATTGACTAAGAGGAGCTATATTTCTGAGTCAGCAACTCAGCATGCTATATTAATAATCAATATTGGATGTGAAAAGTTATTATTTATTAATATCACAGTCATGTAATTAATCACATTTTGCTGATTTTGAAATATAAAGTGGGATAATTGCATAGGGAAAGGGAAAAAATCCTAGAACCTACTTTTAGGATGTAGCATATCATAAAAATTAATATGGCTTTTGATAACAATCCACTGATGCAGCACACCTTTATTCTGTTACAGCTCTCAACACGTTGAGTAACTACAGTTGTGTCATTTTCACTTCACTCTCTATGTTCAGGCACTAAGTAGCTTTCATACACTCCCTTGCAATAATCTTGTAACAAATCTCCAGCATCTAATAGATGATCTACCCACCGTATTACTAAAGAATAATCTTTACAAATCTGAAATCTGATCATTCTACTCTCTTGCCAAGTACTTGCAGTGGTTTTGTTTTCACTAAGAGTAAACTTACAGCCCTTTATGACATAACCCCATTCCTTTCCAGGCTCTCTGTTTCCACATCAACCCATTCTATCCTAACCTCAAACTGGTCTTAAACCATAGGTAGATTGTCAATGCGAGATGCTGGCTTTTATCGCTGTGTCCTTGCTAACTTCTTTCCCACCTGCAGAGCCTCTCCCTCATGTTCTAGGTAAGTACAGATTTATCAAAAAATTTTAATTCAAGAACCACATCAGTCTTTTAAATAATCCAGGAGTGTCCTTACAATGACTGCTTACCAATTTGTGGTTTCATATATTAGTTATATGATTTTAATTCACATGATAGTGAAATGTATTTTATTTATTTATGTAACTGTCTGTAACCTGATCTGCCTGAGTAAACCTGTAGGATACTAACTCTATATTATTATTTTTAATGCTTAGTTCCTTGCCTTCAGTGATCAATTTTTGTGCCTCATTTTTGAAATTAAAAAATATATATATTTCATTTAAAATAATTTAAATAGCAGCTCTATAGCTCACAAAGGAGCTCTGGTAGCCCAATGGTTATGTCTTTTACTTTTAACTGCAAGGTCTGAAGTTGGAAACCATCAACCTCTCAGCAAGAGAAAGACATAGCTTTCAACTACCCTAAAGAGTTACAACCGCAGAAACCCATAGGGACAGTTCTACCTGTCCTATAGGGTTGCTATGAGTCAACATCAACTCAATGGCAGCGAGTTTTTGTTGAATTAGGAGCTCTCAATAACAATAGTGAAATTGAGATCCAAAAGTCATGGTCTTCTGAAATTTCCTCATTCTTTTGCTGAAGAGAAGTTGGTAGACTAAAATTACCTACTTATGGTACTAACCATTATGCCAGTAGGGCACTAGGTTTAAAAGCTTAAAACTGCAGAATACTAACCATTATGAAAATTAAAAACAAACAAAAATATATGTGTTGTATTAGTTTGGGTTGACTAGAGAAAGAAATACAGAGAGAATTACATATGTGTAAGAAAGAGCTTTATATCAAAGAGTAATTGTATATTGAGAAAACATCCAAGCCCAGGCTGGATCAAATCCATAAGTCTGATCTTAGCCCATATGTCGATACTGGTCCATAAATTCCTTTTTAGACTCAGGTAGCGCATGCAATGATGCCAAATGCAGGAAGATCACAGGCTGGTTGTTGGAAAGTCTCATGGTTCATGTGATGGTGGAAGCAGCTCTACACTGACCGGTCTCCGTGTAGCTCCTCCAGCTTCAGGGCTGTGGATGCCATCAGCGTGGCTCCATGTGGCTGCTCAATAAGAATGTGAAGCAGAAAGCCAGAGTGGCCCTCTTCCAGGGAGAAAGAGAGGAATTTCCTAGAATCCTTATGAGAAGGTCAGGTCCACTAGGAGAAATCAACACACTGTGATGTGATTCACAAGCTAGACTCCACCCCTACACTCCTAGTATTTTTAAGTTGACATGACATTATGTAACTCCACACATGTATTAAGAAAATAAGATATGGTTCTTAAATTGTTCTTTCTCTGTTTTCTCATTCATTATTATAATACTTATAAAGTATACGTCTGCACAGATTTTAAGTAAAAACTGTTCCAATTCTTACTAGAACATTCAGTTAATATTCATTCTATTCAGAAACAGCTGGTTCTGGAAAGATGGAGGATAATTTCAGAACAAAATTAAAAAATCATAAAAAATAAGACTTACTCTTCTGATAGAGATTGTTAGAACCCACAAGACTATGACGCCTAGGTAATCTTATAACCTGAAACTACTTTCCAGGGTCACCTGCAGACAAACAATAGAACTATAAGACCAATAACATTCTTGAGGAAGGACCTCTTCAGAACAACAAATCATTCAAGACAAAAAGGACAGTGTTTACCCCAAAACAAGACCCAAAAGGCAGAAAGGAGCAGAAAAGAAAGACAAATGGAAATGAGTAACCCAAAGCAAGAAGAAGGCTGTTACACTGAGGGAATTGCAACGACTATTACAAAATAAATTGTGTGTAAATTGTTGAATTGAAAACTAATTTGCTCTGTAAACTTTCACCCAGACCATTAAAAAAAAGAAAGAAAAAGAAAACGTAAAATGCCAGGAAAAATGAAATATCTGTACTGAGCTCTTAACCTAAATATAAATAGATTTTGAGAAAGTTTGAGAAATCTGTATTCCATTGTGTGTATCTACCAGATTTTATTTAGCCATTCCTTCACAGATGGGCTTTTTGATTGTTTCTATCTTTTTGCTATTACAGAAAGCACTATGATAAACCTGGGTGTGCATATTATCTGTTCATAACTTGTTCTTTATTTCTCTGGGGTTTATACCTAGTAGAGATTGCAAGATCGTCTAGTATTCCTATTTGCATTTGTTTAAGGAAGCACCACACTCTTTTTCATAGTGGTTGTAAAATTCTGCACATTCACCAGCACGTATAAGAGTTTCATTCTCTCCACATCCTCGAAATTAAATCCTCTAAATGAAGAAAACAAAAAGCAAACTCACTGACATATAGTGACTTTGCAACTTTACCGGATAGGGTTGAACTTATCTTCTCACGCAGTGTCGATGGTTTCACATGCTGATCTTGAAGCTGGTAGGCCAACTCCTAACAATTATACCACTAGGGCTCCTTTTATTAAACAAAATTTTTAAACATTCTATACCGAACCAAAAACAAACTATTGCCATCAATAAATGCTGACTCAGAGTGACCCCACTATTGGTTTTCAAAATGAACTGTTTGCAGGATTAGAAAGCCTCGTCTTTCTCCAGCCGGGCTGCTGGGTGTTTGGAACTGTGAAGCCAGCTGACTGCAGCCCAGCACTATCAGAGCTCCGAAAACCCTACACAGCGGTTGTTATTGTCTGTCTTTAATACTGCTGTGAATGTCTATGTAAGGTGGTACACCATCTTTGTTTTAATTTATATTTCTCTTATAGTTAATGATTGCAAGGATTTCTTCATATGATTGTTGCCTGCCTGGGCATCATTTGGTGAATTGTAAATTCATTGCTCTTTAAAAAAAAAAAAATTGGGTTATTTGTGATTTTCTTATTAAGATGTTACAGCTTTTATAATTTTTATGATTAGCCCTTTATCTGATAGATAATTAGAAGATATTTCTTCCCAATACATGAGTCTATATTTTACTCTTTTGATGAAGTATTTGACATACACTTATATCATATTTTTAGAAGGCCTTAGTCTTTCATTTTACCTTCTGTAATGTGAGTATTTTTCATTATTTTTGGTATTACAGTTATATTTTGTATTAAAGTCCTTAAGTTCGTCCCTATTATTTCACTGATGACAGTTATAGTTCCAGGGTTTATGTTTAGGTCTTTGATCCATCTTGACTTCTTTATTTTTTTGGTGTAAGCTATGATTCATTCTTTGTCAAGTAGAGATCCAGTTTTTTCCAGCACCATTTGTTGAAAAGAATATTTAGCTCTTAATCAAAAATCAGATGTTTGCAAGTGACTGACTGAATTTCTGAGTTTTCTGCTCTGATCCATTAGTTTACATCTCTATTTTACAAACACCAATCTCTCCTGACTACTGTGACTGTATAGTATGTTTTGCAATTGATGAGTGATAGATTTTATATTTTTTTCATTTGTTTTTCAGTAGTGTTTCATTTATCTTGACTTTTTTCATTTTCATTTGAGGTTGATAATTTGTTTCTCTATTTCTTTGAGGAATTATACTGGAATTTGGATCAGAATTGTATTGAATTTAAGAGTGCTTTTGGTAATATTGGAATGTGCACTTAATCATGAACATGGGGCATTCTTCCATTTATGTAAGTCTCCTTTGGTTTCTTTTAGAAATGTTTCATAATTTTCTTTGTATAAGTCTTTTTTTTTTTGGTTATGTTTATTCCCAAGTATTTATCTTTTCTAATGGTTAATGCAAATTATATTGTTTATTTAATTTCCTTTTCAGAGTTATCTTCCTTAATATACAAGACTCAAGATGATTTTTGCATGGTGGCCTTACAGCCTGCTAGGTTGCCAAAATTTCCAGTTAATTTTAGCATTCTTCATTTGATTATTTTGGAGTGTTCTTTATACAATTTCATTTTATCTGCAAATAGAAAGCATTTCGCTTCTTCTGTCTGATTTGGATGCCTTTAATATCACTATGAGCTCTTATATCTCTGGTTCAAACTTCCAGAACTTTATTAACTAAGAGTGGTGTAAAGGACAATATTGTCTGGCTCTTGTTTAGAAGGGGAATGCTTTCAATCTCAATCCATTGAGTGAAATGCAAGATCTTAATTTTGCATATATAGCTTTTATTATGTTGAGGAGCTTTTCTTCTATTCCTATTTTTGAGTGTTTTGTCAAGAACGGATATTGAATTTGTTTTCTATATCAATTGATATGATCATATGACATTTTTCTTTTGTGTTGTTTATAGAGCATAGCTTTCTAAGACTGTAAATCTGTATAGGAGTAGAAAGTCTCCTCTTTCTCCCACAGAGCATCTGGTGACTTTAAACTGCTGACCTTTTGGTTAGCATCCTAATGAGGAACTAGTGATTTCACTAAAGCCTTTTAGAAGCTTTAAGTTGGTACTCCACAGGACAGCAGACAGATAAACCAGACCAAATGAGAAGGAGGAGAAAGAGAAGAAAATTTCTACAGCGAAATTCTCTCACCTCTGGGAACTTGACTGATGCCCACTGAAGGCAGTCAGGCATAGAATTCAAGAAAATTATGGAATTGTTTCTGAAAGAAATTACTGAGGAATGAACAATGAGTAATCATGATAGTGGGGCAAGAGGAAAGAAAAAAGAAAAAGGAAAGAAGAAGAAAGAAAAATATAGTTATGTGTATATATGTAAATATATAATGATTTAAATAAAGATGTATTTGTTTATATGTATATATAAATGCAAATGCAAAAAGTAAGCAAATGGACTTTGAGTCCCTAATTAAAACTTACATTAGTGCAAGGAAGGTTTGTTCTAATAATGTGGCACCATATTATACTCACCTTCCTGACATGATCACTAGAATCAAAATTGGTCCATAAGCAAATGTGGTAAAGAAAGCTGATGGTTCCTGGCTATTGAAAGATATAGTGTCAGGAGTCTTAAAGGTGTGTAGTTAAACAAGAGGCTATTAAGCAGGGAAGCAATCAAGCCCACATGAAAGAAGCACACCAGCCTATGTGATCATGAGGTGTTGACAGAAAAAGGTATCAGAAGTTCAAAAAGAAACAACCAAATTGATGTGAAAAGGTGAGGATTTAGTGGAAAACCTACCTGCAAGTTAATTTGACAGTCTCTCTCAGAAGGGCCACTTGGAAGGGATAATAAATCCAGGGTGCAGTATAGCACTGATAAAGCACATAACTGTCCTCTAGTTCTTTAATATTTCCTCCCCTTACTATGATGGTTTTTATTTTTTTACCTCATTAATGATGTTAGGCTTGCGGATGTACAATTGTAAAATTAAGATCATTCGATAGATGAAAGTCAAGATAAATAACCCTTCATAAACAGTAATAGGAGTAATGGTTCCCTGAGGAAATGGAAAGTGAGAGTGGGGGTGAGAGGGAGCAGCTGACAGCACAGATGACTGTATAACCCCAATTTCCCACTTCAGGGGAGTGAACAACATAATTGTACATACATGGATATATGGCATGGTGTGAGACATGAAAAAAAGAGAAGGGTTTCTGAAGGGAAGGGTGGGGGAGAGAAGGGATAAAGGGAAGCTGAGATCAAGGAGTTCAAGAAGAGAGGGAATGTTTCGAAACTGACTCTGATATCAATTGTACAAGACTGCTTGTGTGATTGAACTATGGAATGCTATGATAGCTATAGGTGCTCCCAATAAAATGATTAAAAAAGTTCTTTAAAAAGTACGCTGGCCACTTGTCTTCATGGCCATGTCAGATTCTAGTCCTATCTCTCAGTGGAGAAGAGGGCTTCTTTTTCTAACAACCCTTTTCTCCTCTTTCCCCCCAAATCAGAATAAAGTCCTTGTCCATTACAGAGTGAAGTATTACTCTGGTCAGTCATCAAGGCAACACAGGACTATTTTATTAAAGCCTTTAGACAGTAGCCATGCCAAGACCTAAAATCTCAGGAATTCAAAGGATAAAAATGAGCCAACTTGCACAAGTGCAGGGAGAATTAAAGGTTCCTGTATAACATGAGGGAATCTGGGAATTTCAGTCCAAGATTGCTCCTTTCCCACTGGGGAATGTAGTCCTGAAGGTGAAATGTAGTTCATAAGATGGCACCAGTTATTGGTCTCAGAAGCAATAACAGTGTAAAACAATTTAAAATTGTGTTAAGAGTTGCTTTAGGACACAAAGAGATCCTATTTCAAATATAATTTAAAGAGAACAATTATTAAGTCTTAAAAGAGATGGTGACAACACAGAGGCACAGACACATCATCCAGATGAAAGAAGCCACCAAACGAGGTTAAAATGGCATCCAAGCATTTATTTGAGATACAACTCTTTTAAAAACGGGCAGGGGAGGGTAAAGGAATCTATCACTAAAACATGAATGGAGGCAGATCAATGCATCACAATTACAAGTAGGGTTACAGAAGCAGAATGAGACAATGATTGGGGCACACACACTGTTAGATACAAGGGCTTATAAGAAGAGATCTATATCAGTGCCCATACCAAAGGTGACCCAACAGATTACTCAAGACACAGAACTGTATCACTGATATCACATGCAAATAAAATTTTGCTGAAGATCATTGAACAACAAATTCAGCAAAACATGAAAGGGAATTGCCTAAAGGTCAGGCCGGATTCAGAAGTGGACATGGAACAACGGATATCATTGCTAATGTGAGATGGATCTTGGGCTGAAAGAAGAGAATACCCGAAAGATATTTACTTGTGTTTTATTGACTTTGCAAAAACATTCGATTGTCTGGACCTTAGAAAACGGTTGATAGGCTTGAGAAGGATGGGAATTGAATACTTCATTGTGCTCCTTCATAACTTGCACATGGATCAAGAGGCATCTGTGCAAACAGAACAAGGGAATACTGCGTGGTTAAAATCAAGAAAGGTGTGCATCAGGATTGTATCATCGCACCACACTTGCTCAATCTGTATGCTGAACAAATCATCAGAGAAGGTGAGTTATCTGAAGAATGTGGCATCAAGATCAAATGAATGTTTATGAACAATCTGGCATATACAGATGGTACAACTTTGCTTGCTGAAAGCTAGGAGGACTTGAAAAGCTCGCTAATAAGGATCAAGGATTTCAGCTTTTGCTATGGACTACACCTCAATATAAAGAAGCCCCAAATCCTCACAACTGGTCAAGTAGGTAGCATCAAAACAAATGGAGAAAGGTTGAAGTTGTCAAGCATTGGCTTTACAATCAATTATCAAGGAAGCAGAAGTCAAGAAATCAAGAGAGGAATTGCATTAGGGTAATATGCTAATATTACCTCTTAATTGAGTATTAAGAGAGTTAATAAAAGAATACCTCTTTAGAGTATTCAATGCAAGGATGCTACTTGGAACTCTAAGGTGCACCTGACTCAATTCATAGTATTTGTGACAGTTACAGAGTCCCCTATCAACAAGTTAAGGGGTAGAGTCTAGACAGTCAATCAGGGCATAGCCAATGAAGCCTCTCTGTGTGGGCATGGCCTTCTCTTGAGGATTCTGGGAACTCCTGTATTCCTCCCTGGACATTGGAGACTCTCTCTGCTTTATCTTCCTACTGACAAGTCACATGGAGTTACACTGATGCAGCCAGAGCCTTGGAATTGGAGGAGCCACTTGGAGACCCATGCCAGCACTTAGATGTTTCCACCACCACTGGATCCACAAGACTTTCCACCCATTAGCCTGCAATCTTGCTGCATTCAGCATCATTGGATGGCTGCGTGAGTCTAAAGAGGAATTTATGGATTAGTATTGACATATGGGGTTGTATCAGACTTAAGGACTTGATCAGGACTGGGCTGGGATGTTTTCTTAATGTGCAATTGCTCTTTGATATAAAATTTTCTCATACATATATGAGTGTCTCTGGATTTGTTTCTCTAGTCTACCCGGACTAACAGTATTTTCCATTGTCTCATAGTCAAGTGAATGTTAGACATTGAGTTAAGAAAAACAGAAGTAAAATTGATGCATTTGAATTATGATGCTAGAGAAGAATATTGAAAATACCACATACTGCTAAAAAGGCAAATTGATCTGTCTTGGGAAAAGTATGGTTCCAAGACTCCTTAGAGGCAGGGATGACAAAACTTCATCTAATATATTTTTTGACATGTTGTCAGGAGAGAACAATCCCTGAAGAAGGGACATCATATTTGGTAAAGTGGAAATGTGGCAGAAAAGAGGAAGGCCCTGAAAGAGATGGATCGTCACCGTGGTTTGGCAGTGGGCTCAGGCATGGAAACGATTCTAAGAATTGTTGGGGACCGTGTAGTACGTACTTCATTCTGCGGTGCACAGGTCACGATGTGTCATAAATGATCAGTTTGCTGAAATGTCTATTCAGACTCTTCTTCTATTTTTAATTCATGTCTTTGAACTTTTTTGGTTAAGTTATAGGAGCATTTTGTACATTTTGGATATTAGAATCTTGTCTCTTAATTTCCAAAATCACTTCTCCCCTTCTGTAGGTTGTTTTTCATTTTGCTGACAAATGTGTTTGATATACAGAAGTATTCCATTGTGATGAGATTCCATTTATCTAAATGTTTATGTCTCATAAAATGAAGTTATATCTATCCCGAAGGGTCTTTTGCTCAGAGAAGTTCTCCCTCCCACAGTCAACAAGTCCATTCCTATTCATTGTAATCATATAGGATAAAGTAGAGCTGCTCCTTCACATTTCTGAGACTGGACATCTTTAGGAGAGCTTCATTAACAGCTTGACTGGTGGGCTTGAAATGCCTACCTTGTAGTTGGCATCCCAGTGCTTAACCCCACAGTGACACAGATTAAGTGGCCACACTAAAATGTATTTTAATGGATAATCTGAGATTATAAAAACACATCTATATCAAATAAATGTGTGATATATCTTTAAAATCCTTAAATTTTATTCTAAAACATTATCTTGAAGTAATCATGTCTGGAAAGTGATTAATGGAAAACTTATTACGTATTGCTGGATAACTATTTAATCAAAATAAGCCCATATTCCTGGATCCTAGTAAACCCCAAGAAAAATATGAGTCTTGAGGCTAATGTTCGCACTGATGATTGATGCTCTTTTTAGAAAAATAAAAAACTCTCGGTAGGCTTGTGTACTTCTCCTGTTCCTTTAAGATTAATTATACATTATGGATGTCAATTTGAAAAAATGATTCTTTGCAAAAGTAATTAACAGAGGATATTGTTAAACAAGAACTATATTTTAATTGCTTTTGTGTTGTTGCTTATTTCTGAGACTGAAATGAAATGAAACCTTAAATGTGAGATAATGAATGTGTCTTACTAGCATCCAATTCTCAGGTGTGTTTGGCTAAAGAGATTGATTTTTAAAACTTCTTCTGAAGATTAATTTTCCCAGCTTAGATGGATGAGTATTTTCAAAAGCTCTTCCTCTCTTTATTGCTGCCATTTATGATTGCAAATGTTCACATTAAGTTTTGTTACATGCTTGAAGATAACATTTATTAATCAAAGCCTCACCAAAAAATGAGGTTGAGGTTAATTCCTTTGCTTAAAATGAAGGTTGTTGTTGCTCTTTGTCCCCCACTTAGCCCGTGCTTCCCAGACCTACACCCAAGTTTAAATTAGTATCCACCTAACCTCCAAGGGACAAAATTCTCTCTCTTGTTTTTGGCAGATATTCCAATACTCCTGGTTTCAAGTTGTTTAAGCTAGAATTGATTTTTTAATGCATTGAATTTTCATCAATTATTGTATTTTGATATAAAAATGTTAATAGTTATAGGTACAATTTAATAAATATTAACAAAATCTGAAATTGAAAGCAGGGTTGTACTCTCCATGAGTCAGAAATGTATTGGAAATAGGCAACAAGCCTGAAACTTAGCCATACATTAAATCAGTATCAAGAAAGAAAAATTGGTGACAAATTATTTCGTGTCCTAAAGTCATTACTTTTATTCATCATAAAGACCAAGAAATACTGTGTGGGACTAGTATAAAGGATAATTACAGAATATGTCTATGAATTGGAACTTACTCAGAGTTAGTAGATTTTTTATGTCTATATATGTATCTGAGCATGCATGTGTACACATTTATAAATATTTAAACTATAAATAAAATGTTAGTTATATATAAACATATAGTATATTGAGAACTAAATGGCTAAAATTATTAAAATGTAATTTAAACTTAATCTCTGTCTTAATTTTATTTTAATTTTTCTGGAAAAATTATTTATGATGCTGTGCAATAATATTTTCTTTTAAGAAGATGGTCAGCTAATTAAAAATAAGTATTTTAAAATGGAAGCATTAAAACCTTTCTTCTGTTTTTTTATATATATATATTTTAATCAATTTATTGGGGCTCATACAATTCATCAATTGTATAAAACACATCTATACATTTGTTGCCCTCATTATTCCCAAAATTCGCATGCCTCTTGGGTTCCCGGAATCAGCTCATTTTCCTTTTTTTCCCCCTCCTCTTCCCTTCCTCCTCCCCTCTCCCCCATGCACCCTTAATAATTTATAAATTATTATTGTATCT
>NW_022111324.1:35388680-35390142 GCF_000313985.2 Echinops telfairi | reverse complement strand
GGACTTTGTTGTTTCCGAGCTAGATGGCCGCTTGTTTGCCTACAAGCCTTTAAGACCCCAGACACTATATCTTTTGATAGCCGGGCACCATCAGCTTTCTTCACCACATTTTCTTATGCAAAAAAAACCCTTTCTTCTGGTAGAAAAGTCTATACAATTTTTTAATCTTAGTTTGAATTAAAACTATTAAATTGTAAATTAAACATGCTAGAATGCTTTATTTTTAAGATTACATGACATAAAACCATTTCTGAAATTCAAACATAATTTTCTTAAGATTCAGTTGACCAATAGGAATAATTGTTAGTAAATGATATCTCATAGGACTCTATTTCAAAGTCACTTTATTAGCTACATAAACAGATTAAGAGGAGTAGGAATATATACTCAGCCATATCAAAAATACAGTAATAGTGTAATAAGAGTAATAGGAGCCTTGGTGGCATAGTTGTTACAACTGTGATGTAATCTGCAGTCAACTGAGTCAGTGTCAACTGATGGCAGTGAGTTTGTTTTGGTTTTGGGACTGTGCTATCCGTCACAAAATATTTAGGAAGATTTCCTTAAGAATGATCTCAAAAATCTCTCTTGTTTTTACTTAATCTACCAGTTTTTCTGATTACAAAGAAATATTGAGGAAATACTTCTAAAAGTTTAAAAAGAAACATAGATATGTAAACATGTTCACGGGAGCTTTAAAAGGTTTGTTGAAAAATTCACTACCTTTGAATTCATTTTTTCATTTGCTTTTTGAAGTCCTTTGGTATGTATGCATGTGTATATATTAACACCTCCACAAAGCATCAAAAAGAAAACCCTAGCTCCGTTTATCCATCCCCAAAACAAGCGTCCCACTAGGTTTCTTGATATGAACCTTCATCTCTATTTACATCTGTAAGATTAATCAAGGCCAGTTCTTATCTCACAAATCAAATGAGTTCAAGAGAGAGATGATGATTTGCAATGAAAAAATACATACATAAGAGAAATGATGATACACTTGAGGCATGGGGCACTCCAGAAGCAATCAACGCTCTAGGACCCAGAGCTTTATTCGATGCAGTTTTCTATACAGTCCTGTCACACAGCCGCCATCTCGTGACAGGTTTCTACACAAAGAGATAGTTGACAATTGTCTGAGGGCATGTAAAGGAGCTTTCATACGTTAGCCGAGCTGTTCACAAGCAGGAGGAGAGGATAAAGCAGGGAGCAGGGAGAAAGTGATGTTTTGCCGACTGCCGAGTTTGAGCAGGAGGGAAAGTGTCCACTTTATCTCAGACGGAGAGTCAGGCCAGCCAGTGCATCATCAGCTCCATGGCTGAGTCAACATTCCCACGGCCTTGTGTGAGCTGTGTGTTACGGAGTCGTGCCCAACAAGAACCACTGACCACAAATCTGTGAAAGCTAAGAGTAAGTTTATTAGAGAAAAGACAAAGGTTAGAGAAGAGCAAATTTAACAGGT
>NW_022111324.1:35288650-35386276 GCF_000313985.2 Echinops telfairi | reverse complement strand
GAGCCAATCGGTGGCAGTAATGACAGAGCATGCGCTGTTACGCAAAAACCGCGATAGAGTGAAGCCGCGGAAGTCGAAGCGCGAAGTGGTGAGGGTTCACTGTATATCCTAGGATTCAAAGTTCAAATATGTATTTTAATCTGACTGAAAATAGCATAATTGATCACAAGAATTTTAACTATTTCAAACATATTAATCAATTTTACATAAGGTATCACTTTTCATCTATTAAACTAACAAATAATAAAACAAAAAAAATTCTTCCTTTTAGTTTGTACCTCTTACACTAAGCCAGCAACTGATACTTCTTTTTCATGGTTTTTACCATAACTTTTAAATATATGTGAATCATTGATTGATTAAATCAGCTCTCATAGCCAAGAAGAGCATGAAATAAGCTATCAATTGCTTTTTGATCCAAGTACCTCAAACCCTAACATATTAAAAGTAAAATTGAAGAAAGAGAGGAAAGAATAGAGAAGGAGAAAAAGAAGATAAAAATAAAGGGAGGTTAGAAATAAAAATTTGGTCCAAATGGGTCATAGGATTCCTTATAGTACGGGACAGAAGAGGCTGTGAATTCAAAAGTATCTCGAGATTTTTAAGCATGAATTACTGCATGCTCTTAATATAAGTTGGTAAGTTGTTCACACTTAGTATTTCTTGGCTTCTTATTATTAAACTGCCCACAGTGAAGTGCAGCAATTCCTTCATGGATTGATTTGCATGTAGTTGAATACAAAGACAGATATTTATTATTTTTAATGTAGCTAAATCTCTTACAATTATGATCCCTTGGGGTTTAATTTTAAAAACAGGTAAAGGAATTGCCCTCTTATTTTTCCTTATAGAAACTGTGATGACACAGATTTTAGTAAGTGCTTTTAAGGATGATTGAAAGTGATGTTATGAACAAAATGTGGCCAGTGGTTGAATTATTAAATACAAAAAGAATGAAAATAATGTATTTTAAATGTATACAAATAAGTAAAATGCTATGTCAAAAAAAATAAAGGAAGAGCCTCAGTAAATATGGCAAAGAATAGGATAATTTAACTTTTCCTAGCAGGAATCTGTATAGGAGGTAGATGTGACAAGTAGAAAGATTAGGGATGAATGGGGTCATCTCCACCAACTGCCCAAGTAAACACAAATTAGATGGCCATGCCACCATAAAAGGGTTGGAAAGACATCAGGCACACTTTAGATACCCATAGGGAAAACCCAAAGCTCGACATTCTCAGACCAAGGTCACTTAGACACAGGAGAATGTCCATGTGGGCATGCACACTAGGCACGAGCGCCATCACGCCACAAGTGCGCCTGAACTCAGTCACTAAGGATGGCCCGCACCCTCAACCACAGAGGATCAGTAGTGGAGAGGAGGGTATAATGCTGCTGTTCAGGTGTTCTCCGGCTGGTCAAGCGTGGAGTCTCCTTCCTGTGAGTGCAACAAGCCAAAGAGCGCGCTCTCAGGACTCATGCTCATAAGCTCGCTGGACTCACTTCCTACGTGGTTCTCATGCTTCTCCACAGTGGCATTTCCCCGTGGGAACTTTCCCATGTACCACGCCAAGCGTTTTTCCGCCCTTTCCGGGCTTGCATTGTGCTAGATGGGCCTCCCTCAGTCAGAGGATTTCTGGAATTACAAAAGGGCTTCTGCCACAGGAATTCTTTCAGCGTTGAGAAGCAAGAGACGTGGAAAATCCTCCCAGAAACCTAACAGATGGACTTCCCATTTATGATATAATCATGTGAAAATAAAAAAACACAATCCCATGAATAATCTATAAATTGCCATGGCAGCAAAGAATGGTAAAAAATGCCAATCTTTTCAATAATTTGTATAAAATGGATAACCAGAGCAAATATATCAAGGAACTGATAAGAAAAAATAAATATAATCAAAATTAAATATTTTATGCCAGTGAATAGTAAATGTCTTCAATTCATTCCTTTTACTTTTTCAATTTTAATTATACATTTCCTTAGCATCCTAAAGAAGAGTCTTCAGGTTCTTAAAAGGAAGAAATCTCTCAACTTCTCAAACCTTATATAATTACGTGTATCATTTAATAAGATAAAACGATATCTTGCTAAATTTCCAAATGCAGTTTAATTTGAGAACCAGTAAAAAACTAGATTAGCCTGGAATCATATATTATGAAGAATTAATTATTCACACATGGCTTATAAATTGCTGAATAATGGTATGTATGTTTAGCCTACATAGTAAAATATGTCAGCAACTGAAATTCCATCCCTTCTCAACCAAACAAGACAATGTAGTACTTTTCTCACTGGGTGGTGTCAGTGGGGTGTGGAGAGGGGCTCAACATTAAATCCGAAGAGATACCTTTGTGTGATACCACTTTCGCTGTTGATGTTTTACAGCCCTTTGAAACTAAAACATCAGGGAACACCAAGAATTGCCAGCAAAGATGAAGAAACAATTATTTTCTAAGGGTGTCAATGGGTACATGTGTCTGAAACTTTATGTTAGTCCTCAAATTCCAGATCTGTGAATTAAAAATTGTCTGTTGTTTGATACCACCCAATTTGTGAAACCGTATTTTAGCAGCATTAGGAAACGATGCAGAGGTGCACGTACGATATTACAGAATAGAAGTCCTTCATTAAAGTACTGTCTTTTGTTGTGTTTTAAGCATTTTTAGATAGCTGCTTTTTAAAACCAGGACTGACAATAAAGGTTACATTTGTTATTACTTTGCCTCACAAGCTGATGGCTATGATGAACCATGCCACTAAGATGTGTTAAAAAGGGCTATTTTGCTACCTTCCCTAGGGAAGATAGTAGAACTTGCAAAGAAAAACAAACATTTTTAATGCATGAGTTTCTCCTAGAGCACTAACTAGCTTTTCCTATGA
Organism: Echinops telfairi; assembly: GCF_000313985.2. NCBI lineage: Eukaryota > Metazoa > Chordata > Mammalia > Afrosoricida > Tenrecidae > Echinops > Echinops telfairi. The sequence continues at coordinate 35,383,387 of NW_022111324.1, read as the reverse complement.
ATAGTTATTGGGAAACAGTTTTATAGATGTTGCCCTATAGATATGAAAATTAATTTTAAATCTATATGAATAGAATTGACATTTTTAAGTGGAAATGCTTACAAATAAAGAATCAACAGGAATAACAAATAAGCTATTTTTTAAATGATCATACTAGTAAATAAATACTTGGATTAGAATCAATGGTTAACTACTTTGAAAACTTTATATACATCAACATAAATCTTTGGAAAAATTAACGAATAAAATATGACCAAATAAATATTAGATTATTCTGTTATTGCCTTTCCTGTTAAAATACAGCAAAAAAATATGACAGAAAAATAAAAAACAATTATATTTTATTTAAATATCAGTAAGAGTCATAGTCTAGTAAGAAAAATATATAGTAATAATGATCATAACCATATATTATTTAATTGTAAAAAGAATAGAGAAAAAATTAGCTCTAAACATGATAGTAATGTAAGAGGAAACATCTCAAATTTCATCTTGCTCAGTAAGGTAAAATGTTTTGACTTTTCCTTTTTGAGGGAGTCTGTGAAGTCAATTTCAACTCATAGAAACCCCAGTCACTTAGAATAACAGCCCTAGAGGGTTTTTTTCTTTACTGTAATTTTTAAAGAATTAGATCAACATGCCTTTAAGGTGTGATAAACCAACTTCAACTTCCAAAAGCATTTGATTAATTTAAGATGGCATCAAATGATACATCTGGGGTTTAGGCGTTCCTTGAGGACCACATCAGGTCATCTTTTAAAAAAACTTTGCTTATTAAAGTTTAAATTAATGTTTTTTACATATTTTAAAATGTATCTATCATTAGCATATCATATAACTCAGTGGTTCAAACACATCAAGAAGGTCTGTGCACTCATCGTCATAAACAACTTTCCAGCTTTTATCCCCCCCTTTTTGCACATTGATGTTGATTCCGCATTTCCTTGTCCCTTTCCCTCCCTGTCACCAGGTAAGCATCAATCCCATTATTATCTTCATGTTTCCAGTTTTTTTTTTCCTAACCCTAACCCTAACCCTAACCCATGTTTCCAGTTTTAAATTTGCTGTCATTGTAGGTCTAAGGTGGTATCTCATCATTGTTTTGATTTGCATTTCCCAGATGGCTAGTTCACTTCGCTTGAGATTATATTACTTCTTCCTTAGTAAATACCTTTATTTCCTTGGAAATGCTTAGAAATATAGTGATGTTGAAAATAATCAAATTCCAACAAATCAAATCCATAAGATTTGCATAGACCCAGAAAAGTTTGTATGTAATTGGTTTCCATTTTTGCAGTGTTTAAAGATCTGATATGTTAGTTTTGTTATAAAAATTTTAAAGTGCATGTGAGAAAGCTTGTTAATATATAACATTTGTTTAGAAATGCAGAACAACAATATAGATTATAAGGGCTCCTTTTGTATATATGATTATTCATTGTGAAGTTCTTGCTATTCCTGTATTCTGGAATAGTTTCATGAAAAATTCTAGGGAAAGAAAAAAGTAATAAAGACATTAAAATATAAAGTAGAGAGGAATTAAATCCTATAGACTGGCACTGACCTTAATGATAGCCACTGAAAACACGTAGTTATTTAAATATAAATTATTTATAATAAAATGAATTCACTCAAATGAAATTGACAATTCACTTAGAGCCATTAGAAACATCTCAAGTATTAAATAGTTGCATTGTGATAGTCCCTACCCTATTGGACTTTATTATAGATCCTCATTAGTGACAAAGTTATAATAATAACTGGAAGAAGGAAAATGTGTGGAATCAAAGCAGTAGAGTGGTAAATATGTGGTATACTAAATAAATATTAATTATAAAAATCATTAGTACTCATGCAACCATGAGGGTCAAAAACAAGCCCAAACTAAAATATTGGACAAAAAGTTCATATAATTTTCAAATGTTGATCAGTATTAGAGCAGTAAAGAGAAACCTAATTTTAACTGATCCAATTTTCACACAGAAAGCTACAAAAGTTTACACAGAAGAATTGGAGAATAATCTCAAACAAAAGACTGAAAGTAGTATGAAGAAAATGAAAGTGTCAAATACAAAAGTAACAACTTACTAGAAATAAATCTAAATATCAGTTATCTATATTCATCTCTCTAGTGCACTTTGTTTAGTAACAACTTTCCTCCATCCTTCAATTGTGGATGGCGGGAGATTACCAGAGGCCTATTTCCTGTGTAGCTCCCACTGGACTATGAGCTTTACGGGAGCTACTGGTAGGTTGGAACCAGTTTTGTTTGCAGTTGAGTATTCAACCCTGTGCCAACATGGTTATTTTCAAGTAAGTATTCCTGAACTTATCTATCAATCTATAAATCTATCTTTCACCAGAATTTAAGATTTTCCATTAGAGTATTAAATTTACCACATGATCAGCCTAAAGGAGAAAACTTATCTTTCAGTTGCAGAAATAAATGGACAAATGTGGTTAAAATCTTTGCTTATGATCTAAAAAATAGATTATAAAACTAGAAGAAAAAAGAATATTAGTAATACATAAAGGCATGTCCATCAAAAAAGAATTTAAGTTACATTAGATGATAAATCAGTGGAAAATTTAGGATGATGCCCAGAATGTCTATTACTCCTAATTATGGGGAAAATTGTCATAAAAAAAAGCCCTTCTCCAATAAAAGTATCTATAAATACAAAGAAAAATGCAATACTTCACATAAGTACTTTAAATTTATGATAACTATAAAATATCAAAATAATATTAGAAAAATCCATTAGAATTAGCAATAAATGTAGCAAAGAAATTAAATAAATGATAAAAATAAATCCAATTACATTTTTATATCCTTTTAGGATAAATTATTTTCACTTGATCTTAGCCAAAAGGCCAAGAAGTGATGGGAATAAATTCTTTTCAAAGATATTTCTGCACCTGAAAGAAATACATACTAAAAATAAGCCTAACAAGTTGTAATACATGTAAAGCAAAAATAAGTAAGTAAAGTATTTCAAACAAGTTAAGGTAAACAGATATGCCCTGATCATGGAGAGAAGAATTCAGTATTATCAAATTTTCAGTTCAGACCTAAATATTCTATACGGTCCATATAGTTCCAATGTGGTGTGTGTAAACTTACAAAGTTGACTTGTAAATGAATGCGGTAAGAATAAGAACTAAGTGTATTATGAACAATTAGTATAATTGTTTGCAATTGTATATAACAACCCTAATTGTCAAACTCTGTTTATGACAGAGAAAATGTGTACTTGTAAACTTGGAAATTCACGAAGCAAAATTGAGTTAATAAAATTATCAATAGACAACTGGGAGAACATCATCTATTCAATGAGTAGTGTAGAAAAGATATATTTACTTTTTCATGATTTTTTTTGCATAATAAAAATCTAACTGGTTCCCTTCTTCATATAATTGTGATCAAATGCCTGCAGTCAGTGGCAACTCAGAGCAGCCTCGTGTGTAACATGAGGAAACCATGCCAGGCCCTGCACCATCCTCACAATTGTCCTGCTTGAGTCCATTGCTGCAGCCACTGGGTCAATTCATCTCAATGAGGGTCTTGCTATTTTTGTCTTCATCAAGTATGAAAATTTGAACAGGAAGATTTAAAACCTTGATTATGTTAAAATTAAGAAAATTTTCAATAAATGAAGCAATAAACAGAGTGATTACAAATACTAATTGAGAGATTGAGCAAATAATCAGAGAAGCTGGCTTATACGAGGAAGAATGTAGCATCAGGACTGAGGAAGGCTTATTAACAACCTGATATATGCATATGATAGCTTTGCTTGCTGAAAGCTAGGAGGGCTTGAAATATCTGCTGATGAATATCATGGATCGCAGTCCTCAATATGCATTACAACTCAATGAAAAGATCAATATATTCACAACTGAATCAATAAGTAACATCGTGATAAACAGAGAAAAGGCTGAAGTTATCTAGGATTGAATTTTGCTTGGATTCACAAAAAAAGCTCACAGAAGCAGCAGTACAGAGATTACAGGATGAGTTGCACTGGGTAAATCTGCTGCACAAGACCTCTTTACAGTCTTGAAAAGTAATGATGTTACTCTGAGGACTAAGGTGTGCCAGACTCATGCCATGTATTTGCAATGACCCTGTATGCATCTACAAGTCAGACATGAATAAAATGACCATACAAGAACTGATGCACTTGAATTGTGGTGCTGGAGAAGAATATTGAAAGGACCATGCACTGCTAAAAGGACAAACCGATCTGTATTGAAGGAAGTACCACCAGAGTGCCCCTTGGAGGCAGTGACGGTGAGACTGTGTCTTACACACTTTGGGCATGTTGAGAAGCGAGACCAGTGCCTGCAGAGGGCCAGGATGTTTGGTAAAACAGAGGGGCAGTGAAGGGGAGGAAGGCCCTCAAGGAGGTGACACAGTGGCTGCAACAATGGGCTCAAACATAGGGACAATTGTGATTATGGTGTAGGACCGGGCAGCGCTTTTTCTCTGTTGTGTATAGGGTCACTAGAGGTAGGAATTGACTCAATGGCTCCTCAAAACAAAAGCAATAATTGAGAGTCTGTGTATGTGAGAGATGTCATTGCTGATTTCAGATGGATCTTGGCTGAAAAGAAGAGAACACCAGAAAGGTTTTTACTTGCATTTGATTGATTATACAAAGCATTCAATTGTGTGGAATCATAAGAGCCATAAATAATCTATAAATAATGAGAATTTCTGGACACTTAGTTGTGTCATGGGGAACCTGTACATAGCTCGAGAGGCAGTCTTTAAACTAGAACAAGGGACCACTTCTTGGTATAAAATCAAGAAAGATGTGCATCAGGATTTTCATCCTTTCACCTTATTTATTCAACCTGTATGCCGAGCCAATAACCACAGAACCTGAACTCTATGAAGAATACAGCATCAGGCCTGAATGAAGGCTTAATTACACTTCTAATGTATAAATGACAAAAGCTCGCTTGCTGCAAATGAAAGGACTCGATGCACTGGCTGATAAAACTCCAGGCCTGCAACTTCCTGTATGAATTGCTACGAAATGCAAAGAAAAAAAATCACACAACTGGAAAACAGTATGATAAAAGGAAAAAAAAGACTGTACTTATGAAGGATTTCATCTTCCTAGGATCCACAATCAATGCTCACGAAAGCAACAGCCAACAAATCAAAGAATTTTTTACTTTGGGTAAATCTGTTGTCCAGGACTTTTAAAAAATATTAAAAAACAAAGATGTTTAAGTCCTTAAAAAACTTAAGGACTAAAGAGCGCTTGATCCAAGCCATAATATTTTCAATCCCTTCATATGTACATGAAAAGTGGACAATGGATAATGAAGATTGAACAAGAATTTATACATCTGAAAGAAGTGTGCTGAAAAAGAATATTGAAACTACAACGGACTGCCCTAGAACAAATAAATTTGCCCTGAAAGAAGTACCTCTAGAATGTTCCTCAGTAGTGAGGAATGTTAAGACGTTGTTTCATACACTTTGGACATGTTGTCAGGAGAAAGCAGCCCCTACAAAGAAGACAGCATGGTTGGTAAAGAGGAGGGTCAGCAACAAAAAAGGAAGACCCTGTAGGAGATGAAGTGACGCAGTGGCTTCGACGTCAGGTTCCATCCTGACTAACACTCTTTCGGATGGGGCGGAAGCACCACCAGCAGGGTGTCTTTCTGTTGTACATGGGGGACTATGAGTCAGAGGTGACTTGACAGCCCTTGGAAGCAGCAACAACATACGTAACTCAAATAGCTCGCAGGATATTATATAATGGTTAATAAAAGTCAGCTCTATTAAAAAAAGAAAGTAATTAAAATGGTCAATAACTATGATAGTCATTTCACAGAGGTTCCAAAAGTTCGAACTTCCTGCCATCAAGTCGATTTTGACGCATAGTGAGTTTTCAAGACTGTAAGCCTTCATGAGACTAGACAGCTTCTTTTTCCCCTGAGCAGCGATTGCTTTCAAACTGCCCACTTTGGGATTTGCAGTCCAACACATAACTGTTTTTTGTATTCTATAAAGAAGCAAATTAATATTCATTAAATAGATGAAAGAAATGGAAATGTGTTACTTAGAAAAATCAATGGTGGACCAAATTGAGTGGCAGTTTATAATCCCTACACTGGAATAAATTGAAAAGGATAAGTGTACCCTCTCTTTGCTAGCTGAGGGTAAGTGTGAAGATCTACAGGGCTAAGTCATTTAGCTCACTAACACAGCAATTGCAACTCTGGAAATAACCTAGAGAAATCTGAACACGGTGACAAGTGTGTTAAAGAATGTTAATAGTAACATTGATCATACTAGGAAGGAAAAATACAAAACCATTAAAATTAAAACAAGCATAGGTACATCTACATGTTCATTAAGAGTGGTATGATTAAATTAGAATATAAACAATCCTGGTAGAACATTAAAAAGCAATAACAATGAGCTAAAACAATTCTATATCCCCACTTCACTAAATGACACCAACCTAATCTTGTGATATGTAGGTGTACATGGCAGCCACTCTATAGACACATGCCCTTCCCCTCCCTTGACCATTTGATCCCAGCTGACGCGAGGTGCCCCCAGACCAAGTGGCCTTCAAAATACTTAGCTAGCAGGGATGGCATATGTTTCATTGACACCGGTTAAGCTCTCTATCAGGCGGCTAGGCCCTCCACAGACTGTTCTACATGCCTGAGCCTGTGTCCGTTCTGCGGCTTGTTCTTACAGCAGTGAACTCATACAGTATTTGTCTTTGGTGATTTACTCAGTTCACTCAGCATGTTTTCCTGCTCCCTCCACCACTTGAGGTGTTTCTTGTTTTCATACCTGTTTTTTAGGGATGCGTAGTATTTCATTGTATGTATATGCCAGAGTAGTTTTACCCAATCTTTTACTGATTGAAATTTAGGCTGTTTCCAGCTTCATGCTATTGTGAACTGTGCTGCGATGAACATGGGGGACTGTGGCAGTTACATGATCTCTTGTCAACTTGAGTGAAGGGATGGAGTCTAGCCTATCAATCAGGTCATAGCCAATGATGCCTCTGTGTGGGTATGACCTTCTCCTAAGGAATCTGGGAGCTCCTGTTTTCTCCCTGGAGGCAGGACACACACTCTCTCTGTTTCATGTTCCTGTTGACAAGCTACATGGAACTATGCTGATGGAGCCAGAGCCCTGGAGCTGGAGGAGGCATGTGGAGACCCATGCCAGATCTGAGATGCTTTTGCTGCCACTGGCTCCATAAGACTGTCCACCCACTGGTCTGTAATCTTCTTGTATTTGGCATCATTGCATGTGTTTTGTGAATCTGAAGAGGAATTTATAGATGGGTATCAGACATATCGGCTAATATCAGACTTACAGACTTGATTTGGAATGGGCTTGGATGTTCTATTGATGCATAATTACTTCTTGGTATAAAGTTATGCAGTGTCTCTGGATTTGTTTCTTTATTCAACCCAGACTAACACAGGGAGCAAACATCTGTTCTGTTTCTTATTTCTTTGAACTATATGCCCATTAATGGTATATCTGGGTCATATGGTATTTCAATTGCCATCTGTTTTAGGTATCACCACGTCACCTTCCACAGCTGCAGCACATATTTACAGCCTATCAGGAGTAGATCATAGTTCTAATCTCACCATACCTCTCTAGCATTAGTTGTTCTCAGTTTTTTCTTTTTAATTTGGCTTCAGTAATGGTATCTCATAGTTGTTTTGACTTGCATTTCCAGGATAGCTAGTGAATGGGAATATTTCTTCATGTGTCTATTAGCGATTCAAGTTTAATCTTTTGTGAATCATCTGTTTAGGTTCTTTGCCCATCATCTCAGATGATTGTTAGATTTTTTTCTTGTTGTAGACGTGTAAAATATGGTAGACTTTAGTAAGTAGTCCTTCGTCTGTTATGTCATTACTAAATATATTTTCCAAGTCTATGGGCTCTCTTTTCATTGTTTTTTTTAAATCATTTTATTGGGGGCTTGTACAATCCTTATCACAATCCATCCATCCATCCATCGTGTTAAGCACATTTGTACATGTGTTGCCATCATCATTCTCAAAACATTTGCTTTCTACTTGAGCCCTTAATATCACCTCCTTATTTCCCCCCCTGAAGTCTTTCGATGTACACAGATGTTTTAGTTTTAATAGGTCCCACTCATCTATTTTGTCTTCAAAAGATTGTGTGTCCTTTGTTATCTCTGAAAGCCTGAGTACATCCTGAAGTAGGGAACTAAAGAATGACTGAAAATGCTTTGGGGGATACTGGTGGTATCCCCCGAATGGGCTACCTAGCCCTGGGCTTCTGAGTGTATCTGGGGGCCTAGGCGAGGTGCTGTGGAGTACTGGGACTCTGAATCTTGGATCTTCAAGGCACACAGCGTGCTCCAGAGGCTGAATCAGTGAGATCCAATATGGCAACTCCAGGGGGTGATCTGGCCTGTATCATAGACATATTTGTAACTTAAGGGCATAAGTCAGAAAATACATGGTGTCTGAAGCAGCACACTGGTGAACTGTTGGTAGACAGACAAACAAGGTCTTGCTAAAACAAATCGCTAAAACAAATCCCTATATGCTGTATTAAAATATGTAATATTCCGGCGAACCTGTGATGGACATTCTGTTTTTGTTTTGTTTTGCTTTTTTGTATTCTTTTTCGGGTGTATCTCAGAGGAGTTATGGTATGCTGAGTCACAATTTTGAAACTGTTATATATTTTTCTGTCTTTTGGTAAATGAAATCCTGGGACATCTAGTAGAATAAAGGCTTGTGGGGGAAGTGGGTACAGGATTGGTGGGAGGGTATAAAGGAGATGATGTCAAGAGGTCTAGAAAGGAAAACTAGGTTTGGAGACTGATTGTGTAAGCAATTGTACAATTCTGCTTGGCATGCTGGAACTATTAAATGATATTATATATGCTTTAACTCCCAATTAATAATAATAATAATAAGTAGAAGAAGAAATGGGAATATATATATGGGGGTCTCTCTCCAAAACGATTTTATTTCAAAGCTATGTATTTAAACCCTCCTTTACACTTAATACATTTGTCAAACCTGTGATTTTATTCTTGGAAATATTTTTCAAACTCATATGTTATGATGGCTGACAGCACCACTCTCATTTTTCTCTTCACCTATTCTCTGTCATCTAATCTCTGCATTTCATGACCGTCTCCAATCACAGAAACAAAAAACAGTTGCACAGAGTGAGGTTAGGTGAATAAGGTACATGGGAGAGGGAGGCATGCTGCTTTTATCCAAAAACTGGCACACTGAAATAACTGCGTGAGCAGGTGCATTGTCATGGTGGGAAAACCAGTTACGCATCTCTGACAAATCAGGCATTTTTGGTGCACACTCTTGCACCATCTTTCAGAACTTCTATGTAGAACGCTTCATTAACAGTCTGACCTAGTGAAGCAAACACCAAGCGCACTATGAGTCATCATTTTTGTCCATTCGGGAAGTTGACGATGTCCAGAATGCGGTTTGTCATCAATCAACATTTCATCCTTTTGAAATGAGAAAAACACTTGTACACTTGAGTTTTTTCCATAACACTGTCCTTGTAAATTGTGTTCAAAAACACAATAGTTTCCATCACATTTTTTTCTGAACAGGAGACAAAATTTCATAGTTACACACTGTTCTTTTTAATCGGCCATCATGGTGGGGAAGGAGGAAGGTAAAAGGAAACAGAGGAAAGATCTTGGAAAAGCAATGGATAGAGGTGTAAACATAGGTGTGTACCTGTAAGTATATTAATTCATAAAATAGAGTTCTTAGCCTATGTACAGTACATATCTTTATGTGGCAATATATTGAGGAAGTGGATGAAATTTGGGCCTCTGCTCATAACCTCCCTCAATGCAAGAACACTTTGTTCTAACAACCTGGCATTCTGTGAAACTCACCTTCCCAATACAATCGCTGAAGACAAAATGGGTGCATAAGAAAATGTGGTAAAGAAAGCTAACGGTGTCTGTCTATCAAAAAATATAGCATCCGGAGTCTTAACAACTTGAAGCTAAACAAACAGCCATCTAAAATAGAAACAACAAGCCAACATGGAAGATGCACATCAGCCTGTGCAATCATGAGGTGTTGATGGGATCAGGTAATAGACATCAGAGTACCCTAAACGATTACAAAAGTTGTTGAGAATGAGGGGAATCAGAGCAGAGACCCAAAACCCATCTGTAGACAATAGAACAACAGAATATCCCCTCACAGAAGGGTCACAAGGAAGAGATGAGTCAACCAGGGTGCAGTATAGCGCTGATGAAACAGACAATATACTCTAGTTCTTTGAGGCTTCCTCACTCCCGACTACTCACCCGCCAGTCCTACATTCAGTTCTGGTCAGACTGGCCTATGTATATTGGTACAGACAAGACCTCATGACACATGGAATCCAGGTCAGATAAACCCCTCAGGACCAGAAATGGGAGGAGAGACACCAGGAGTGTAGGGAGAAGGTGGGGAGAGGAGAGGAAAGGGAGGCCAATCACAATGATGGATGCATAATGCCCAACCCCTAACCCACGGGGATGAACAACAGAAATGTGGGTGAAAGGAGACAATGGTCGGTGTAAGATATGAAATATTTTATAATTTATCAAGGGGTCACAGGATGAGGGGAGGAGGGGGAAAAAAGGAGCTGATACCAAGGGCTCTAATAGAAAGTAAATGTTTATAAAATGATGATGGCAACATATGTGCAAATACGCTTGATACAATTGATGCATGGATTGTTATAAGAGCTGTAAGAGCCCCCAAAGAAAAGAAACTGAAATAAACTAAAAAAACTAAAAAGAAAACGAAATAAATTGGTGACCACAAAAACTGAGGTTCGAACGAACCTGCTTTTATGAAAAAATTTACAGTGACCAGCGAGAGAACCTTCCCAGCTGACGCCCCTGGGTGCACTAACACAGAGAAAGTGGCTTGATGCTCGACTTGTGGGAAAAATGCGTATTATGAAAGCTCTGCTGTACCCAGCACAATTCCCAGGTTTTGGGGGGATACCCCCATATATATTTCCCCCCAATATGGTCAGAATGACGGGGGGCTCAGTTACAAGTAAAGATCAAGCCTTTAGTCTGAACAATGGGAAAAGTGGAATTCCAAGATAAACTAGAGAAAATAGGAAATGTATTCTACTTTGATGCCACAAAGATCAACTTCATACCCCTTGCAGTCAAAATCTCAGGAGGATTTAAAGTTTTTTGGACAACACATGCTGAGTTTAAATTATTAGGGATCTGGAGCAAATGAGAGTTTGGGGGATTGTGAGCATATTTTGTTGTTAGTCATAGGCTTGTGGGATTTTATATTATGAGCTGTCATCTGCCTGCAGATTTCAGTTTCCGAAATAGCATGAGTACACATGTATATTGTTATTATACATATATGGTTCTTGTGTGTTTTAGATTCTTAAATATTTGCTGTGGTGTTGTTTTAGGGACCTTCAAGGGGGCTCTGATTCATTGAGATCCTATGTACGACAGAATAAAATAGTACCTGAGTCTCACATGTGTTCTATTTAAGCCAGTTGTTGCAACTACTGTGTCAATCCACCATGTTGAGGGCTTCCCTCTTTTTCATTGCCCCTCTATTATACCAAGCACGATGTCCTTCTCTCGGAACTGATTTATCCTGAAATTATCCACAGGAAGCTGCCAGAAATTCAAGCCAGATTCAGAAGAAGACATGAAATCAGGGATATCATTGTTGGTGTCAGATGAACCTTGGTTGAAAGTAGAGAATATCACAAATATATTTACTTGTGTTTTTTTTTTTATTACACCAAGCATTCGACTATGTGGATCATAGAAATTTGAATAGCATTGAGAAAAATTCCAAAACTGTGTTCATGAGGAAACCGTACCAAGAAGCAGCCATTTGAACAGAACAAGAGAATGCTGCATGGTCTAAAATCAGGAAAGGTGTGTGCCAGGGTTGTATCCTATCGCCATGTTTTTTCAATCTGCATCCTGTGCAAGTATTGAATAAGTTGACTATATGAAGAAGGACACAGCATCAGAAGGCTTATTAACAGCCTTTAATGTGCAGGTGATGCAACCTTGCTGACAAAGACCAAAGGTTGAAGCCTTCAATATGGAGTGCAATTCATTGTAAAGAAAACAAAATCCTCACAACAGGACCAATAAGTATCATCATTATAAATGGCTAAAAGAATTTTCCAAAGATTGAATTTTGTTTGGATTCACAATTAGTGCTCATGGAAGTAGCAGGCAAGAATCAAAGGGTAAATGCATTGGGTAAATCTGCTGTCTAAGACCTTTTAACGAGTATTTGAATTTAAAGTTAAGAACTTTTTGAACTTTACTGTTTTTCAGATGCATTGCCCTTATGAAGCATCTTTACCTATGAAAACCAGTTTTTCCCAGGTAAAGGCAAAAAAGAAAGGAAGACAGGATTTATACAGGACTTATTTAAAGGACTAACTAGAGAAGGAAAGCTCACTCACTGCCAGCTTTTGATTAGTTCAGTTCATTAAGCGGTATAGCAAAATTAAAATTTTGTCTGCAACAGCTTTTAGTTATCCTACTGTGGAATCTGAGCCTGGCAAAATTATATGCAGATGAATGAGGAACTTTTTTGATCCATATAAATTGCTAACTATATAAAATCTCACTAATAATTTATCCTTGCTTCTACCTACATGATCTCCTTCTGTGATGAATTGCTTTTAAAGTGTTAGCTGAGAAAAGCTACCCTAGAAGAAGTGGAACTTTTTACTCAACTATAAGGTGGTTGAAATACTGAAAAACATTGTTCGCGATAAACGTGTCTTCCTGTGGTCAGGCGAGCATTTGCGCATGCCTGGGGGACATAAGGAAGCGAGCTGGAGGCTGGAAGAGCTTTTTAGATCGGATTGATTATATCGCAGTCTCTTTTAGACTGTAGCTCATATTATTTAGAAGAAAGCACACAGGATAATGTCAAATTCAACTGAGGTCATCACACTGATGAAAAGAAATTCACAGCATTCATTTAGAGAGTAATGTAACTGCTGGCGGAATGAGTTCATTACATTGTCCCATAGATTTGATGATATCAATATAGACTGAAGCAAGCTAACCCAAAATGGAATTCCACTTTAAATGTGTTGTGATTGAAACAATTTGCCAAAAATGTCTAACTTGTTAGGCCCATATCCAGGGAATGTTGCATACAGACACTTTCTGCAATCATATGTGTAGTGCTAATGCATTAGTAAAACAATGCATTTCTGCTTTTTTTTTCTTTTCTCGGGAATGTTCCTTTCAAGGCACAAACAGAAATGTCAATGAAATCCTCAGCTCTTTAACTTTCGCAGCTATTTTCTTTCTTCCCAATGTTTCATTTAGTAACCAGGGTTACAACCGGATATAACCAAAATAAAAATCGAGCTACACTTACGTTTACTATTCATCTTTTGTCATAGCAATATGTGACAAGTTATGAGAACCAGACTTCACGTTTTAACAGACAGCTGTATTTCCACTATGAGGGTAAGTAATTAACAGGTTAAAATACAATTTATTTAGGGGCTTATTCTCAAAAGTTATCAGGTGTTTCCAAATGTAAGATAAACTTGAAAATATTTTATTCATCAAATATAAAGAATAAGAGATAATATCTCTGACCAATTTGAATATGTAAATATGTCAAGGCATAGATGTACTAGCAAACACCTACCAATCATAATTTATTATCATAATTACATATAGAAATTTTAATAATTTATTATATAAATACTACTTTCAACTAGAAATATGTTGTTTACTTTCCTAGTTTAATATTATATTAAGCAATATTTTCTAGGCTTTTAAGTTGCAATATTTACATCAGTCATTATAGAACTGATCATTTATGGTCAATATTGCATCATCTCACACAATATTTCAGAGGACAGTTCTTCTTTTTCATCTGCATTGTTTGAAATATGGAATTATTTCCTAATAATATTTTCATAGCAGAATTTTTACTACGGCACATGCATCAATTTGAGTAATATTACAATTTTTTTCTAGAACTTTAGCTAATACAAGTTTAGTATAAAGACATCAATTAATATGTTGCTTTTAAAGGTAAATTTTTTGAGATTCACTTACAATAAAGTCAAGAAATGCATTCTTCATTGTAAGTTGAATGAATGGACTCAACTGAATTGTTTTCAGTTTCCGCCAAACTGAGGACTTTGTAGAAAGTATTTGACCTTATTTCTACACTCACAACCACGGGCATGGAAAACTAGCCCTATTTGGAGACAGATCTCTATTGTTCTAAGATAGAAATGTTTCAAATACACATTTCCAGGCTGAAAATGTGCCCTGAGCAATAGCCCTCCATTAAGGACCGGTCATAAAGGAACTACCATAATTGATGAATCATTCCTACATCTGCATCTGGCTTCTTCACTTTGCTTGAAGGTTATCCGTAGATAAGAGCAATCAGGTTCTATAGCAAACTCGGTTATGACATGTCTTGTTGATATTGATCAGAGATTATACCCCCTGGGAAGGGCTCAGGGGCATTTGAGGTCAACTAGCACTAAGTCAAGACACTGAGTCATTTCATTGTCTGTTTCTTATGTTACCTGCGTATGATATTACCTATTGACCATATAAGGTGTTTGCTGTCTGATGCAAATGCCTTTTGAAAGATTGTAAGCCCCATTCTAAGTACTCATTGGAAAATACATTCATTCTCTTGGTGCTTGAATGGGACGAGGAGTCTCTGTGGTCTGCTATTTGTCTGTCTGTCTTTAATATTTTCCACAGTAGAAAAGTTGTTCCTGAGGACATGTTCAACTGGTGGGGACCCTCATACCCCAACAAGGCAAAAAGATGTTATTCCTAGATTGCTGGGAGCCATCCTATCACCTCCATGAGTAATGGAGTAAAATGTTTCTGATGCTGGTCCCGCACGCCCCCAAAGTAGTCAATATGTCTGAGCCCAATAGCTGCAGCTCCTATGTCAATCTGTCTCTTTGAGGGTCTTCCTCCCTTTTACCCTAGTTTACCAAGCATGGTCCCCATGTGCAGATATCGCTCATTCCTGATAACATGTCCAAAGTAAGTGCGACAAAGTCTTGTCATTCTCGTTCCCGCGTAGCACCCTGATTGTACTTTTCTAAGAAAGATGTGTTTATTCTTCTGGCAATTCATAGTATATTCAATATTCTTTGCCAGCACCATAATTCAATGCCATAAATTATTCCATCTTCTTCATTCATTATTCAGCTTTCCTACTTACATGAGGTGATTGAAAATACCTTTACTTCGGTCAGGAACACTTCAGTCTTTGAAGTGACATATTTTTTTCTTAATATTTCACATAGTTATTTTCCAAATAGTGATTTGCCCAATGTAAAGCATTATTTTGACTTTTTATTACTGTTTCCATTATTTGTGGGTCCAAGTAAAATGAAATCTTGACAACTCAAATCTCTTATCTCTAACTGTGGCACTTTCTAACACAGTTGTGAGACTTTTTGTTCTCTTTATCCTGAAAGGCAAACCATAATGAAGGCTTTGGTCTTCAATAGTAGAACTCTAAGTTATCTTCAGTTTCAGCAAGAAAGTTTGTGTTATCTGTATAACAAAGGTTGATTGTTAGTCTTCCTTTAATTCTGGTCATATTCATCAACTGAGGATTTGCTCAGAATACTAATTGAATACACATAGTGAGAGACTACACATATTTTGTGTACATATATTTTGACACATATTTTCTGATTTTTCAAGCCATGCATTTTTATTCCTCGCTCTTTTCAAATGACTGACTTATAACCTTTGTGTACATTCCATATGAAAACTACTTAGTATTCCAAAATTCTTATTTCTCACAGTGTTTCCCATGATTTGTATTATCCATGCAGTTGAATGCCTTTGAAAATCCAGTGACACCCAAATAAACATCTTTCTGATATTCTTTACTTTGAGCCAAGAGCCATCTGATATAAGCAATGAGATCCTTCTTTTGTGTTCTTTCCTGGAAGTTTCCTCTCAATATATGGATACAGCCATTTTTAAGTTATCTTCACAAAAATAACTAAATTCATGCTAACTAACTTTACCTGACTTCATTTTGCTCCTATGAGTGTCATAATCAGTGGTTTGCTGGTAAATAATTAAAATCATTTGCTCAGGCAGTGGTAGGGAGCACAAACATGATTTTCAATTTTGATAATTGTGACAGGTAGGTTTATTATGCCAACCTGGGCAATAGGAACATGTGGAATTAACCAGGTCGCAGTTTGATTGGAGGGCAAAGAGATAAACGGCTCAGCAAAACCAGTCCCTCTCTCTCTTGTTCTCTGGTGATCGGTCCAGCATGCAGCTGCTTTAGCTAGTTCTCTGCAGTAACTTGTAAGCTACACTACCTGTGGAACAGCTAACCCAAGGATTGTGTCACAAGAGCTTGATGTTCCTTTGAGAATTGCTTCACCACACTGCTGGTGTGTACAATGCTTGCGTTTGAGGCTGGTGGATTATGTTGTCTTGCATTGCTTGAGTTCAATATCCCACCTGCGCCTGCTCCGCTAAGCTCCTGAGCTGCTGACTGTTGGTGATCCACTGTGTTGTTCGCTGCCTATGGACAGACTGCCTGCATTGTCTGAGGGAAGACTCAGCTCTCAGCTTCCTTGACCTTGGACCCAGCAGCCCTAGTGAGTTGAACTGAGACCTCTGTACTGCTGTGTAGACTAATTAGCTGTTATATTCCTTCATGCTGTATAAATCTCTCTGTATATAAAATCATAAGTGTCTTGGTTTTGTTTCTCTAGAGAATCCTGCCTACCACAATAACATAAACACTCGCAGGCTGGCCAACTTCAAGATCCTATGTCAAGACAACTAGTTAACTGATTTGCAAAAGTCTTGAAACGTTAACTGTGGGCTTTTCTGAATTCTTATGAGCTAGTTCCAAATACCACCAACACACCACAAACATTTTTGTAGAAAACATTCTATTTCTCTGTGTCCTATTCCCTGGTGTTTGTCTTTACTCTGTGTCTTTGTGTGTCTCCATATCCATTGACTCTTTCCTCTTAATATAAATTTACTGATAGTTACTAAAATCTCTCTTTCATTTCCAAACCATCATCATTTTAAGGAAAATATAGTTTCCCACTGATAGACATATTTCAGTAACAAGGAACCACTTCATTGACAACTGCCCTTTGAATTTTTGTTATATTTCATTTTTAGTAATATGTTGCAAAGTATTATTTGTTGATGTTATAATTCTCAGATAGTTACCCATAAGTGTTTAATTCTAAAGTTTACTGTTAAAAATACTGCCAGATATATAAAAATATTGCTAATAAGCAATATTTGACTTAGGTCAAGACCAACTTGTAATAAAGTGGGCACCAAAAAACTCAAGAAACCCTGCTATAAGTCAAGGACTACCGATAGTCTTATGCTATTGCCAATCGCACAACTAAGTGTAACTCCCAACTCAGTTAAAAATGTTTCATACAGTGCTCTCTGTAGGGGCATTTATTAACATATAATTGCTAAATTGAAAGATTGCTTTCCAGAAATAATTTTCTTTACATTTTTATTAAAATTCTAGATATAAATATGATAAAATTTTGGATGCCAGAATTATTATATTTTTCATACCAAAGCACGCATTTCTGTTCAACTAGTTCTCCACTGCATTTTTTATTTTCAGATGGTGATATCTAGCTGAGTAAAACATACACTAGCAACTCTGATATGTGACTTCCTCTCTTCACACAATATACTAATTATATTCCTAAACAAGATACTTCAATTTTATGGCTCTCAAAAACATATGAAGTAATATGAAGTTAATAAAATCTGCTCTTAGACTTCCAAAATGAAGATCAATTGCCATTGCATGTTACAGACACATTTTAAAACATGACTAACTATTGTTAGTATATAGAGCCGTCTTCACAAAGATTTACATGCACTAACTACAGTAACTGAATATGTATATGCCTATTTGTCATAAAGAAAACATTAAGATAAACAATATAACTAGCCTCGGCATCAATGACTAAGTTGACTACTTATTTGTGAGTAGAAAGAGACAGCCTTTCAATATTTTTTTTTAATTTGGTAGGTTGGAACCCTGACTAATACTATCATATTAAAATATATTTATAATCTCTCATGGGGAAGTCACACTAACCATACCTTTTAATGAAAAATAAATAATAAAAAGTCAAATTATTTGGCAGGTCAATATTAATTAAGGATCTGTTAGCTGATGGAAATACAGTGGTAAACTTCTCTGAACCCTTATATTCATTAATCATGTTTTACTCTATATTTTTTTTAAGGTGAAGAATGAACCAACAGGGTTTTTATAAGTATTCTTGAGGATATATTTCATTAAAAGAACTAACTGAACTGGTGCTACTTTTAAATCAATAAATAGAATAATTATTGAAGTATTTTAGCCACTAATTGTGCCAATTGGAAACTCTTCACAGGCAAATTAAAGGCGTGTGATTGGGATCCTGTGTATAACATGCCAATATCGTTATGTTCATGGATTTATAGACAATGTTTCACTGGACAAATCAGATGTAGGGATGAATGGTCAGTGGGAACATAAGAGTTTTTCAAAAATGGAAAGTTGATATTGTCCAGAAATATAGAGTATGTTTAATTGCTTATCTTTAAAAAATAACTTTGTACTTGAAATATTAAGCATTTATTTGATTGCATTCATAGTTAGTAGTACTTTTAAAAAGAGGAAAATAAATCACAGGAAGATCCAATGTGTATATTTTGAATTTTAGAATTATTATCATATACACATTCACTCTACTTTGATAAAATGGTTGCAAAATGAAACAATTTTAAGAAATGATCAAAATAGATATAATAAAGACTGATAGTAGAATAACATACTTCGCAGTAAATTGATTCATTATTTTTTCTTACCTAGACAAAATATAGCCACTTCTTAAGACTTTCAGCTTAAATTATCTTGTAGTGTTTGTGAAGAAAAATGAGTATATTATCACAAACTCCTTAATTTCAACCTCTGGCTTTTACTGCAGTGTCTAATTGTACATCTGCTGCTTTTACTTTTACATGTCTCATTATCTCAGCTTATACTGCATGACCTCTTAACACTTGCAACAATTCTATAAAACATAATGGTGGATGTTCATTAATTTATAGTCTAGAAGTAATAATTTACTTAATTATAAAACTTTTTGAGTATATATGTATATATGTATCTTTTTCTTTTTTCACTGAGTTCGTTTTTACACTGTTAAAATGTTTATACATGGATGTGCATATATACTAGCAATATATACATGTATATAGGTACAGTGAACCCTCGCCACTTTGCACTTCGACTTCCGCGGCTTCACTCTTTCGCGGTTTTTGCGTAACCGCATGCTCTGTCATTACTGCCACTGATTGGCTCATACTGTACACGCTTCTGTCTGCATCGCTACATATCGGAGCTACGTATCAGATGCATTTTTGCTTTTGTACAGTGTACTGTAATTGTTTGCGATTTTTAAGAAATTTTATCTAAGCCCTATGATGGCTCCTAAACGAGCTTCTTCTTCTAAGCCTTCTGACAATAAAAATAAGCGCCAGAGGAAGATGCTCACCATCCAGGAAAAGGTAAAACTTTTGGATATGATCAAAGATGGCAAGAAAATCGTGGAGGTTGCACGCCATTTCGTCTTGAATGAGTCTTCCGTTCGCTCCATCTGTTGTACTTCATAATATAATAAATAATAAATGATAATTGTAACGTCCAAAATGTTTTACTGCATTTTCCCTTTTTCATTTAATAAATTGGGTAATACGAGTGTAATGGTGACTAAAGGGTGTTTTTTCATGTCCTCTATGCTCTAACTATGAAAATATTTGATTTACAAATAAGGAATCCTACTTAGCTGAATTTCATTTATCACGGTAGGGTCTAGAACCGATTAACCGTGATAAACGAGGGTTCACTGTAATGCATTGCTGGAGGCAGATGCCTTACAAAATATTGCTGCAAGGTCTCCAAGAACACTTCCACCATCCTTCCATTCTTTTAGACCTATACTGTCCCAAGGTCACCTCTACTAAACCTATAGCTATATTAAGTCACAAGTCCAGAAAAGTGAAGTCCATATGGTAAACAAGGGAGAGTTCTGCTACATACCTGAAGAACTGTTAGAGCAGTGGTTCTCAACCTGTGGCTCGTGATCCCTTTGGGGGCTAAATGACCCTATCTCAGAGGTTGCCTGATTCATAACAATAGCAAAATTACAGTTACAAAGTATTATGAAAATAATGTTTTGTTGGGGTGTCACCACAACATGAAGAACTGTATGAAAGGGTTGCAGCATTAGGGAGGGTGCTAGAGTTTAGTAATATGAGTAGGCAGAAACCTGAAGAATCTGCATGGGGATGATTGCTAATTGTGGGTTAATGGTGCAAGGAACATTAGGTTGGATCAGTATGAGTGTGTTGGCATGGGTCCAATTAACACAAATTCCTCATTTAATCTTCCAGATTGAGGGATTCAGAGAAGAGCTAATAGTTTATTCATATCTCAAGCCATTGCTAGAGACAGATGCCTTATAAGAAATGGCTGCCAGTTCCCAGGAAATACTCTCACCACCCATTATTCCTTCTAGACTTAAGTCACATTGATCTCTCAAAGGTGAAGTCGAGATGGTGACACAAGAAGAAGTATGCTATAAGTCTAATAAGCTGCGAGAAGTGTTTAATATATGCACACAGGAACCTGGAGAATATGTGTGAGATTGGTTGTTATGGCTGTGAGATAATGGTGCAAGAAACATTAGGTTGGATCAAGCTGAGATTTTTTATGTGGGCCCACTAAGCACAGGTTCTTCATTCAAGGATTCAGATGTAGAAGTTAGGCAAATGAACTCATAGTTATCTATTCATTTATTTATTTTCTGAAACATAAATTGTATGATGACTTATAATAACACATGGTAATACCCGACCTACTTAGATACCATAGAAAAGGTATCAAAGGCTTAGGGAAATTAGAATGTTAGAGTGAATTATCAGGATAAATCCATAAATCGCCAAATGGAGTGCCCTGAAGACACACTGCTTACTAAAATCGTAAGAAACAAATCTGTGGAGGGAGCCCCGGCATATATGAAAACTCCTGCTATTGCTATTTTATGGCAGCCAGATCTTACAGTGGGGCTGTCCCTAATTGAGTTAAAACATTGGCCTGAAATAGAGTGGATTGCATCCCATGGAGGTAGGGGCCAAGTGACTGTACTTAAGCAACAAAGCTAAGGTGGGCATAGTTAGCATAATAGACAGAAGAGTCAAAGCAGTAATGAAAATTTCCTGACTCATATGACCTATGGCGTTGACTACTTAGTCAGGGTGTTCTGAGATAGTTTATTGTGCCAGCCTGGCTGATAAACACAAGTGGGAATAACTGAAGGGCAGAGAGATAAATGGCTTGGTGAGCCTTGCCTTTCTTGTCTCTCGCTCTGTGATCATCGGACCAGTGTGCGGCTGCCTTGCTTGTTCTGTGCCTCAATTTAAAGGCTACACTACCTGTGGGACGCCTAGCCTGTGACTGTGTCGCTGTAAGTTGAGGTCCCTTTAAGACTTCTCTGGAGCTGGGGACTGGCTGTTGGTGACCTGCCTTGTGATTGGCTGCTGTGCTGACATAGCCTAGATCTCTCTACAAATAGAGGAAGACCTGGCATCAGACAGAGACTTGAAGGACTGCTAGTCTCTCAACTTTCTCTCAGGGACGTGAGTTGCACTGAGTCATTTGTAGTGCTTTCTAATTTAACTGTTTGTTTCTTGTATTATATATTTATCTGTATATGATTTAAAAGTTCATTTCTTGTTATATATCTAATTATCTTTATAAATAAATATATTAAATTATCAGGAATTTGGTTTTATCTCTCTAGAGAACCCTGTCTAACACAAAGCTAAGGTGGGCATAGTTAGCATAATGGACAGAAGAGTCAAAGCAGTAATGAAAATTTCCTGACTCATATGACCTATGGCGTTGACTACTTAGTCAGGGTGTTCCCAGGAGCGAAATTGTCATGAAGAGTACAAAATATTTATTTGATGGATACAAATGGCGTAATTCTAGATTATGTGAATATCAGTCTAACTCCAATCAGTGGAATAAAAAGTCACAACCCATCCATCAATTCCAAGATTTCAGATTACCATAAGCTTAAACAGCTGGTGGCTCCAATTGCAGCTGCTGTTCCAGATATGCTTTCATTGCTTGAGAAAATTAATCTTCTCCTGGTACCTCATATGCACTTATTGATCTGGCCAAAGACTTTTTCTCAATTTCGATTTTGCAGGACCACCAGAAGCAGTTTGCCTTCCACAGAGATCTTGACCACTTTTCCCTCCCACAAAATGTCACACTGGTCCATGACATTAATATGATGCTGATTGGACCTTGTAAGAAGTATCAATGACTCTGAACTTACTGGTAAAATATCTGTATGCTCACTCCAATTGAAACTCACTGTCATAGAATCTATTCTGATTCATAGCAACTCCATCGGACAGAACAGAACTGCCCTGTGAGTTTCCAAGGCTGCAGTTCTTTATGGGAGTAGAAAGCCTTTTCTTTCTCCTAAGAAGTAGCTGATGCTTTTGAACTGTTTACCTTATGGTTAGCAGCCCAACAGTGGGAAATTAACCTCATAAAAATTCAACCACCTTCTACCTCAGTTAAATTTCTAGGGGTCTTATAGCCCCATAATTTAACTGAACTAGAAGGCATGGGAGCCCTAGTTGCATAGTGGTTCTGCATTAGGCTATGAACCAGAAGATCAAAAGTTCAAAACCACTAGTTGCTCCAAGGACAAAAGGGTTTTCTACTCTTGTAAAGAATTCTAGTCTTGTTATTCTGTTGATTTTTTCTTTCCTTTAAATTATTGAGTATCTATAAGGAACATTAAAAAGGTTTTGTGTGCAATGTTTCTTTATCATGGTTAGAAATGTCTTAATGTACCTACAGGAAATCTGTAAGGAAAATATTGATTACTTAGAGGTGCTTTTTTACTCTACTTTGAAATCACCACCCTAATTATATACACATAAGAGAGCATAAACATGTTTATGGATGGCAGTTTTTTATACTGGAAGAAAAAGTATTCTGTTGTGTTTTGTGTAGTGTTTACGATGTCCTTCATGGAGCTGATTAAAAAGGTGAAACCTGAGGGGAAAAAAAAAGAGCAAATGAGAGTTAGTCTTGGGATCTCAAAGGGACAGTTTTACCCTGCTGTATGGAGCTGATATGATTTGGCATGGATTTTGGTTTGGTTTGAATGGTGTGGGGCACGTCAGGATATTGCTACCAAAGTGAAGGATAAGTTATTGCATCTGCCTCCTCCCACAACTAAAAATATGGTAAAATGCCTGATGACCTTCTTTGGATTGGAGAGTCAATATATGCCTTATTTGGATGTTCTACCCCTGCCTACTTATTAAATGATGCAAAATGTTGCCAGATTTAAGCGGGGCCCAGAACAAGAGAAGGTTCTGCAATGGGTTCAGGCTGCCTGCCAGCTGCTCTGCCATTTGGGACACATTATTCAGTTCGTTCAATGGTACTTGAAGTACTAGTGGCGGATAGAGAGACTGTTTGGAGTCTTTGGCGAGCCCTTGTTGATGGATTACAGCCCAGACATTTAGGATTTGGGAACAAAGCTCTGCTGTCCTCTGACGATGACTACTCTATTTTTGTAAAACAATGTTTGGGTTGTCACTGGGCTAGTGTGTAGTTGTATTCTCTTTTGGGCTCGTGAAGCTGGAGGTCAGATGTGACCTCTCTATCATTTCCATGAAATGGCATCACCTTATTTACTAGGAGTGATGACCTTTCTTAATTTAAAATATTATACCTACCATCTTCTTTTCTACTTATGTTCACGAAAGATCCACCAATAATGTCCTCCCACATATGTTAACTCTTTTTTTTTACAGTCCATCTGTTACCTTTTTTTTTTTCAATAGATAAGAATATTTAGAAACCCCAAATCAACACCTTTTCTCATGGTATCATGAGTAGGAACTAGAGTTCTTTGTACACCAAAGTAGATGTCTTATCTACTGTATTGCTCTTGTGACACTATCTTCGGTGTCACTTAGTTACAACAATAAACCTGTGGTTTGGATCGTATTGTATGTTTCAGGTTCGGTAGGTGAGGAGGTTGATGTTTGGTGGTTTGGTGATTTTTCCAGGGCTTCAGCCCAACAGAGGATATGAGCTGGGCTTTAACCTTCACGATGTTATCGATTATACCAGGCTGTGACTTTTAGTGATTTAGATCTCTTTCAAATCATTCTTTTTTAGTTGCTTCAGGATTGCAGTATGTTTTAGACTTCAATTGGTGGTGATATGCTAATTCTCTTACTCTCATAGCATGTAATTTGTTCCTATTCTGAAAAATAACCTGAACCAAAAAATCAATTATGTATTTGTTGCTTTTGTAGTCTCGTGACTTGCTCAGCCTTCTGAAGCAATAATGTAACCCTGATGAACAGAGTGCCACTTTTGCCTAATATTGAATTTTCAGAATGAGTTAGAATTCTTGCTTTGCTTTAACTCTTCTTAATTCGACATGTGTTAAGGAGAAATTCCCCGAGGTCCCTAACTCACAACTAAGAGGTAAACATAGTATTTCGAAAAGGCTTAAAAAAATCTGAATCATAACCTCGCTTTAGGTTTAAGACTGCAAGAAACTTTAGGTGCAAAATGGGACTCTGGAAATATTATAAAATATGAGAACATTTAGGCTGTATTATAAGTGCTATATAAAAGAAAGCTATACAATTAAATCTCTTGGCTGCTTTTTTCATGAGAATTGATTGTCCAAGCAAAACAAAATCCTTGACAACTTCGACCTCTTCTCCATTATCATGTGATTACCTATTGCTCTAACGGTGAGGATGTTGGCCTTTACATTGAGTAGTAATCCATGCAGAAGGCACCAATCTTTGACCTTCATCAGCAAGTGCTTCCAGTCAGCCTAGCTTTCAGCAAGCCAGGTTGTGCCATCTGCATATCTCAGGTGGTTAATTAGTCTTCTTCTAATCTTGATGCCACATTCTTCTTCATATCAGTCAGCTTCTCTGGTTATTTTCTCAGCATACAGATTGAAAACGTCAAGAGATCAAAAGACAAATTGAATTACGTAACTGTGCTGCACAGGACCTCTTTGGAGTGTTGAAAAGCAAGGATTTTACTTCATGGACTAAGGTGTACCTGACCTAAGCAATTGTATTTTCAATTGCCTCATATGCATGTGAAAGTTGGACATTGAATAAGGAAAACTGATGAAGAATGAATACATTTGAATTGTGGTGCTGGAGAAGAATATTAATGGACTGCTAATAGGACAAACTGATCTGTCTTGAAAGAAATATGGCCAGAGTGCCCCTTAGAGTCAAGGATAGCCAGACTCCATCTCACGTACTTTCAACCTATTTTCAGGAAAGACCAGTTCTTGGAGGAAAACATCATGTTTGTTAAGTGGAGGGCTAGCTAAAAAAGATAGGCCCTCAATGGAATGGTTTGACAGAGTGGCTGAAACAATGGGCTCATTTGTGAGGATGGCCTAAGGCCTGGCAGTGTTTTCTTCTATTGTGCACAGGGTCCCAATCAACTTGATGGCACCTAAGAACAACACATAATTAAATGAATAGTTAGTGAAATTTCCTCAAGTATTTAGTCAACATCCACTTACTGAGTACATGTATTTTTCAACGGTAAGTTCTCACAACATAGCAATAAATAAAAACATAAACTTCTCTACTATTTTGAAACTAATAAATAAACAAATAAATAAAATATCCAGCATGCCGTTTGCCAATACCTTATTGCCAACCATTCTCTCCCTCATCCTGCAGGGATTTTTGTAAATGATCTAATGTTTTTACAGCAACATGGAAAAGAAATTAGCACAGTACTTAGTAAAATAACTTGCTGTGGCAGCATGCAGTTGGCAAACGAATGCAGAAGGCAGCCATATGATAATGGTGTTAAGAGCTTGGCTGCTCACTGAAAATTGGATATTTCAAATTCATGTAGTAGCTCAGAGGATAACCTACAGGGCAGTTTTACTCTGTCACGTAGGCCTCAAATGCTGTGAGTTGGAATGGAGTTCATGGTGTCCAACCACAGCAGCATACATCTATATAATAAATATGCAAATATTTTCATAAAGTCAGTAATGTGAAATTAGGGAATATGTGAAAACAATTTTTTAAACTTAGGTACTCATGAAATAAATAAGCACAAATAATTTTCTTAACTTAGAATAACTTGAAGACAATTGGTTATTTCTAAATATAGCTACTTCACATATAATTATTTAAGTATGGAATCATTTTTATTTTACCCTTTATATACAAAAATTTTTTCCAAAATAGTGCAAAAGGTATTTATACACTCCACATTCATTTTTTTCATCATTAGTATGGGCATTGATCGCAAATAGTGAACCTATATCTCGGAATTACTATAAAATAAATAATAAATTATTAAATAATGCCATGCATTCTCAATTTTTCCTGTATATACTCATGTTTGTTTTTTCCTGTTCTTGGTGATCATCCATATAATATATTCCACTTCATCATATTGTCTCCTTTTGACTGCGATGCTTTTGTCAGACATGCTGTTTTTGCATCGTGGGACCGTGGCGTCAACACTTTTTATAAAGTCTCTAAAGTGAGACTTACCCGATTCCTCCTGACCCCTGCCCCCATTTGGGCTTTGATTTCTAGGAGGAAGTTCTAGGAAACAAAACATCACTCTTGTCATATTATATTAAAGGTACACACAATAAGATGCTTTATCACTACTGATATAAACCTAGATTTCCTGGCTGTGAGAGTATTTCTCATATAAAGTAACCCCCATGCTCAGCTTCCCTTTATTTTGCATCCTACAGTCAGTCTTCAGATTAAAAATGAGATCTAGATAGAATCTGGAAACACAGGGAATACAGGACAGGTAAACTTCACAGGATCAATGTTGAGAGTAGCCATACCAGGAGGGGAAGGGAGAGGTGGGGGAGAAAGTGGACCCGATCCCAATGACCTACCTATAACCCCATCCCAGGGGGATGGACAACAGACAAGGGGGTAAAGGGAGAC
Source organism: Echinops telfairi (assembly GCF_000313985.2). NCBI lineage: Eukaryota > Metazoa > Chordata > Mammalia > Afrosoricida > Tenrecidae > Echinops > Echinops telfairi. The sequence goes on along the minus strand of NW_022111324.1, from coordinate 35,356,205 downwards.
ATCAGACAGTGCAAGACATGAAAAATTAATAATAATTTATAAATTATCAAGGGTTCATGAGGAAGGGAAGGAAGAAGGGAGAGGGAGGGTAAAAAATGAGAAGCCAATACCAAGGGCACAAATGCTTTGAAAACAATGATGGCAACATATGTACAAATGTGCTTGACACAATGGATGGATATATGGATTGTGATAAGAGTTGTATGAGCCTCAAATAAAATGATATTTTAAAAACTGAGATCATTTCTAAATATGTCTTTAAGTGGAATATATATGTTGATTAGAATAGGCATATATGGTTCTTATTTGACCATATTTTAATGTAGGAAAAGGCTTAAAGCCCTTCCAATGATGTAAAGCTGCATGTGCAGTAGGTGAAGGTGACTATGATGAAGGAGTTGATGCAATTGAATAGTTGCAGTTTTGGTGGGTGGAAATTATTTCATTTGACTCATGTATGCCTTTGAAATCCTTATCATTGGGATTTTTTGCCATCATTGTTGTGCTTTTTGCTTGTTTTGTTTTGAAAGCATTTTATTTTGGGCACAGCCACATACTCTAGATTTATGTTCCATTGTTCTGGTCTATCAAAAAATCAACCCTTTCTTTATATAGCTCATGTCCTGAGTTATGATTTTTTGAACATATTGAGCATTATTGAACATGGCAAGGGGAAAACAAAATTATACATAAAATTAAGGTTGTGAATTAATTCGTTTTAAGAGCAAGCTATTATATTGTACTAATCAAGTGAGCCCAAAGTAATCATAAAGGTCATTATTTGAGGACAGAGTGAGTCATATGAGTCAATATAAGATTGATTAGATGTAAAAGTGACACTATTGGCCATTGATGGCTTTTAGATAGAAGACTTCCATAGACCAAGGACCGCCAAAAGTATCTAGAAGCTGGAAAAATCATGAAGACAGATTCTCCCTATGTGCTTCCAAAAGAAACACAGCTCTACTGACACCTTCATTTTGGGGCTAGTAATAGCTATTTCAGAACTATAAGATGTAAAGTGTGTTATATACGCATTGAGCTGCTAACCATAAGATCAGCAGTTCAAACTCACTAGCTCCTCCTTGAGATAAATATGAGATTCTCTGGAACCGTAAAGATTTACAGCCTCAGAAGCACACAGGGGCAATTCTATTCTTTCCTACAGGGTCACTAGAGTCAAAATAAGTGATACAGCATGTTTGGCTTTAGTTTTTTTGTTTTTTTTAGAACAAAAACTTTGTGGTAATTTTTATAGTAGTAAGATAAAATTAATATACAAACTGTGATAAATAGGCTAAACTATTAATTTTATTATCTCAATCATTTGTAAATGACTTTGAAAATTATCTGTGTGACAATGTGGGAAGTGTGGCTAGCATATATCTGCTCTACTCCAAAGGAGAAATTGGTGCAATTGTTTGCATTGTAAGATAAAATAGTCGCTTATTTCATGTATTTGCACGTTCACTTGAAAGACCTATTGACAAATTTAGTTATTTATAAGTTTGTATTCAGAAACTTTATTCAAAATGACAAATATGAATTTGTTATTTTAAGGAAAGCAACTGATGGTATTTACTGTTAATCATAAAATCTTAGCTTTCAAGTGAAGTTTAGAATATTGGAAACCACATATTGGCATCATGAGCGTGGCAGTTTCTCACTTCTTAAAAACCATTGCTGAAGCTCTCGGCAGTGACATTAAACTGTGAGTCTGAAACTGCGCCGTGCATTAAACTTGAAAACTCTGCACAGCTGAGTTAGCTGCTGTTTTTCCAATGGCCAATATCTGATTTTCCAAGTCACTCATGATTAAAGACCTATTAACGTACAAAACAGATTGTTAAGGAAATGACAATTTCATTGACATAGTTTCAGATTTCACATTGTAACATGTTTAAGGAACATCAAATCGATTGTACTGAGTATCAAAAATGGGTGTCAACAATTTTCATGAGACTATTAAAATATGTACACATATCTGTGTGATAGACACAGATTGGAAAATCAAGTTGCCTTTTATTAAGCCAGAATTTAAAGATATTTACAAATATCTAACATAATGCCTCCTTTCAACTATTCCCAGAACTAGTTATTTTTAAAAGTGTTATTGGCACATAATAGATATATTATACAATACATTTATTCAACCAGATCAAGGAGAGTTGTACAATCATTGTGACAATTTTAGAACACTTTTTTGTTTCTAGGACTCATTGTTATTAGCTCCCTATTTCCTTCCAATCTCCCATGCCATACTCTCAAGAAACAATGAATCTGAAATAGTTATTTTAATAAAATATACTTTATTATTATTAAATGGATTAATATATATTTTAGTATAAGTTTTCATTTCTGGTGGCATAACTATTACATGTGCATCCAAAAGCCCTTGATGTCTTCAGTAAATTTTCAAAAAATGAACAGATTCTGAAAATGATATATTTCATAATTAAGTGGCTTCTAAGAATACTCTGCTTTGTGTACTGACCAGTTCAGATTACTGAGAAGGAAGTGGTTGATGAATTGTTTGTTGCTGCCCAGTACATTTCTGAAGGAAGTTGCTAGGAGCAAAAACTCATCCCTTAACCAGAATTACGATCTCTTATTAACCCACTGAACTTCAGATTTTTTAATCCTTAGTATTAGGACGATTGGGGAAATTTTAGAGGTTCTCACTTATCATAGTCAATGAAAGTCGCAGGCATTGTTAGGCGCCCTCCAGGAGATTCCAACGGAGAAAGACCTACTGGACAACAGAATGAAACACCAAGGGGCCCCTTGCCACCCTCAGAATTGTTTTTATAGTTGAGCCCATTGTTGCAGCTACTGTGTCAGCCCACCTTGTCCAGGACCTTCCTCTTTGTCACTGCCTCTCCACTTTACCAAGCACTCTGTCCTTCTCCAAGGACTGGTTTCTTTTGATAACATGTCCAAAGTACTTGAAATGTTGTATCACCACCCTTGCCTTGAAGAAACATTCTAGCAGTACTTCTTTGAAGACATATTTATTAGTATTAGTCCTTTTGTCAATTTGTAGTACTTTCAATATTTGTTATCAACACTGTAGTTCAAATGTATCACTTTTCGTTCTGTCCACCTCATTTAATGTTATGCATTCACATGCATATGAAGCAATGGAAAAATATTACTTTGGTCAGGGTTAGCCTTCAAAGTAACATTTTTGCTTTTAAACATTTTGAAGAGGTCTTATGCAGCATTTTAACCTCATGCAACGCATCCTTTGATCTCTCTCTCCCTTTGTCAATTCCCCAGAAGATCCTTTTATTAAAACTGGGTGACAGCAATAAGGGGACAGTACAAAAACAAAGAACTGGTCCAGGAGAAAAAACATAATCATTCAGTTATTAAAAACAATTATATTCAACAGGACACCATAGGGGTGCTGAGCTTCCTGCCTGAAAGCTGGGCCAGAGCTCAGCTGCCTGCTAACAGTTGCCCAGGGTAACTCTGGGGAGTGCCTCTGAGGGGACCACTGGGGAGAAAGTCCTGCCGCTGGTGGCAAACAGAACAGGTAGGGCTAAGGGACATGAAGATGTGCTCTCTGGAGCCCAAGGAGGGGGTGGAAGCAGGCCTGTCAGTTCTGTGGGTTCAGAGCCTGTGGGACAGACTCCCTGTTGTGCCAGCCATCTCCCACCTGCTGTGTTGAGGGCAGGACATCCCAGTCTGGGAGGCAGGGACAGGGGAGTCACAAACCCAACTCAGAGCTCTTCTGCACTCTGGGCGCTTCCATTCCTCAGTGCCCTAGAAGCCACCTGTGGCGTCAACTGAGCAGAAACAAGACAGGAAGACAACGTGGCCCAGGACTTGTAACCTTTTGATTTTAGACCTGTTTCTCCTTTAAGGGACTGGGGAAGGGGTGGAGAAGCAGGAGGGAGTGAAGGTGTCCCTTCAAGCACAAGAACAGCCTCCTCTGGCACCAGCAGTCCTCCAGGTGAGGTTTTTAGGGCTTGGCCAGGGAAAGGCAAAATCTCCTGCCAGGAGGGTTTCCTAAAACAGGCAGCTACAGGGAACTCCAATACTGCTGTGGACTCCTCTAAGTGAGGAAGAGGAGGCAATAAATTGACAGCCTTCCCAGGCAGGGACAGACCCACCTCAGCTCAGCCCAGAGCCTGGCTTCCTTTAGCGCTAGAGGGCAGTGCAGATGAAGGGAGAATGTGCTCAGGGAGGAAGGAAACTGGTGTGGGATAACAGGAGGGCTGGGTTAGAAGGATGGCCAAGATCAAGGAGCTTATGGAGTGCCCTCAGGCTGCAGTCTGGGAAAAGGGCCCAGGTCTCTGAAGGGCAGGGTCAGTGTAGAAGACTACTTGGCCTTGAGCCCTTCTACTCAGGGCCCTAAGCACCACTACAGGTTCTCTCTAACACTACCTAGAGGTTGGGCAGAAGCACATGGAAACTTGGAGGGCAGAAAGAAACGGGCTAGGATGGGAGAAGAGTTCCACGTATGTCTCTTAGACAGAAATGAGAGACCCTCTTCATTCTAGTGGTGTCCTTGAGCCAACAGCACCCATTGAAAGGCCCCAGCCAAGACCAAGGCAGGTGCTGAGGCAGGCAGCACAAGGCCCGGATTCCGAATGGGCAGAGCCAAATCAGCATGGACAGAGGAGAGCCCTATGTGTGGTGGATCCCCAAGGCTTGCACTTCTTCCTGTCACCTCTGTCGCACCTTAGAGTAGAAGGAAGCAGCACATGGCCTCAGAGCCCCAGGCTGGAAGTAGAACTCAGCTCGGTGCTCCTCCCCTGGGTTCCCCGCCACATCGGTCATGGTCATGACGTCCCAGGACTGAGACTGGAGCCAGTCGTTCATGAAGCCCTACGGGTCTTGGGCAAAGGTCAGCATGAACTTCCGCTGGGTCTTCAGCTGGTTGATGGTTTCTATGGTCGCGGGGATCCTGTTGTCTAGAATGGAGATCTCTTGCTGGCTGGCCATGGACAGCCAGATGGAATCCTTTTGCGTCTTCAAGGTATCACCCACTTCCACGTCAATCTTGTAACAAGTTGTCTTTTTGCTGAGGACGTGCTTAATGATGATGAGTTCTGGTGGCATCCGCCAAGCATGGAGCTGCTGGGGGATCTCTGAACCCTTCCTGCTTGTGAGTGTCCTGGAGCTTGTGTGTCTTAATATACTGCCCCAGGGCCTGGATACTCACTGGGCAGGTCTGCGGGTGGATGCCCAGGAGCCGAGTCAGGCAAAGGTCTCATTTAAACAGGGGCACCTGTTACTCCAGCACACATTCACTTCATCTGGAAGCCACCCGTCCCCTGGGGGGGAGGCAGTCCTGTGCCATTCTACCAGATGGTTGTCTGGTAAGTCATTGTCCAGTTCAATCACCAAGCGCTTAAAAAAGGAAGAGAACTTCTGCTTTTGTTTGGTGGCGCCATATTTGAACAAGGTGGAATCCTCCAGGAGCTGTCCTTCTACTCGAAGCTCCCAGGAAGCCACCGTCCCTTTCCTGTCCTCGGCAACTGATTGGAAGTGTTAGAAATGAAAATTCACAGCTTTCGCTCTTGCTCGATGAGCCATTTCAAGGCCTCCTGGATATCTAGCCATTTCCTCATGATAGTCTGGCCCAGTTTCCTTTCAAAAGCCAGGAGATCCATATAGGCCTGAGACTCTGGTACTACTTCCCGAATCCTTTGAGGTAGAATTTTGTCAGCCATCTTCTTTTCCTTTGCAGTGTGATTTCAATTCTGGACTGACTGTTCCATCCCTGACAGGGCGAAGGATTGAAGGGTACCCCTATAGCCTGGGGGTGGGGGACATGGAAGGTCTGCCAGGTGTCATTTGACTGCCTGGCAGCATACTTGCTCTCAGATAGGCCTTGCCAGGCATCAGAGAGTGGTACAGCCCTTGACCTGGTGCAGGCCCATCAGCACTGGGGACCCCAGAGTCCCGCCAGGGCCCAGGGCAGTCACCGGACCTGCCCCTTCTGAGGCTCGGGCGCTGCCACTGGGAGCCACTGACTGGCACCTGGCTGCACCACCATCTACCCTGGAGCTGCTGCTGCAGCTGTACCAAGAACCAGAACTGGAACTCTGTCACCCAACCACCCCTGCGCTCGCCGAGTGCCCGCCTCTCCTCCCAGCTGTGGGAGGCCCCTTTGCTGCTTCCATGAGCATTGACCGTGGATGCAAGCAAGATGAAATCCTTGATAACTTCCATCTGTTCTCTGTCGATCAGGATGTTGTGTTGGTTGAGTTATGAAGATTTTGGTTTTCTGTACATTGATTTTTAATCGTACGGAAGACTGCAAGCCTTGTTCTCATGTCCTCCTCACTTTCAGCAAGCAAGGTTGAGTCATCTGCACATTGCAGTGTGTTAATAAACTAGACGAAGACAGTATGTCCATGGAAAGTACAAAGACTACATGCCCAGTTATACATACTTTTGGTTATAATAGCTATGCAGATTATAAATGCAGTTAATAGCTGCTAGATCATTAAATCAACTCTCCAGTTGCATGTTGGATTTTTAATAGCAACCCTTTCTTGGTTGCTTCCACCACCTAAAAGGATATTAAAACAGCTTTTATTTCTAAAAGTCAATAAGAAATGCACTTCAAGCTTCCTGATTTGTTCTGCTCGAAAGCAGCAATAGTTGAGATGTTCAATATGGGCTCACTGCCTCACTCTCACTGTCTCACTCACTCACTGACTCACTCTCTCACTCACTCACTGACTCACTGACTCACTCACTACCTCACTGCCTCACTCACTCACTGCCTCACTCTCAAAAAAAAAGAAAAAAAAGATGTTCAGTATGGGAGACCACTTCCATCATACGATCTGTTGTTTGTGCATCAAGGATAATAAATTATGTGTTTGTCACTGATAATTCCAGTGTTAGTATTTAAACCATATTCTAGCTATCAAATGCCAGATTCCAGTTGTGAATTGGGAATGAGTGGAGGCAGTTCTACATATTATGATAGGTTTTACAAACCCTTGACTCTTCCCAATACAAAAAATTAGCTGTTATGTTCTCTGAACCACCTGCTCCTGGAAATATATAGCGACAAGAGGCTAAATAGTCTACTCAGAAAATCACTGTAGTCTCTGATACTGAAAATCTATATTTTAGCAGACTGATCATTATTTCTAAGAGCCCATTTCAATGATAATTCCCCAGGTGTCTGCTGCTGTTTTTGTTATATTGTTTTTCCTAAAAATCATACACAGTTATTTAACTTCAGGTTTAATCCGTATCTGATTTGATCAACAAGTACGTTCATATTTTTTCAGTAATTAATGGCCTTACTTATGTTGACTGTAATCTCTCTGGTAAGCGCAAGAAGAAAACCTGTGACAGAGGAGCCTGGTCTTTACCAGTTTTCTCCTGCTACCATCTTCTCTTTTAAAGCCTCACTTTTATCAATGTTATTAGCAACTGAGAAGTTGCCGAGTGGTGTAAAAATCTGATCTTCAATTGCTATCTAAAAGGTTGGCGATTCAAGCCTATCTGGATAGACTTAAGAGGGTGGAGGGAAGGTGAGGTAGAAAGGGGGAACCGATTACAAGGATCTACATAGAACCTCCTCCCTGGGGGATGGGCAGCAGAAAAGTGGGTGAAGGGAAACGTCGGACAGTGTAAGATATGACAAAATAATAATAATTTATAAATTTTCAAGGGTTCATGAGGGAGGGGGGAGTGGAGAGGGAGGGGGCAAATGAGGAGCTGATACCAAGGGCTCAAGTAGAAAGAAAATGTTTTGAGAATGATGACGGCAACAAATGTACAAATGTGCTTGACACCATGGGTATATGCATAGATTGTGATAAGAGTTGTATGAGCCCCCAGTAAAATGATTAAAAAAATACTTTTCAATGAAATAGGAAAATACAATGTAAATCTGTATATGTCCACACAATCCCTAAGTATTAGTCTTAAGTAACTTCAGCAAATCATTATGATTGCAATTTATTTACAATGTCAGTAAATGATAAAATATCTGAAAACTGATGTAGATTATTCAAGGTATGTAAAATAAACAACACAAAATTAATGAAACAATTACAAACAAATGAATGATTATGATCATGGATAGAAAGGTTAAATGTAGTGTATATGATGACATTTTTCAATTGATGAATAAATTCAACACATTCCAAATTGAAAAAAAATAAAGAATAGGGATCTGGTAAATCTACATAGAAGAAGAAGAAGAAGAAGAAGAAGAAGAAGAAATTCCTAACCCTATGGAGGAAAATTCTATTCTAACACACATGGAGTTGCTATAAGTCAACATCAATTTGATTACAACAAGGTTTTATTAGCAGCAGACAGGAAACTGATTTTTTTTTACTCTTTCTCTCTGACTTCTATCATTTATCAATACACTTAGCTAGTTCTTCTAGATGTAAATATCTTTCCCTACTATTGCATTGCTAATATTCTTTCACCTAATTAGCCTAAAATATTCACTGTTCAGTCAAAAGATGAATAGGCAGCCATTTTAGCAATAAATGCTCAACATACATTTCCATCTCCTGCTTTCCCTTGTTAAGATGTCTCAGTCATGTGTGTGCAAAGGAAAGGTAAGGTTCATTGCTGTGTCAAACTAAGCTTGCCAACATTTGGATTGCCATGTCATGCTTATACACTGTCTCCTTTTAATTACTCACCCCCCAAACTGTGATGCCCTTCTGGGTTTTGTTCTTTATCTCAAACCATCTCAACTCTATCTTCAAAATATACCCAGAGTCTGAATATATTTTAATATGTCTACTGTTATCATACTAACTACTGTATGTTTTCATTGCTATGAAAACCCTCGGCCACTGTGCCAATTCCAAGTCATAGTGACCCTATAGGACAGAGTAGAATTCTCTCTTTGAGTTATAAGACTGGATATCCAATGTCTTATTTTCTCCTCCAGACTGGCTGGCCGGTTTGAAATGGCAACCTTTCTGTTAGAAGTCCAACGTTTACCTGCCGGCACCACCTGAGCTCCTCTTGACAGCACTCTCCTCAACCATCTCTCCAGTCCTGCCTTGCCTACCCCTGTACTGATCAGCAGGCAAGGTATCTTTCAGTGTTCTAAGTTGCATCATGTCACTACTCGGTCACCAAATACCGCCAGTGTCAAAATCTAAATTCTTATAAGAATCTCCAAGACTTGGTCTCTCATTAAACACTTCCTCTAGTCTATCTCTTACAATTCCCAGATTCCTCTTTGCTTCAGCACATTAGCTTCCTCGCTACTATTAAAAACACCCCTCCAACTTAAACTCTCTCTCTCTCTCTCACAGGTATGTACACACACTGAGCTAAAAAGTATGTATTTATTCTACACTCTCCCTCAGACAATATATGGATTCTCTTTACTCTAAGGCCTCATTTGATTTTTTTTCTCTATTAAATATTTTAACAGAGTTTAGTCACCTCCTTGCCTTCACCCCTGATGCCTAATGTCTCCATAGCACTTATAACGATATGATGATTTGTCAGTTGCTGATTTGTTTTTTAACTCATTCATCTGGCTAATATAAAAATTCTTCTGGAACAGAGACGTTAGTTTTCTTAAATCTTTTATTCTATAGGAAATCATACACACTGAAATAATAAACAGTGAAACACATAGCCATTGAGTCATTTTCAACTAATAACAACCACATATAGGGTATTTGTAAATTGTTCCAGGAGCAGATCACAACTTCTTTCTCCCACTGATAGATTGGTGGGGTTGAACTGATGACCTTAAAGTTAGGAGTTCAATGCTTACCCAATAGCACAATCAGAGCTCCTTAGATCCTGGAATAATTATTAACAAATCAAATATTTATTAAATAAATAAGTGGATATCTTCAGGAAACAAAGGTTAATTTATAAATAACTCACTTTTAGAAGCTTGATGATAACATTTTAAAACATTGTACTAGACAATTATATGGCAGACAAATCATTTAATTCTCACTATCTTGCTTCAATATGTATTCTCATTACTCAGAGTCACTGTACTAATATGTGGTGAACATTTAATTATTTGAAGAGGTAGTACATTATAAAGAAGTGAAAGTATTGGAGGAAATAGTTTAAGCTACACTGAAGGTGTTAGTGAAAACTAAGGCCCTAGTCATTGGCTTAACACCCACTGTAATATTTGAACACGCTGATGCAAGGCTAGAAATGCTCAACAGGCTATGCCAAGAAATTTAGAATACAATTACCTGACAAGCTTCTGGGAAAGATTCATATTTATACCCTTTCCAAAGAAAAATGACCAACCCCAAAGAATTTTGAGATTATTGGACAGTACTACATGCAAGTAAAATTTTGCTGAATATAATTTTAAAAGTGTTGCAGAAGTATATCTACAAAGAGCTTCTAGAACTCCAAGCTAGAATCATAGGAGGAAATGGAATGAGAAATAATATCAATATCAGATGGACCGTGGATGAAAGCAAAGAAAACAGGCAGATATTTACTTGTATTTTATTTATTATTTGAAGGTATTCAACTATGTGGAGCATATCCAACTATGGAAAACACGAAGAGTGGAAATTACAGAGCATTTAGCTGTACTCATGTGGAACCTGCACACAGATAAAGAGGCAGTCAGGAGAACAGAGTGAGGGACTATTACGTGGTATGAAAACAATGACGTTACTTTGAGGTCTAGTGTGTGCCCGACACAAGCCATGGTGTTTTTCATTGCCTCACATGCGAGTGAAAGCTGCATACTTGATAAAGAAGACTGGAAAAGAATGGACGCATTTGAGTTGCAGTTCTGAAGAAAAGCAATTATTGAAAGTACCAGAGATGGTTAAAAGGACAAATCAATCTGTTTTGGAATAAGTATAGCTTAGAGGCAAAGTTGACAAGATTCATCTTACATATATATAATTTTTGATAGTTAATGTTATTTATTTATTTTTATTTTTTAAAAGTCATTTTATTTGGGCTCATACAACTCTCATCACAATCCATCCACCCATCCATTGTGTCAAGAACATTTATACATTAATTGCAATCCTCATTCTCAAAACATTTTCTTTCTACTTGAGGTCTTGGTATCAGCTCCTCATTTTTCCCCTTCCTCCCTCAAGAATCCTTGCTAATTTATAAATTAGTATTATTTTTTTATGTCTCCCTTCACCCACTTTTCTGTTGTCAGTCCTCCAAGGAGGGGGTAGATCATTGTGATCAGGTCCCCCTTTCGCCCCCACCTTCCCCTTCACCTCCTGGTATCGCTACTCTCATTATTGGTCCTGAAGGGTTTATCTGTCCTGGATTCCCTGTGTTTCCAGTTCCTATCTGTACTAGTGTACATTCTCTGATTTAGCCAGATTTATACAGTAGAATTGGAATCATGATATTAGGGGGAGGGAAATATTAAAGAACTAGAGGAGAGTTGTATGTTTCATCAGTGTTTTAATGCACCCTGACTGGCTCATCTCCTCCCAGCGACCCTTTTGTAAGGGGATGTCCAGTTGCCTACAGATAGGCTTTGGGTCTCCACTCTGCGCTCCCCCTCTTTCACAATGATAAGATTTTTTGTTCTTTGATGCTTGATACCTGATCCTTTCGACAGCTTGTGGTCACATAGGCTGGTGTGATTCTTCCATGTGGACTTTGTTGCTTCGGGCTAGATGACTGCTTGTTTACCTTCAAGCCTTTAAGACCCCAGACACTGTATCTTTTGATAGCCAGGCACCATCAGCTTTCTTCACTACATTTGCTTATGCACCCGCTTTATCTTTAGCAATCATGTCGGTAAGGTGAGCATCATAGAATGCCAGTTTAATAGAACAAAGTGTTCTTGCACTGAGGGAGTACTTGGTCCCGTTGTTTTTTCCTCCAGATTGTTTATTCTGGCTATCTTATCTAGATAAACCTGAAAAGATAATAATATGCACAGAAAACAAAACATAGCAAAACAAAAAAACAAAAGAAAATTCATTTTAGAGGACAACACTGAAGCTGCAGCTCAAAGAAAGGGACATGTCTGGTCAGAACACACAGGAACAAATGAAGGGAGAGGAAGAAAGAGTGGAACACATCCTGGCCCACCAATCCCTGAGGAAGATATTCCTGCTATGAGCAGCCAAAACACAGAGAGAAACCTAGAGCTGGCCCTACCATGAGACACAACTTCCTTCACTGACCCATAGCACTAAAGGCGACAGCACTGGAGACAGAGTGCAGGAATTGTGCCCACCACACAGAGGTGAAACACTAAGGGTGTGCAACAGAACATCCAGGGGAACAGAACAACGAAGTCCCCAGGAAATACCAACAATAGACCAGGGTGTCACACGCCATCAGACTTAACCAGAAAACACTCCTAAAGGTCAACAAACAGACAAATTATTTACAGGATTTTCTTTCTTTTTTTTGGTCATTGTTTTGTTGTTGTTGTTGTTGCTTTGTTTCGCTATGTCATCTTACATATTTTTGACAGCCTTTCAGGAGAGACCAGTCGCTGGAGAAGGACATGGTGTTTGGTAAAATGGAGGAACAGTAAAAAGGAGGAGATGGTGATGAGGTGGATTGCCACCTTGATGGCAGCACGTACTCAGGCAGAGGAACAATTACAAGGAGGCACTGGACCACACAGTGCTTTGTTCTGTTACGTATAGTGTTTATATGGGTTGGAACAGACTCACAGGCACCTAACAAAAAACAGCAGCAACAACAACATGATTTAAAATCATAAAAAGTGCTCATCTGTATTATAATCTTTTGCCATGCTTATTTAATCTTTATGTTGAGCAAATGATCCAAGAAGCTGGATTATATAAAAAAACGTGACACCCTTATTGAAGGAAGGTTCCCAACCAGTCCATGAAATGCACATGATACACTCTTGTTAGCTAAAAGCCAAGAGAATTTGACACACTTACTGATAAAAACCAAAGACTATATAGCCTTTAGTATAAATTTCAACCCCATATCATGAAAACAAATATGCTAACAACTGGACTAGAGACAAACAGAAAATACTGAAATTATCAGGTGTTTTATTTTACTTAACTCCACAATCAATGCTCATGGAACCAGCAGCCATAGAATCCAAGAACATGTTGCATAGGACAAATGTGCATCACGCTGTTTCAGAGCATTCAAGAACACAGAAGACTGTGTGAGGACGAATGTGCCCCTGTCTCAAGTTATGGTATCTTCAATTGCTTCATAAGCTGTACAATAAATAAGGAAGACCGGGGAAGAGTTCAACATTTACATTCTAATGTTACAGAAAGCTATTGAAATGACAAGGGGCTGCCAGGAGAACAAAGAGATCGGTCCTGGAGGAAGTACAGTCAGAATGCCCCTTAGAAGCAAATATGGCCAGACTTCATCTCACATGCTTTGGATATGGTATAAGGATGTACCAGTCTCTGGGATAGGACATCATGCTTGGTGAAGTAGGAAGCCAACAAAAAGGTGGGAGACCCTCAGAGAGATCATCAATATGGTGGCTAAACAGTGAGCTCAAGCAATAATTGTTAAGAGTCGATAGGATCAAGTAGTGTTTTGTTCTGATTTACCTATGATTGCTATGGTTCTGGGCCAACTGAGCAGCCTAGGACAAAACCACCCATAAAATTCTCTTTACATCATATTTAATACTCTTAATTATTTTAGAGATTTGTTCTCTTGTCAATCTAAAATAATCCCAAACCTCACACTGGCCCATTTTCAATCATGCCAATCCCAACCCAACTCATGGCAGTCCATGTGTGCCTGAAAATTGTTGTGCTTCACAGCATTTTTCAATGGCAGACACCTTTCTGCAGTAGATCGCCAGGACTTGCTTCCAAGAATCCATGGGTGCTCTTACAACCAACAGTTGCATAAATATGTAAGTTGTTTAACATTTTAGTGAGCCCGCCCAAATTTGACTCATTTCCAACACAAGTTTTTGTCTTAAAATCTGATGTAGAAGAGAACATAAACACCAATAATATATAACATTATAAAATAATTTCTCTTTAAAAAGGCAAGATAAGCTTGACAAAAAGAATCAACAAATATGCTAATATTACAATGAAAACCCCTGTATAGCAAAAGTTCACTAACTTGGGAAAAGGTAACCCACGTTCTAGCAGAAGATATATTTTAATGTTAGTATAAGTGTGAAACAATATAATAGTGGAAAAAATTAAAGCAAGCAATAGAAGAAAATGAGTTAACAGTAGCTTATACAAACTGCTGCTAAAAAAATTTAGCAAAATGTAATAATGTAGATAATTTTAAAAATAACATCCACAAACAAAAACAGTAAGTTACAAAATATATGTATGTACCATACCACTCATGTAGTTTTAAAACAATAGACGTATTATGTACGTTTGTACAGGAATGATGCTTAATAGAGTACTAATCTCTAGAGAGGGAGAAACAAGAACATAGGCCAGAGCTTTAGACTATCTGCTTTATTTCTTTATAAAAAGAGATGAAACTAGCTGAAGTGTAATGTTTCATTTTTCCTGATGAGTTTATGGAGCTCTGGTTTTGCATCTACCTATGAATTTTAAACAATCTCAAACTTACATAAAAATACAGTTCAAATAAATGTTTCTTTCATAAGCCATTTGAAAAATCATGCCCCATCAACTACAAATGCTCAAATACAAAATTACTCCACAAAACCAAAACCAAGCTAACTGCCATGCAGTTAACTCTGACCAATGGGCACCTTACAGGACAGGGTGGAACTGCCGCTGTGCATTTCTGAGACTGCGAACCCTTTCCTTGGAGCAGAAAGCCTCATCTTTCTCCCCACAGCACAGTTGGAGGTTTTAAACTATTGACCTCGTGCTTAGCAGCCCAAAATGTAACCACTACGCCCACAGGGCTCCCTGTAAATCCTTCATAGGCATTTCCAAATTAACCATTAAATAAGGAAATAAAAGTTGACACACTACTATACTTCCTTATGAGTATTGACAGTTTTCTAATTCACATAATTTCGTAGCCTCTCAAGATTGTCTAGAATCACAGATTGCATTCTGGTTTCTTCTTTAGTTTTCTTGATATACCTTAGTTCGTCAGCTTTTCCTTGTTTCATGATACTGACATATGGGATAATTTTAGGAAAGGTATTCTGGTCCCTAGAACCCTAAACGTGCAATACAATAAGCAAGATCAGTGGTTCAAACCCAGCAGATTCTGCAAGGGAGAAAGACGGGTCTCAAATAGAATTTAAATGTCTAGAACATAATGATGGCAACATCTGTAAAATATGCTTGATACAATTGATTTATGGATTGTTATAAAAGCTGTAAGAGCCCCCAATAAAATTATCTTAAAAAATGTACTAACTATCTCAAAAACTCTATGAAATCTGTTCTTTGGGCTGCTCGAAGTCAGGATTGATGCATGCGACAGCAATGTGCTCGACTTTGCTCCCAGTGCCCCTCCCGGGGGAGGTATTTAATCTTTCATACGACTCCGCTTGGATTTTGCCTGGGGCAGGAATAGCACTGACGTGGGTTTTGTTCTTTGTTTTCATTCTCATTTCACCTTATTAGTTTATATGCAAATCCTACTGTTGATAGGCACTTGAATTGTTATCAGTTTGATGATCTTAAGAAGAAAGATTAGAACCTTTCTGTATAAACTTTCGTTTGGATGGATTGACACAATGGCTACAAGAAGCTCAAACATAAGAATAACTCTGAGATGGTGCAGGAACAGGTAGTGTTTAATTCTGTTGATTGCATGTTATAGCCTATTACTTCTCTAATTAAAAAATGAATAGCACACTGGGAATTTTTTGTGTGAGTTCTGTATAGTCTTTGCAAGGGGTTGTCCAACCCAACCCAGGAATAGAGGTGTGGGGCGAAGTCTGTTATCAGAAATTGTGGAAAAGTTGGAGAAGAAAGTATGCGTGACCTCCACCTCATAGGTGGATACTCATATTCTCCTCCCTCTTCATGGCTGTAGATGAAGTCTAAAGCCAGAGCATTGCATTAAAAATCTGATTGACTTTTTTATCTAAATGCTAGAATTCATCTTACCGTAAAGAGGTTGCTTGGGTTTGGCCCAGACTTAACACTCCATATATGATATAAACTTGAGATCATATATATATATATATATGTCTCCACTTTCACAGCTGTGGCCCTCTCAGCACAGCAGTCTGAAGACAGCCCTCAGTTCATCATCTGCTGTAGGTTCTGTAATGACAACTTCTGGGAAGCAACAAGTGTGTGTGAGCCAGGCGGCGATAGGAACCTGCAAAGCTACCCCCAGCATCATCAGTGCCACATCCCTGGTGTCCACATTGGCCCCCATCTCAGGAAAAGCCACAGTATCTGGATTGTTGAAGAGTCCCTCCAGACAGTCCAATCCCCAGCAGGTTGTCCTGACAATACATGAAGTTTTATGTATAATTTTCCTTTTGTGTTTTTTTTGGTCAGGTTAACTTTAATTTTTTCTTCTTCATATGCCTGAGAACAAATGATTCTTTTTTGGAGACAAACTCCCCTCTATTGCCTCTAATATTTTGTAGACTTACAATCCCTAATTTCATATAAGTTCATACTCTGTCTGCCCTAATATAAATTTTAAAAATATATTAATCAAAGATAAATTGTACAAAGGTACAGTGTTTAGAATTAGAAAAATGTTGTTTTTAAAGAAACATTTCTTAAATGTAAAGTTCACTTTGTACATTAACTTCCATGTAGTTGGTTGCCAAGGTTTTGATTTATTTCACAGACAACAACCTAAAAACCCCACTCCTGCCAAGTCAATTGTGACTCAGAGTGGGACCCCATAAGGACTGAAAAGAAGAGACCCTTCAGGTTTTTGAATAAGAAAGGATTCATGGAAGCAGACTGGCTAATATTTCTTCCAGAGAATAGGTTGAGGGTTCAAATCATTGGCCTTTCAGCCAGCAGCTTTTTAATTAACCCACTGCACTACTGGTGCCTTCTACTTCACGACTACTACGTAGTGATACACAGTACATGTGTCTGATACTTTCCCATTGCTTCAAAATGTCAGCTCATAATAATTCTACAAGATGACATTATTGGATATGGCTAAAGACAGGAGGATCCCCATTTTAAAGATGGAGCAAGAAACAGAGAGGTCAAGAAGGGATCCCAGTACTAAATCGTAGACGAAGATCTGAGCACAGACCTTCTGGCTCCCGAATTTGCACCTTCACTCACCCTATCACGCTACCTCTTCTGATCTGGAAAGAAAGATCTTTTAATTTTTATGTAGAAAATTAGTGTTATTAGAAAATTAAAATAATATGCTACTTCAAATAGTATTATAAGGAGTTGGATCATAAGGATCATGATCTTAGAAAGTCCATGGCAGAAACTCACATGTTTTTATTTGTGTACTTTGATCTTTTAGTAAGTCAGAGCAATGACCCTGGAGGACTCCTGGTAGCATTGTGGTTATGCATTGGGCAGCTAACTACAAAGTCAACAGTTCAATACCACAAGCTGCTCCTTAGGAAAAACATGGGGCTTTCTACTCTTTAAAAAGTTCCAGTCTAGGCCATTCACAGGGGCAATTCTACTCTTTACTATAGGGTCACTGTGAGATGGCATTGACTCAGTGGCAGTCAGTGAATGACCCTGAGGAGGGGCTAAACTAGCCAGTTGCCACATTGTCTTGTGGTAAAAGAAACATTAGATTGCAGGTGTCCTGAGTGGTGAACTCCACCATCTCAGTCTTTTAGATACAAAAATTATGCATCATAGTTTTTTTTTAAGTATCTGTAAAGAGAAATTACCTTGTAGATGTTTAAACTCTCCTTGTGAAAGGTTGTTGCAGAAAATATGGTAAGCCTATATTTGAAACATGAAATTGAAAGTTTATTCCTATTTGTGTTTAGTAGTGAACATTTTAAAATTCAATTTATCCAGGAAATATTTATAGGCCAATAAACTAGTTTTAAATTTGAAAGGAAAAGAATATCCTAGAACATGCCAAGGAACAAACCAAATTAAAATAATAAAACAATATCTGAAGGAAGAGTAAAGGCTAGTCTCCATGTGAAAGTGTTAAGATATGCTAATGAGGCCATGACGTCTGTTCAGTATGCTAACTTACCCTGTAAACCAGCATGCCCGAGACGAGCACCAAATCAAACTGGGATGGACTTTGAGCATAAGTCACAACACAGTCTAATTTTCCTCTCTAACTGCACTCACACTACACGATAGATGTAACCTAAATGAATTTAAACAACACTGCTTTATGATATAAACTGCCAGCTACCCTAATGCAGTTTCTGAAAAGTGAAATATTTATCATTTAATAGTGTCAGTTATTTCCAGGCTAAGTTAACAGTCAGGAAAGCGTATTCTGCATTAATGGAAAAGGCTGCATTGCTAAACTGCAAAGAAAAATAATTTTTCATAACAATGTGTATTTCTTCTTTTCAAGAATATCGTAATGTGTCTGATTTGAAGTTCAGACAAAAGAGATATTTTTTTAATAAGCACATGCCTGATTATTTGAGATAGTGTTTACATAGACAATACACACTATGTAAAGCTTAAGGTATATTTATTATCTCTTCCCCTTTTATAAGTACTTTCTCAAATGTTCTTAATGCTGACATCCATACCCTTATGCAAATAATTAGAAAATGAGATTAATTAATTCATGTCATCTTCAGGAGTATTATACTAATAATTTATAAATAAATAGTCAAATGGAAATTTCTTCTAAGAGTATAGGATGAAAGGAAACTTAGTACATTAATCTAAAGCAAAAATTAAAGCAAATCAAACTTGGTGGCACAAAAATACCATCTGGCAAATGTTTATAAGTGAAGATGCTAGTATACACACACCATAATCTAATTCAGTATGACCATGTTGTGGTAGAAACCAATACTTTGTAATCGGTCTCTAAAGGATTCTGATGTAGATGGCCCAGAGCTGGTCTGCGAGAAAGATGACAATAAACAAGGTGAACAGTTGTGACACAGCGAAGTAGCCGTGGTGGCAGACACTTCTGGTTGTTGGTCAATAATCTTCATTATTAAAGTGATCTATAAGAATGACTGTTATTATTGCCCAGAGGAGATAGAATTAACCCGCACAGCATACTTTATGATATAGTAGTAGAAGAACAGAAATACCCAACTGGCTCCATCTCTATAGGCTATAGTGTATGCTTTCATCTGCTGAATACAAAATACCAATCTCAAACCAAACTCACCATCGTCGATTCCAACCCATAGCAGCACTATCCAGAGTTCCCAAGTCCATAAATCTTTCCAAGAGACTCATCTTTCTCTCACATAGCAGCTAGTCAGTTTGAACCATGGATCGTACGGTTAGCCGCTCGGTGTCTACCAAGGTGGGAGAATGAGTTTCTCTATTACAGAAAAGTGCATTATCACTTAGTAAAATGATGCATTTTACTCTCGTCTCATATGCCTTAAATTACAAAAATTTAAGTAAATTATATTTTATGTGACTGAAGATCAAAGTCTATAAGTTATTTGTATCTTAAACCCACTTGGGTTTATTTTCCTGTAATAGCTTCCCACCATGATTAAGTGTAAAAACTAATGTTATAAAACATGCACGTGTGTATGTGAATGCCTTTCGTTACAGGTTTGCTCATGTTAGTTCTTATTTTCAAATGACTTTTTCCCCACCGAAGTTGAGGAATATCATCTCAGGGTGATGTTATATTAAAAAAAAAAGCACTGTCCTTTTCAGTCTCCTAATCTTTTTTCCCCTGACCTTAACCCCACGTCTCCTCATCTTCTGAATGCTATTGCATCACTTTTAAGGAGAATTGTGCATGCCCACACATAGAATATAAGTGAAAGTTTAAAGAGAGAGCTATGTTTGCAGGTGAGTAAAATTAATAAACTTGACTCACTTTACAATTCTGATAGATCACTGTCCTTGACATACTGAGGAAAACTTAATGCCTTGCATTTTGCTTTTAAAAATAATGTTCTGTTTGCGTTTGAAAAGAAATGTATATTTTAATAATTATAATTCAGATACAAAAGTAAATTTTAAAGTCTTCTTTAAGGAAGATAGCTTTAGCTTACTTTTATCACCCATTTATTATCTATATTACAATTTAACCATTTTAACTATAAAAAGTGTCTTAGGAAGAAGGTGTGTTTCTTAGACTGCATTTTTTAATGATGCAAAACTAACAAAAATTCCATTCACATGTGTGTGTGTGTATAGATAGAGAGAGAGATTTAACTAAAGGAATGGCTGCAGGCGCTAACAAGTTCCAGAGTTTATGGGCAATGTAGCAAACCACTGACCAAGTCCAAAGACCAAACTGATGATGAGCCAGATGCAGGATCCAGATCCAGCAAAAATCATGACGGCATTGACAGAGTGTCCACATATATTAAATAGGTCACAACTCTGTGGACACTTCCTTTCGATTGATTGGTTTTTCATAGCAGATCTCGTCCTGGAGGTAATAACATTACATTATGGTACACCAGCGATGTTGATACACAAGCCTAATCTTCACAATAAACTATGTCTCTGTCTAATTACATGTTTTATTCATGAAAATGTTTCCCATAGGTACATTTATAAAAAAGATGTTTCAAAATTATCCCCAATGAATGACTGGTGAATAAATTAATTGTTGTACTATTAGAGTAATTACTTGTTCTAAGGCTTTTGGAACCTCTGACTCCACTATCTGAAAGCCTGAAAATACTTTATTTTAGAACATTTTTTTTATAAAATAAATTCTTTTTGTAAGTTGAATTGATTTGAATTTATGAAGTAAACGTATTTAATCCATAAAAATGATTAACTTGGAGCTCTTTTCAGATAGATTCTGCTATCATACCTGGAGATGCAATGAAAACTTTTATTTGGTGAAACTATTTTTTAAATAGATTAAATACTAACTATAATTTTTATTATGATAATTGTTAGTTTAAGGCAATTAGTGATATATTACACTTTTAGGAATAGAAAATGAAAGTATAATGTTAAGCAGTTCATATGAAGTTACATTTCCAATTAATGAACTGATGTTAACATTTGTACCATAATCCAAGTATTTCTGCCATTTGGACAAAGAAACAAGGTTTAAATGATTTTATCAATATGTTAAAACTTGAAAACTAATTGGATGAAATAGTGGTTATTTGCATTGTTTATCAATTTCAAATTTAATTTTTAGTAGTTTAACATTGAGTAACATGAATATAGTAAATCTGCATAGAATTATGTCAATAAAAAATAATGCTGCTGTGATCATTGTCTCACTCAAAACCTTTTTGCCATGGAGTTGCTTCTGACTCATAGTAGCAGATAGGGCGGAGTAGAGTAGCCCTCTGGATTTTGGAGGCTGTAAAATGTGGTAGCAGAGAGCCTCATCTTTCTCTCGTGGAAGCCAGGCTGCATTTGTACAACTGGCCTCAGAGTTATCAGTCTGACTCATAACCCACTACATCACCAGGCCTCCTGTGATCATTGCATTATTCCAATTTCAAATTGTAAGTGAAATAATGGATTGGTTAAAAATATTGATGGAAATTATTTGAACTCGTTAATTTTTACAATATTTCCCATGTAATTCTTTAAAACTTGAAGTTCAAAGAGATTTTCTCAAATAGAAGGAAATTCTACACTGTATATCATTCCAATTAAAATAATATTAATTATAAAAAAAATGACTTCAAGTACTGCTCAAATTTTCAGACCAATGTCTTATGAAATGTAATCTAGAATTGGTATAAAACCCCAATTGATTGTATTTGATGATTCCTAAAATAAACTTTCACACAGAGAAAGTAGATTATCATCTAAAACTTCAAATGCTACTTACAATGTAAGTGACACTACATAGTAAATTCAAGGACTGAATAAAATCCCCTTATGCACATTGCAGATGCAATATCTGCCCTAAAGGGAGATTGGAAGTGCTTCTAGAAAGATGAAAACACCAAAGACGCAAGCTTACTCGATACATATTCATTCTACCAAGTTGACCTGGAATATTATGTGAAGTTTTTGTCAAATTACTCATGAAATATGTATACCCATGCATTTGTAATTCCATCTTGAGTGATTTCAACAAAATAGCTATTTTTATTAGAGACCGAAAGGCTGGGGAGCAGAAAAATAAAGCATTAAAACTATGGCAATTCTTTAAAATTCCATGACCATAAAAGATCTTATCAGAGCGCTATTTATTTCTAATTGATTCCATGTAAATGATTGCACATTTAAATTTGAGACATGATAAAAAGAAATGCAAACAGTCATCCTGGACCACGTTATTAATTTAATAATTGGTTGATGAAAATTGTCCTTGAAGAAGTAGAGATTTTAATATGTAAGGAATGCCATATTAGAAAGTGTTATATCTAAATATTATGATTGTACTTTTACATTTGTTTATTAGAGGCTTTAGAAACTATACATGTTGTTAAAAAAGAAATGATAAAAATTATTCTTAAATAAACTGCATTTTAAAGACAAAAATATTATGAAATGTAAACATTTACGATGGAATTTTATTTATGAAATTATTTTGCAAGGGACTTATAAATAAATTATGTTAAAATAGGAAAAGAAGATAAAGATGAATGTGTCACACGTAAGTGATAACTGTACACTACTAACCATTCTAAGGGAGTTACATTTAGAGGTTAAAACCATAATATGTGTGTTATTCTGGGTAAATTAGGGAAACAAATCCACAGAAACTCATCTGTATATAAGAGAAAGTTTTATATAAAGGGTAAGTGTACATTTAGAAACCATCCCAACCTAGTGCTGTCCAAGCCCTTAAGTCCAACATTAGCCCATATGTCCGACACCAATCTACAAAGCCCTCCGCAATCTCACAAAATACATGCAATTATGCCGACTGCAGGAGGAAAGCCAAATCAGTGAGCATGTAAGCATCTCAGCACTAGCAGGCGTCTCCACGCAGCTTCTCCAGCAACTAGGGCTGCATGACAGTAAGTCCAAGTGGCTTCTCCTCAGGAGTGTCTCACAGGAAATGAGCCTTTCAGTTGAAGCAGGGAACTGGCTAACGCAGCTGCACCCTGGTCTGACCACCAGAGATCAGGAGCCCGAAGAACAAGAAAGGCGAGGCTCACCAAGCCATTTATCTCTCCACCCTTCAAATAATCCCATATGTGTTTATCGGCCTGGTTGGTACAATAAACCTTAACTATCTCAATATGTGTAGCAAATGTATTATCATTCCCAGAACATAGATAATACATCTCAGGCATAGATAACGGATAATTTCACTTTTATCTCATGATTGTTAAGTGATTGAGGAATGATTTATACCTAGAAAGTCTGGCTTCAGAATTTACCTTATAACCAATAGGACAAACAGTTTCTAATGAATAGCCCAGAGTGCACAGTATCATCAATAGCAGTGATGCTTGTTTGTGATTCTACAGTTAAGTGGATAAGTAAACTAAGATAAACTATAATGAAAGTGCTTATAGAATCAATCATTACCTGGAGAAGAATTTGGAGTACACTATTGCCGGTGTATTGAATATATCCTGGGCTTTCAGAAGAGAAGGGGAGAACAATGAGGCTTTCTATTTTATTAATGGTTCACAATCTTACAAACCCAAAGAAGTAGTTCTATTCTATGACAGTGCTTCTTTAAACATGTAAAGCAATGACTTCAGTCTGAAATTGCTCAAATATGCAAAAAAAACTTTGATAATTATTGGGAATTAGAATGTAAAAATGGGAAACAAAGAAGAAGGAACAGTAGTTGGAAACTATGGTTGTGGTTTGAAAAAAATTGGAAATTGCTTCATAGAATTTTGCAAAACATAGCATACTTTTTTCAACAACAGACATGTGACTACACATGTAGATTCCTCCAGATGGAATACTCAGAAATCAAATTGACTACATCCGTGAAAAAATTCAATATCAGCAGTTAACATTTCTCATATGTAAATTCATGTTGAAGTTGAAGAAAATTAAATAAGTTTATGAGAGCCAAAGCACAACCTCGAATATATTCCACCCGGATTCTGAAAACATCTCAAGAAAACATTGAAAGCGTCGAAGCCTAGCGACAGAAGACTGATGAGCTGTGGGAGGACATCAGGAACATCATTCATACAAAAGGGGGGGTGTAATTAAAAAGAGAAACAAAAGAAAAGAGCAAAATTGATGTCAGAAGGAATTTTGAAATTACTCTGAATTATGCAGTCAATAAATTATATAGAAGAAATGAGAAACAAATTAAGTCAAAGAGCTGAAGAGAACATTTCAAAGGGCAGCTCAAGAGGACTAGGTTAAATATTATAATGAAATGTGCAAAGACTTAGAGTTAGAAAACCAAAAAGGAAGCATAACTTATATTGATAGAACTCAAAAAATCTGAGTCTAGAGCTGTAATGTTGAAGAGTTCTATGGGCAAAAAAGTGAATGTTGCAGGAAACATCCAAAGAAGATGGAAAGAACACACAGATTCAGTGTACCAAATAGAACTAGGCAGCATCCCACCATTTCAGAAGGTAGCAGATGAACAACAACCAATAGTAGTGAAGAAGTCCAAGCTGCACTGAAAGCATTAGCAAAAACAATGTTTCAGGAATTGATGGAATGCCAATGCAAACGTTTGAACAAACTGACAAAGCACCGGAAGCACTCATTTGTCAATGCCTGGAAATTTGGAAGACAGTTACTTTGCCAACTGGCTGAAAGAGATCCATATTTGCACCCATACCAAAGAAAAGTGACCCAATAG
Source organism: Echinops telfairi (assembly GCF_000313985.2). Lineage (NCBI taxonomy): Eukaryota > Metazoa > Chordata > Mammalia > Afrosoricida > Tenrecidae > Echinops > Echinops telfairi. The sequence goes on along the minus strand of NW_022111324.1, from coordinate 35,331,509 downwards.
AATGCTCAAATTATAAAATAATCTATTACTATCACAGGCAAGTAAAATGTTGCTGATGGTCTTCCAACAATGGGTACAGCAGTACATTAACAGGGAGCTGTCAGAGATTCAGGCCAGACGCAAAAGAGGATACAGAACAAGGGATGTCATTGCTGATGGATCTTGCCTGAAATCAGATTACCAGAAATATGTTATGTTCTCTTTTATTGACTCTGCAAAGACTGTGTAGACCATAACAAACTATGGATAATCATGAGAAGAATGGGAATTACTTAACACTTCATTGTGTTCATGGTGAACTTGTACATGGATCATGGATGGTACATGAGGCTGTTGTGTGAAAAGAACAAGAACAACTACATGGTTTAAAATCAGGAAAGTTGAGTGAAAGGGTTGTATCCTCTCATTATACTTTTTCAATATGTATGCTGAGCAAATTAGTAGAGAAGCTGGATGACCAAAAGATTGGAGGAAGGCTTAGTAACCGCCTGCAATAGGCAGATGACACAACTTTGCTTTGGAAAGTGAGGCGGCCTGGAAGACCTTGCTGAAGATCAAGGATTACAGCCTTCAGTATGGATTACAACTCAATATAAAGAAGACCAAAAGCCTTAAAACTCAACCAATGATAACGTCATCACAAATAGAGAAAAGAGGGACTTCGTCAGAAAACTGCTGTCGAGAGATCGAATGACACATTGCATTGGGTAAATGTGATGCATACAGCCTCTTTAATGTGTTGAAAATCAAGGATGTTACTTCAAGACAAAAGTGCGCCTGACCCAAGGCATGGCATTCTAAATTGCCTCGTATGCATGTGAACATTGGACATTGAATAATGAATACACATTTGGATTATTGTGCTGGGTGAAGAATATAGAATGTACCATGGATTACCAAAAGAACTAAACCAGTTCCTATTGGAAGAAATAGAAACCTCATGCTTCTTATAGGCAAAAATGGCAAGGCTTCATCTTACATACTTTGGGCAAGTTGTCATGAGGGACCAGTCCCTAGAAAAGGACATCATGCTTGTTAAAATGGAGGAGCAGTGGACAAAGGGAAGGCCCTCAACGTGATCTTTTGACAAAATGGCTGAGATAATGGGCTCAAACATAAGAACCATTGTGACGAAAGCTCAGGATGGAGCAGTGTTCTGTTCGATTGTACGTTTTGTTCTATTGTATGTAAGGTCACTGTAAGCTGGAACTGACTCTCTGTGACTTAACAACGACAGAACCTGCAGGATAGATGGAGTTTTATATAATTTTTGGATGCACTAGTAAATCACTGGACTAATTCAAAGAAATTATGGGTGGAGAAGTTCTTACTTTGCATTTTGAGTAGATGACCCTGATTTTGCGATGGTGAATAATATGACAGGATGATTAGATTGCTGTGACTAGAAGTTCAATGGCTAATTCAGTTGTTTAAGTTGAGGCAATGGAGACAGAGGGAAGAATATTAGTGTGAGATTAAAAAACACCATTGGTGGTGGATTGTGTCTGGGATTAAGAGAAAAAGAAATGCTTAAAACAAAAACACTGGAGTCTCATGTGGGTGATTGAACTATGTGATTACTGTAATATTTTGAGTTAGAGAGCAGTGCACTCTGATAGAAAAACATGGATTTGTTTAAAATATACTGAATTTGAGGAGAACTGATATTATTTTTTGAGGTGGTAAGCAGTTGGATATGCAGTTCTGAAAATAGAAATTTGTGTTTCATCTGCGTATAGCTTAGTAATTGAAGTTGTTATATGGGTGAGATTTCTAGTAAGGAAGTAGCCATGGCGGTAAAAGAGAAATTTTCATATTGTGCCTTGAGGCACAAATTTAATATTTGGTCAAGATAAAGCATAAATAAAATTGATAATCATGACCAGGCTATTGGAAAAAAACTAAGAGATAACTATTTCATGAAATTTGAGAGAATTTCAAACAAAATTTCACGAAGTATTCTAGATAGAGTGTTTCTTTGGCAAAGTGAAGGCGTTGTATTGTGTTAAATTGACACATTTTTAATACTCTAGCAAATTACAATGCAGGCCCACTAACAATATATCTAACTTCATATTTTCTCTGTCTTTAATGAAAGCTTTATGTCTCAATTGATTTAAATGCCCTGTAAACTTGTAGAAAAAAACGGAAATTACAGCCATTTTGAAAAAAAAAGAAAACTGGATTAATTAGTAAAATTCATTATATACCCACCCAAAAAAGCCAAAAAACAAAACAAAAAAACTCATTCACACCACATCTATTCTATTTCATAGCAACTACACAGGACAGAGTAGAACACAGCCATAGAATTGTCAACACTGCAATATTTATTAAAGAAGACTGCTACCTCTTTCTTCCACAGGGTAGCTGGTGGACTTAAACCTCCAACCTTATGGCTAGGAGCCAAGAATAGTAACTGTTAGTTCACCATTCAAATCCCATAATGTTTTTTTCCCATTTCTAGTACTATATGCTAGGAATTATACATAAGAATTCCACTGGCATTATAATACAAATGAAACACTTGGAATTATATATTATACATTAATTATTGTTTATGTATATCCCAAAAACCAACCCATTCCCTCTGTGTTGACTCTGAGTCATAGCTCCCTTATAGGACAGAGTATAACTTCATCATAGGTTCCCAAGGTCATAATCTTGACAGAAGCAGGCTGCGTCATTCTTCCATGAAGTGCTGGCTTTGATCTACTTAACATTTGATTAACAACTGACTGTTTTACCCTATGCCGCTAGTACTCTTATTGTGTACATATATATGTAAATGTTTGTATATATGTGTATATATTACGTTATTTTACTATCTATATCCATATCTATATCTCTATCATTATTCCTGTGTCACTAGGGATTAGGCTGCTAACTTTAAGGTTAGCAGTTCAAACTTATCATCTGTGCTTCAATATAAAGATGAGGCTATTTGCTTATGTCAAAGATATACAGTTTCAGAAACTCTATAAAGGTTTTCCATGAGTTGAGATTGACTTAATGGTAGCAAGTATATATTTATATATTAATATATAATGTAGAACATATACAATGAAATTTAATAATATAAAGCAGTGAAAATTAATGACGTACAGTTTCTTAAATTAAAAATGTTGAAACCAATTAATGTATTTTGGAAAAAATAAGCAAATTGTAAAGAAAGGCATTGCAGTAAGATATGTTTTACAAATGTGATAAAAATATGCAAAGTAAATCCTTTCTAAACCAATGTTTCATTTTTAGGAGTCCTGGTGGTACAGTGAGATAAGTATTTGACTACTAACCACAGAGTTGGTGGTGCAAACCCAGTAACCACTTTGCATATTCTATCTCTTATAGCATTGAAGACATATTTGGGTGTTTGTATATGTTATATCTCTAGGGAAGTGTTAAATTATACTCATGGGTTACATACCATAGAGACAGCATTGGGAGAATTTCTACACTTTCAGTATAACTGATTTAGTTCATAGATGAATGATTATACTTGCATTTTCTCTGTTTTACAACTACAAAGAAGCGTTATTTGGTTTGAGCAAATACACAAATTCACAATGACATTGTATATTTCACTTTCCAAAAATGGAAAACTGTAATTCACACACACACACACACACACGAGTACACATATACACTCAACTATAGAAAGATATTAGACTTTATATTTTATTTTGAACAAATCATCTTTTAGTTTCTTTTCTGCTTTTTGAACCATAGCATTGTCTTGAGGTTACAAAAAGAAAAACCCTTGTAATCCTCCCTGTTGGATAAGATTCAAGCTTATACTTCTGTTTATAAGCAGAAAACAATGAATACTTTTTCAAATGAATATTTTAAGGGAAATGAAGCCATTATCAACCCGCTGAATAAGGAAACAATTCATATTATCCTGGACCACAAAGGTCTTTAGAAACAATGAATAACAAGCCTTAATTGTCACCGAAGTTATTAGAAAACACATTAAATGCTTGCTCAGGCTTATGACTACAAAATACGAAAACAGGTAGATTTATTCTAATGAGGCATTCCCAGTTTATATACAATATGACTTTTCGTCTCAAATTCATTTTGTCCTCTATGTGCTTTGTAGGTGAGACTTACAGTTGCTGTTTACAGATTCCAACCTAATTAGAAGCTACTATTCTAATAAACATTTATTGAACATTTTCTTTATGAATGAAAATGTACTAAATGCTTTATGAATGGAAATGTGCTGAATGTTAAAATAATTTAATGAACTCACGTATTTAATCCTTTCTCAATAAATAATGTGAATTGTCAGCATTAGCTGAGGCATGAACACAGCTCTCTACCCTGTCTCCACATTCTTTTTCTCTTTTGCATTTTTATCATTTGTTTAATAAAAGTTTCTATAATTATATGGCAATACTTTTTAAACAGTTCAATGGTTTAAATATATTAAAAAGAGTTGTGCAATTATCCCAACAATAACTTGTAGATCATTTTCTTCCTTCTTGGACCCATTAGTAGTAGTCCTCCATTACCCTTTACCTCCCTGGCAATAATCCTAGGGAACTCCCAATCTAGTTTCTGTCTCTGTAGATTTACCTATCCTGAATTTCATATAAAGAAAATAATATAAAAATCCCAACAAAAGAAACAATAAAACAGAAAAGCCTCAATCCAAGAGAAAGCAGAAGCTAATAGAAACTAGAATTAAAAATGGGTCTAAAGAGAAAACAAATGTTAATATATTAAAATTTAACTTAACTACATTTGCAGTAATCCATTTCCCAATGCACTCTGTGTGAAGGCAAGACTACTCGTGTTCTTGTTCTTTGGTCTGGAAGAATTCAATGGAAACTGAATCTGCATGGGGATTCTGCAAATAGATTTTGGATTTTCGCAGCTCTAATAGCATAGTGGTTAAGTACTGGCCTGCTAATCCCAAGGTCAGCAGTTAGATACTACCACAGCTCAGTGGAAGAAAGTGCAGGCGTTCTACTACCATATAGAGTTAGTTTCCAAAATCTACAGGGGAAGTTCTATCATGTCCTAACAACAACACCTTCGTGCAATTGAGTCAATTCTGACTCATAGCAATTCTGACTCACAGGACAGAGTAGAACTGCCACTACGGGTTTCCAAGACTAACTTTCTACAAAAGTAGAAACCTTATCTTTCTTCCACAGAGAAGCTAATGGTTTTGAACTGCTGGCCTTGTGGTTAGAAGATCAATGAATAATCCACTGTGCTACCCAACTATGTGTCAGTGTCCACTCATTGGATCTTTTGTCATCTATTCCCATTTGCAAACTGGGTGCTATGAATTTAAACTCTGATAAAGTTCCCTCCTCTGATCTTTCCTTTTATTATTTCCAATCCTTGGATCACATGGGCTGGTGTTCTCCTGCATATGGTCTATTTTCAATAATTAGCCATAGGCATTTACAAAGAAGTTTTATATATATATATATATATATATATATATATATATATATATACACACACACACACACACACAAACACACACACACATGTATGTATGTATGTATATAATACTTATATATAAAATAGAATATATAAAATATATATATTTTGCATTTGGATGGAGAGCTCTATAAATGTCTTGTCTGGTCCAGTCACTTAATTATAGTGTTTAGCTCTGTAGTATCCTTGCTGAGCTTCTTTTCCAGTGATCTGTCTTTCTCTGATAGCACTTTATATCATCTACTATGATTGTTGAATCTGTCATTTCATTTTTCTACATTTTGAATTGTTTGGCAAGTTTTGCAGGTCTCTCATAAGGTGCATATATATTTATTATGCTTATTGGTTCCTAGTCTATTGTTCCTTTGGGCATTATATACTACCCATCCTTGTTTCTTCTTATGGTTTGCACCTTGAGGTCAATTTTGCCAAAGATTAGGATTGCAGCCCCTGTATCTTTTAAGTTGCCATTTTCCTGGTATATTTTATGCCAGCCTTTTATTCTTAAGTCTCTTTTTGTCTGTGAGCTTAAAGTGTGTCTCTTGCAATCAACAATTTGATGGGTTATGATTTCTCAGCAATCTGCTAACGTTTGTCTTTTTATGGATGAGTTCAGGTTGTTGACATTCAAAGTTATTACCGCTACATATGGATTCATTGTTGTCATCGCTTACCTTTTGTGTTGGGTATTTTTCTATCTCCTCTCAGGTCAATGTGCTGTGTTTATGTGGGGGGCTTCATTCTTGCCTTCTTTTCCCTCTGAGGCAATGTTACCTTGGTAGTTGTTTTCGACACATTGACTTTTGGATGGAGTTGCTCTATATGTTTGTGCTTGGTGGATATTGGTCATATGATACAGTGAGTCAGCAAGGAAATTCCACAGGGTTGGGTACATTGTGGTGTATTCTTTGACTTTTTCCTTGTTCAGGAAGACTCTTACCTCACCATATATCTTAATACATAGTTTGGCAGGGTATAGGATTCTCTGGCTGGCTTTTTTCTTTCAACTTTGAGAAGATTTTACTCCATTGTCTTATCATCTTCTTGGTATCTGCTGATAGGTCTGAGTGTATTCTGACCTGAGCACCATTGTATGTGCTGCCTTTAATGTATTTGCTGTTCTTAATTCTTTTTCTTTTTCCTTTAAGTTGGATAATTTTGCTATCATGTGCCTTGGTGAGTTTTTCCTAGCGTTTAATCTAATTGTTGATGTCCTCTCTGCTTCCTGTATGAATATCTGATTCTATTTCATTAAGGTGGAGAATTTTGTTTCTAGGAATTCCCTCGGCAATTTAGCTGTTGACGTTGTTGTGTGTTTTGTTCTGGAAGATCAATTATTTGAACATAGTTCCTCTTCATATTATTGGTCATTGTTCTCAGGTTTTCTTCTGCCTCTTTGATTATCTTGTTTGCCTGTCTTTCCTCTTTGTTGAAGTCTGCCAGATTGTCCTCAAGATTGTTGGTATGATTTTCCACCTCTTATAATCTTTTGGTGAGATCCATTAACTCATGTTTTGCTTCTGTTATCTCATCCATTAGTTCTTGTTTTTCACTTTTGTGTGTTGACTTCATCCTCTCTATTGTGGATTCATCTCCTTTATCATGGACTTCATTATCTCTATCATTGCATCCTTATCCTGTGTTGCTTCCCTCATATACTGTATTATTCCAAGCAGCAGTCTGAAGATTTCTCTTTTGTAGATTAACATCTATTTCTTGTATGAGTGTTGTTAGGTTAAAATTTCTTACCCTGTTGCATTTTCTTTTTCTTGTTTTCTTGTAAAGGTTGTTGAGATATGTTGCTGTTTTTATGTTGTTTTTTTTTTTAAGAACTGGGGGCCTTGTTCCTGGGAGACAGAATGGCCCTAAGCTCTTTCTCTTTTTGACTGATAGGATTGGTTTTGGGGACCTGCTGTGGCTTAATAGGTTGATGGGTTGAACTCCTGTAGGTGAGGTGCCATGGCAACTTATTGGCTGGCATGGAGGAGCTCGGACAGTGGGCTAAGGATGGAAACTGTAGGTATGCCACTGGGCTGGGTTGGGGTGGGCTTTCAGCTTGGGCACAAGCCTGGTCCTGACTGGTTGGCGACAATTTGAAGTCTTTTAAAGATTCTATGTGAGCCCAAAACTGTGCTGAAGCTTTCACCACCTGGTGGCTTTTCCTGTTTTTCTATGTTAAAATCCAAGGCTGTGCCCTGGTGATTTTAGTTCTGCCTGTCTTGTTATATTACTGTTATGCTAATGAACCAGGTTTCTGGTGGCTTACATTGAACATTACACAAAGGAACACAACCTGGAATTGTAAGCATTAAAAATCTTTTTTTCTTTTATAATGGGCTTGTGGGGTACCCTGTTATCAAGGCTATGCTGAGCTGTTTCCTTGGAAAAGAGGACCAGATTAGTTGAGTGGGTTTGGGGTCACCTGGATCTGAATTTTCCCAGGCTGCACTCCTGTGTCACTCCCAACTCTCTCCTGAACAGCTGTACTGGGTGAGCTCTTAGTATCTGGGTTCTGTCATGGGTAAATGTCCCAGGGGTTCTTCAATTGCTGAAAATTACTGTCTAATTATCTATTTTACCCACTATAGCAGACATGGAGCTGGGGAAAGGGGAAGGAGATGGTGATGTAGTCACTCTGTTTCTGGCTGGGAAGGGAGTATGCAAAATGTGAAGATTGCAGATAGGAGAACTCCTGTGTGAGGTCTTGTGGCTAGTTCTCAGAGGCTCTCCACAAGTCTGGGATTATAACCACCATTAGACAGCAGCATGGGAAATTACTGTATGCTATGGGTATTGGATCCTGAGCATAAGAAAGTGTGGCAAACACCATCCCACTAGACCTTGTGAGGGATTAGCAGAGCTCAAGGGCAGATGCAGAGAACTTCATTCATTTCTGCTAGTTCTAGAATCGCTCCGTGGGCAAAAATTGCAAACCCTAGTACATTAAATCTACATTTAGCACCCAGCCTCTAAATATTACCTCTTCATTTTCTCATCTAACAACAGGAGCACGGGGTGGATGATTGCACCTGTATGCCATCTTCTATCTCATTTTTTAATGCCCCAGCACATGAGTTCAGAGGATGTGGCCTGTACTTTTCTATGGTTGTATGTAGTTCAAACACAATCCCTTGTATGAAACATACACTCAATCATATCTCTGTTAAACCAAACCCTAAAGAAAACTAACCATAAGATCAGATGCTATATTTCTGTATAGAAGCAAGGTCTGTACATTGTTTTTGATATTATATTGCAATGCCTTTGAATGTTAGAACGCTTTACTGGGGTGGAAAATTGTGCCAATCTTATTTATTCACCTTTATTCTAAAATTCAATTCTAAAAACACAGTATTGGGCACTAGTTCTGTGAAGACAAATAATGATATTGGGAATACTTAAATTGGGTTTATTCCTAAGAAGACATGTGCAATTGTGACATCAAGTTTGATTCAGCAACTTGGAAAAATCAAAATTGGCCATACTATCTTAAGTGGAAGTATTATTTGCATAACTTCTTCCAGAGCCTTGATAAGTTCAAAGGAAACTATATTGAGGTATGATTCATTTGCTTCTGCACTCCGTGGCCAACTTAGTCCTGATTGTATTTTTTTAAAAATAAATTGAGAACTTAATACATTATAACTCTGTAATCTATTTTCTGTGTATGTTTATAAGAGAGTGAGAGAGACATGAATAGGAAGAGAGAAGAAGTAGGAAAAGGAGAAGAGCAGGGCACCATACTTTGCCATAATCTTTGTTGTTAAGTGCCAAGAAATCTGTTTGACTCTTAGAAACCCTACGTAACACAGAGGAAAACAAGGGTTGGTGCTGTGGCATCTACACACTTGTTGTTATGTTAGAGCCCATGGTTGCAGTTACTCAGATGACCCTCCACCAAGACTGATGTCCTTTTCCAAGGCCTTGTATCTTCTTATAATATGTCTATGGTATTTGTGATCAAGTCTTTCCATGCTAATTTCTAAGCAGAATTGTGGCTATACTTCTTCCAGTCCAGTTTTGTTTGTTCTTTCAATATTGTCAATATTCTTCACTAACTCTATACTTCAACGACATCAACACTTCTCCTTTTTCATGACCAGCTTTCACACCATATACATGATTTACATATTGCAGGTTGTTAATGAGCCTTCACCAGTCCTGACATTGATTTCTTCTTCATACACTTCAGCTTTGTTGATTATTTGCTAAACATACAAATTAAATAAGTATGATGAAAGGATACAACCCTAACATACACTTAATTTTTTTTAAAGTGTACATTAGGGTTGTATCCTTTCTAACTGCATTATATAGGAAAAATAAAACATTTTGTAGGATATATAAGTGTGGGCTTACATTTAATCTAGGGAAGGAGAAAATAATTCTTGACAATATCTTTACCCTTACAATGTAGTTTCAAAAAGTGCACCTATATTTCTCTAGCATTTCTAATTACATGTTAAAGACTGAGATAAGCATTTTGGAATATGAATTCTCAAACTTTTTCATTTAACAGATTTGTATATTTGACTATATAAGGATTTTGCCATTTAAATTTAAAATACACTTGTTGCAGTAAATTCGAATTATTTAGTCTAGCAAAAAGCATGAGTGCAATGCCTTGTAATTAGAGAACTGTAATTATAAGAATTAAAGGAGAACTCTGTCTCCTTATTCTCGTTTTATATCTTCTTCAGTTTTACAATAATATAACTTGACTTTCTATTAATTAACCAATAACACCAATAATATTTAGGCATAATTGTATCACCAGGCAGCAAACAACTATAAATTATGGATTTTCCAGATATCCTCTTCATTGGAGCCCTTCTTTAATTCAATAATGTACTTTTCTGGGTGTTCTGAATATTGTGAAAATCTAGTCTAGCTTTTGGCAAAAGAATTAATTTTAATATGGAATGCCTCTTGAACCCATAAACAACTTTCAATAATGAATTCTAAATAGAAGTTAAATTATCAGCCAGACACTTAATTACTGTCTCTTCTTATAATCAGGCAAGACATTCTAATACAAACTGACAAGGCATTTATTTAGGAAGTTACTTACTTTAAACAATCACTGACAGCTTCAATAATTTTCTTTTAAGCCCATGAATGTCTAGCAGAGATGAAAAACAAACTGTAAATTTGGTTAACAATTGGAGAAACAAACAAATAAACTTGGTATTCATTACTCTCCATTCAAAAATTTTAAAGATTAATTGTAGACCTAGATATAAGAGGAAATTGTATGTAGCATGGTAGAAAGGTCTATCTAAGGAGAGCCAGTTTTCCACTAATTCTCAAAAAGTGAGTGTTGCTTCAGGAATTGGCCATAAATCAAAGTTGGACTATTAGTTAAGTGATATGTCAGCTTAGTTTCTTCAAATATGTGTCACAGAATGAAAATTTACAGATTGTTGCAAAACCTTAGCATACCAATTTTGATTTACAGTACATATGAATGTTATAAGCTTTGGAGTTCTTTGGATAGTGATTTTTATCCCTGAAGGCAGGTTACATGGAATGTGAAATTATACTTGGGTGGAACAGGTATATAATCTCCACTTTTATTGGCATCAGGCAAAGTTACAAGCAATGATCTTATTGATGGAGAAAGCCAGGTTTGACAGACCGTATATGATAACTGATTAAAACTTTCAGAAATACAAAATAATTTACCAACCAAAAAACTGAATTTGTTTTTTGTATTAATGGTACAGTGGGTTAAGTATTGGACAGGGAACCAAAAATTCAGCAGTTCTGTCCTCCTCCCTGGAGGCAGGACATACACTATCTGCCTGAAATTCCTGTTGAAAGCCCCATGGTGTTATGCTGATGGAGCCAGAGCCCTGGAGCTGCAGCAGCCACATGGAGACCAGCACTGATGCTTCCACTGCTGCTGAATCCACAAGATTTTCCACCCACTGGCCTGTGATCTTCCTGCATTCGGAATTATTGCATGTGTTGTGTGAGTCTGAAGAGGAATTTATAGGCTTGTATCAGATATGTCAGCTAATATCAGACTTATGGCCTTACTCTGGACGGGCCTGGGATGTTTTCTTAATACACAATTACTCTGTATACATAGCTCTTTCTTATACACTTATGATTGTCTATGGATTCGTTTCTCTAGTGAACTTGAACTAACACAGTTAAGTTTGGGTTTATCTATGGCATTAGGAGTTTTCTATTTATTAATTTAATTTTTCAAACAGTAAAACCAATGAAAAAAATCCAAATCAAATAAATGTACATAAAAATGAAGTAACTAAATTAAGTGCAGTAGATATTTGGGGGCAAATTTGTGTAACTATCATCTTTTGAACATCTTTCCATATTTTCAACAAATTCTCCTATTATGAGATCCATCATCCAACCAGAAGTCAGAATTCATTAACTTGCAGACTCTTTCAACTAGGACTGACATATGTTCAATTTTTCTAAGAGACACCAAATGAGCCTCTATGTGGGGATATATATGTAAGCTGATGAGCAAGCAATTTCCCTTTGAGAGCATATATGTTGGAGAGCATTTAGCTTTTAATTGAGTCACTAAATTTCCACATTTTATACTTCTCTGATTAAACATGAATTGGTATTTTATGATTATCAGCACTGTTGAAACAACAATAAAAGTAACATAATTGTTGATATATATGCATTCTACAAATACACTCCATAGATAGGTTAATGAAGACCCTGGTAATGCTGTGGGTGAGGTATTGCGCTTTTAACCTTAAAGGCTGTGGGTCAAGAACACCAGCCACTCTCTGGGAGAAAGTTGAGCTTGCTTATTCCCCTAAATATTTATTATTTCAGGAACTATATATAAAGTCACAATGAGTGAGAATTGACTCTGTGGCAATGTTTGTTTTTTTTTTAATTTAATCATTAGTGGGAAATGAATGAAAACAATTATGGAATTCCCTATCTTTTCCTTTCCTTCTGTGCCATCAATTTATTTTAACAGTTTTATTGACATACAAGTCATATATACAATAATTTCAACATATTGAAAAGAGCTTTGCAATCAATACTACAACAAACCTTAATCGTCATAATTGTTGTTGTTAGATGCTCTTTATCAGCCCTGATCCACAGGAATCCTATGTACAACAGAATGAAACACTTCCTGATTTTGTAGCATTTTCACTATTGTTCTTATGCTTAAACGTGTTGTTGTAGCCGCTGTAGCAAGTCACACCTTCTCGAGTCTTCCTCTGTTTTGCTGACCCTTTATTTTACCGAACATGATGTCCATATTTAAGGACTTATCTCTCAATATTATGTAAGATAAAGTCTTACAATATTCACTTCTAAGGAGTGCTCTGGTTGTACTCCCTACAATCAATGCCTGTAAAAGTTGCTGTCAGGAAACCAAACAATGTAATGCATTTGACAAAGCTAGGGCAAAACACAGATGTAAAGAATTAAAGAGCAAAGATGGCAAGTTGAGACCTCAGATATGCCTGCCTCAAGGCGTATTCAATCGCCTCAATCTCAGCATCAGTAATCAGCTAATACAGAGCATAACACAAGTAAGAAGCGATATGATAGAATCACTTGGACGTGCATTTTCTTAATACATAATTCTTATTTCTGCTCTGAGGCAAGTTATCATTTGAACAAGCATGATGCTTATAGTTTGCCATTTTTCTCCATTTACTTTGTCGGAGAGGCTACATGTTATGGTTAAATGCCATAGAGTTGCTTCTGAGTCACAGTGGTCTCATGTACAACAGCACAGACGTTTTCGCAGTCTGCTACCACTCGTACTTGTTATGACTAAGCCCATTGTGGGAATCCGTGTTTCAATCACGCTTACTGAGGGTCTACTTTTTTTCTGATATACTTTAGCAAGAATGATATTTTTTCCCTGTGAAGAAGGTCTCTCCTGATAATATCCAAAAAATGTAAGAAAAAGTCATAATGTCCTCACTGATAAGGAGTGTTCTGGCTTCTTGCAAGATAACTTTGTTCATTCTTTTGACAAACCATGATATATTCAGTATTATCTGCCAAAACCTTAATTTAAATGAATGAATTATTTATTATCCAACTTTCATAAGCATTTGAGGTAATTGGAAATATCATTTTCTTGAAGCAGATGTGGCCTTACTGCTCAAAATAATGTCTTTACTTTTCAATAATTTTGAATTTTCCCAGCATTGTTGGTGGATCATGTTAAACTAAGTCCTTGATAACTTCAATCTTTTCACCTTTTATTGTGATTTTGCTTATTGGGCCAAGACTTTTGTCTTCTTTATGTTGAAGGTAATTCACAGGGAATGCTGTAATTTAAGAACATCACCAGGTAATACCTCAAATACTCTTTGCTTTCAGCAAGCAACCAGAGGTTAAGTGTCTTTTTTCAATCCTGATGCAGCATTCTTCTTCATATAATTCAGCTTTTCAGAAGGTTTTCTCAAAACACATATTTAACAAGTATGGTGAAATGCTACAATTCTGAAATACGCTTGTCCTGACTTTAAACCTAGCAGTGCCACCTCGTTCTGTTCAAATGATTGTCTCTTGTTCTATGTGCAGATTTGGGGTGCGTGTTCTGGACATTCCACTCTTGAAATAGCATCCATAATCTGTGATGAACCACACAGTAAAGCTATCTTTGTGTATTTAATGGAATACCGGCAAATGACGTTTAAACACCCTGCTTTTAGCCAACGTCTAGTCAACTTCTGCCACAATAGCCCTCATCTCATGTCCTCTTCAGAATCAGACATGAATTGCTGGTAGTACCCTGACAGTGTGTTTGCAATTACTTATAAAACTTCATGTTTTCTTCGCAATTTCTAAGTCTATTCAGTTCTTCCATTTCATCATTTCTTCCATTTGCTTTCATTATTTTACTTTCAAGAGCAAATTTCAGAGTCTCCCTTGGCACCCATTTCAGTCGTTTTTTTCTTTTCTCTGTTTTTAAAAGACCTTTTGCCTTCGTCCTGTACGATGCCCTTGATGCGATTCCACAACTTGTTTGTTTTGGGTCACATTGTTCAGTGTGTGAAATCTATTCTTGAGATGGTGTCCAAAGCAGGTAGGGGGTATTCATTGCTGTATTGTTTCCACTTTCTTCAGCTTCAACTACAATTTATCTATTAGCAATTGGTAGTCAGTTCCTCAATCATCCCTGACCTTGTGGTAATTGACGATATTGAGTACTTCAACAATTTTACTTCACAGATCTAGTTAATTTGATTTCTGTGTATTCCAACCTATGAGATCTATATGCAGAGTTGTCGTTTAAGTTGTTGGGAAAAAATGTATTTTTGATTAATATATCTCAGGCCTTGCAAATTCTATCATGAGTTCTTCAGCATCATTTCTATCACCAAAGCTATATTTTCAAACTTTCTAATTTTAACAATCCAATTATGAGTAATGTTATCAATGATTGACTTTAGTATTTGGTGAACATTTAATTATTAAATCTTTGGCATTAGTGGTTGGTATGTGAATTTGAATGTTGGTCATTTACCTGGTCTTTCTTGTATACGTTAGAAATTGTTTCTATCGTTGAAAGCATTGTTCTTCAGGATTTATCTCAAATTGCTAATTTTGATGATGAATGTGATGCCATTTCTCTATTATTTGTCATTCCTTTCGTAGTAGACTATATAATTGCCTGATTCAAAATGGCCAATGCCAATCCATTTCTGCTCATGAATGCCTGATTATTGATCTACAAGTGTTCCATTTTATTTTGAGTTCTTTAGTTTACCTTGATTCATGCTTCATGCATTCCATATTCTGTTTAGCAATAGATGATTATAGCTGTTTCTTCTCATTTTGTGTCATGCCACATCCACAAAAGAATGTCACAAAACTTTACTGCATCATTTGCAGTAATTTCATCTCTACTTTGAGACATTTATCTTAATCAAAACTCCACGGAATGCTGACTGCCATAGGTGATGTTTTTAGAACTTGAAATATCAATGGCATAGATTTCAGCAAGGAGGATATATTTCAGCAAGATAAAAGCCACCGCATTATAAAAACTTTCATATAATTAGTGGATTCAAAAGTGAATGAGCTTTGTTATATTCAATCAATGAAAGCTGATTGGAAATTTTGTACCAACAGGCACAAAAAGGACTACAAGAAAACAGTGGCTTAACAAATGGGGAATCTGTGGCGTAATTCATCTCCTTCTCTTTCTTCTCCATTTTCCTACTGCATTTCATTTATTAACCTGTTAAGATATATAACCATTAACAATTTTAAGATCATGACAGCAAATCATGCATGGGACCCTTCTGTGATGCCAGAGATGCATAGTTGAACATATTTTTTGAAACATTTTTCTTTTGGCTTCTGGACCCCAAACCTTCCTTGTTTGTCTCCAAATTTCTGATTTTCATTTTCTTGACATATCTGAGATCATTCTTCAAATACCTGTCTTTTAATCTCCATATAGCCAGTTCTTCATATAACATCATCACATTCTAAAGCTTTGATAAAGTTGGTGGATACACATACACACACACTTGAAATTCTTGATATACATTTTTTACTCTTATTCTTTGTAACTCTTAAAGGAATAAATGTAAAGAGGACCAAAATTGTCACAACTGGATCAATGGCGAAAGACTGAAGTTGTCAAGGATTTTGTCTTGCTTGTTTCCACAATCAATGCTCATGGAAGCAGCAGTCAAGAGATCAAATGACAGAAACATTGTATTAGGTAAATACTCCTAAGAGTATTGAAAAGCAATGATGTTATTTTGAGGATTAATGTGCACCTGACCCAAGACATGGGGCCTAAAAAGTGTAGTCCCCATGTAATGATTGTATGGGCACATTCAAATAAAGTTTAAAGCAATATAACTGATAATCGGACAGTTTGGACATTCCTCTGGGTCAGGGGTTGGCAAATTTTTGAGATGAAGAGTAAATCTTGTCCCTCACAACAATTTAAAAATAATTCAAAAGCTATAAATATACATTTTAAAACAAAGGAAAACACTATTATCTGAATAGTATCCTTTAAATTTTTTCCAATTTTTCTTCAGAGTCACATGTACATAACAAAAGAGCTGCATATAACTTGTGGGCTGCACTTTGATTACTCCTGCCGTGGGTTCAGGAGAATCATCTCAGAAGCAGGACTAGGAAGATTCCTGTGACCATCAACACAGAGAACACACGCTACTGTGGACAGAGGACTGTATCTTTGATTTTTTCAATCTTGACTTGGGGTGACATACTATCTTCCCAATAAGCCATTTGCCATAGAATCAATTCTGACTCTGTGGCAAGGGGTATCTGCTCTTCTGGCTTCTGAGGCTATACGTCTTAACAAAAGCAGAAAGCCTCATCTTTCTCCTGGGGAGAATCTGGTGGATTTGAGTGGCTAATGTTGTGTATGTGTGTATATAAATATCAATATTTGGAATTTTAAATATAGCATAACCATGCATTATTATTCATCAAGGGCAAGAAGGCCATCTAATGATAATTTCATTGGTACAACATCTTACCACAAGAACCCCACATCCTAAATTTCCCCCTTCCACACTTTTTCTATGTGCACAACTTAAACAAAAATGGAAATAAATATGGTTTGAGTCATTTGAGCCTACCAAACTACCATTTTTACATGCTATAAATAATGGAGCGCATATTTCTTCAGGAAAGAGTTAGATAAAAATACACTTCCAAAAGTGTACAGACCAGTGGTTCTCAACTTTCCTAATGCTGCGACCCTTTAATACAGTTCCTCATGCTGTGGTGACTGTCCAACAATAAAATTATTTTCATTGCTACTTCATAACTATAATTTTGCTACAGTTATGAATTGGGCAACCCCTGTGAAAGGGTCGTTGAACTCCCAAAGGGGTCACGACCCACAGGTTGAGGACCACTGGTATAGACCTAGATGGTAGATATATCAAGAAAAATAGTTTGATCATTTTGTTTAATAAAGTTTTCTATGATTTTGTAATCATAGAAAAATATAGTTGATATAATATGAAATTTACATTTTGCTTAAGATCATCAACAATAGCTGAAGCACTACATCTGCAGTGAGCTGCAAGAAACTCAGGTCAGAATCCGAAGAGGACTAGCAACAGGGATAGCATTACTGACATGAGTTAGATCTTGGTTGAAAGAAGAGAATATCAGAAAGATGCTTGCTTGTGTTGTACTGACTATTCAAACACATTCAAGTGCATATATCATAAAAAATAGGATTGTTTTGAGAAGAATGGGTATTCATGAATTCTTTATATTGTACTCATGAGGAACTTGTACATGGATTAAGCGGCAATTGTGCAAGCAGAAGAGGAAAATATTGCATAGTTAAAACTTTTTAAAGGCATGTGTCATGATTGTATCCTCTTAGCATGCTTTTATTCAATTTGTATGCTGAGCGAATCCTCAGAGAAGCTGGATTAAATGAAGAATTCAACCTCAGGATTGGAGGAAAATTTATTAACAACCTTCAATATGCAGGTGGCACAACCTTGCCTGCTGAAAGTGAGTAGGCCTTGAAACACTTGCTGATGAAGATCAAAGATGGCAGCCTTCATCATGGATTACAACTTAATGCAAAGAGGACCAAAAGTGTCACAACTGGATCAATGGGAAAAGATTGACATTGTCTAACATTTTGTCTTTCTTGTATCCACAATCAATGCTTATGGAAGCAGAAATCAAGAGATCAAATGGCACATTTTATTGGGTAAATCTGCACAAGAACCCTTCAGAATATTGATAAACAAGGATGTTATTTTGAGGACCACGGCGTGCCTGTTTGTCAAGCTACTGACTTTCCCACGGCCTCATTTGCGTGTGAAAGTTACATTGAGCAAGGAAGACTGAAGAAGACCCATATTTTCATTTGTGGCACCAGCAAAGGATATTGAAAGCGCCATGGACTGCACAAGAACTGAGAAATCTACCTTGGAAGAAGTACGGCCAGAGTGCTCCTTAGAGGTAAGAATGGCTAGACTTCTTACATAATTGGGACATGTTCTCAGGAGCGATTAATCCCAGTAGGAGGACATCATGCTTGGGAAAGCAGAGGAGCAGCAAAAAAGAGGACGGCCCGCATGGAGATGGCTGCATCAAGGGGCTCATCAATTGTGAGGATGGCACAGGATGTGATGGTGTTTCCTTCTGTTGTGCAGTGTCGCAATAGGTGGGAACTGACTGCACAGCACCTAGCAACCACAAAATGATTTTATAGCAATCCTTTTTATTACACGTGTGTGTGTTAGAATTTATATGATTTTATATGGAAGTGTATGAGTGAAGTCCGACCTGTCAATAAGGACACAGTGTGGTGATGCTTCCTGGAAATTGTCTCTTTTGTAAGAGAGACACTGGTTATTCCTAAATCTCCTCTTCCTTTGCTCCTTCACCTTCCTGCTTGTTAGGACTCTGAGCTTAGCTCCCGGGCTGACCCATGTGAGCAGAAGGACCTGAGAGCTGCAAGTTCTCTGCCATGTTTCCACTGATCTCAGATCCAGATTTCAAATTGTGCCCATCAGTATTTGAAAATGGGACCAATGATATTTTTGAAATCAAATGCATATGAATGGAAAAGTATTTCAAAAGTCACTAATATTTAAAATGCAATTGAATGATGTTTTAAAATCATTTAAATGTAGTAAGAAATTATAGACTACTCTTTTAGGCAGTGAAGCATGAGTATGTGTGTATGCCTCACTGACTGAAGCAGATATACACATATATAAATACACACACATATACCCACAAACACATACAGAAGAGAGAACAAGAAAGAGCGAGAGTGAGAGCGTGAGCAAGCAAGCGAGTGAGTGATTGAGGGAATGCAAGAGAGAGAGGGAAAGAGGGAGAAAAATGATTTCAAGAAAATGTTTCATGCCCTTTTAAATGCAAAGAAGTCCCTAATCTGTGGGGCAGCGTCAGGCTGGAGATTGTTCCTGACCCACATGTTTTCAGGGGCTGATGAACTCAAAATAGTTGAACCAAAATAGTCGAATCTGTAATTGGGTTTCAGGAGCTAACAAACCTACAAATACACTGGTCAGATAGCTCATATCCCAAGAATAGGAGATCAGAATATGATGAGTTAGATACAAGATCAAGATCAAACGAGTTTCCCGGAATGTCAATAGATGGTGGATGCAGACTGCATTTTCAAGAAAGCATCCTTTACATTGACTCACAATTTGTAGGATAATTGCATAATTATGAAAATAATCAATGTCCAGCCAGATTGATAATTAATATTAACCATCATAGCCCCTGGCTTGGCTATTGGGACTAAATATGGATATATAGTACCCTCTTTTGTAGCCTTTCAAATTGATTACTAAAGTGATAAACTAAGATATAAATTTAAGTTGTTAAATGGAAAGTGATAGTTATGAATAATTAGATAAATTTAAATTATTTTGATATATCAAGGAGCAAAAAGAAAATGGGAAAAATAGAAAAGCAGATCTCACCAGAGCAGTTATTCACTGAGAGGAGAGCTGTCTTCTGAAGTATGTGATAAATGCAATCTTGAGTTATTTGCTAATACAATTATTGAAAAGAAGAAAGTGGCTTGAACAGAATGTGTAAAAAATAATTTTCTCTTAATTTGCTATGAAATACTACATTAACAGAGAGAGAATGAAACGGATAATTCACTGATAATAAACTGATAAGGACTATACTGAATCCATATCTGCAACAAACTGATTTAATATTGCTAACAGTTGAAGGAACATTAAAATATTTTGTTCTAAGACAATTTAAATGCATTGAGAAATTATAACTTCAATCTGAAAAGAACCTTATAGGTATTAAATACTTTATCATAATCCTAATATTCTGCATGCCATTTACAATAACCTGTTTTGAAAGTGAGACAACAGTTTTATAAATGATTGGTAAAATACACACAGGAGGAAAAAAGAAAATCACATAACCTAGATAAAATAATGAATTATCTTTCCCTTTTCTCTCTCTCTCTAGAAAAGGAAAATATAAAACATTTCCAAATGAGAACTGCTGATTATAGGCAGCAAAATATATCGAAATCAATACAGAATTTTGTTAGCTAATTAATACAAACTTAAAAAATGTTTCTAGGTTTTGTAGCATTTATAAACTATTATAAATTTTATAATTTATGGTGCTTTACTCTTTAATATTTAATCTTAACGACATATTGATTGTAGTTATTTGTTTCATTTGAAATCTTTTGCTATTTCAGAGAATTTTCAGGTTTTAAGCCCCCCAGAGCCTTGTTCTATCTCATTTGCCATTTCCTCACCTTGCAGGCTTCTAACCCTCATCTTCCCGGATGATAAAATTGAAATAGTTGCTTTCCCATTTCCATCTTGTTATTTTTATTGTTTATAATTTTTATTTTCTGTTACTTCATACTAAATTGGAACAGAAAGGTGATAGGGGTGTTATTATCGGGTTTATTATCAGCTGTATCCCAGATGTTTGAATTATACCTGCACTAGGAAGCATAGACTAAATGTATCTGGAATATAAGAGATGATATATTTCTTTTTAAATACATAATATATGAATGTGTGGATATTAGATTAGACTGTTTACCATCATATAAAAGATCAGAGTAGAATTATAATATAGAAAATTACTATTTGCTAAATACCTATTTTACCCATTTAGAATAAAGCTAACCCAATAGAACATGCACGTTACAGAACAATATTGTTGGAATCACGTACAAATAACATCTGTCTGACAATTATTCAGCAATGGTGGCAGCAGTGCATTGCAGGCTTGTTATTGCTGTTCGGTGCTGTTAGGTTCCAATTCATCGTGACCTTATGTACAAAAGAATTGGTCACTCCATCTTGTCCAAGGTATTCCTCTTTTTTCCTGACCCTCTATAAGACCAAGCATGGTGTCCCCCCAAAACTGGACTTTCTTGACAACATGTGCAAAGGACTTGATGAAACCTCATGAACCCTGCCTCCAAGGAGCCATCTGCATGTGCTTCTAGCAAGACAGATGTGCTGGTTCTTTTGGGAGCCCATGGTACTTTCCATGTTCTTCTTCGGGATCACAGTTCAAATACATTGCTTCCTATTTGCTTTTCCTTATTCCAACTTTCACATGCATATGAGGCAACCGAAAGTACTGTGGCTTATGTTGGGTCCACCTTGCTTCTCCCTCTTTGCTTTTCAATACTTTGAAGAGATCTTGTGCAGATTTACCCAGTGCAATGTGTCATTTGGTCTCTTGACTGCTGTTCCATGAGCATTGATTGTGGATCTAAGCAAGACAAAATCCTTGACAATTTCAACCTTTTCTCCATTTGGTCCAGTTGTGAGGATTTTAGTCCTCTTTACATTGAGTTGTAATCCAGAGTGAAGGCTGCAATCCTTGAAATTCATCATTAAGTGTTTCAAGTCCTCCAAATTTTCAGCAAGCAAGGTTTTGTTATTTGCATATCTAAGGTTCCACTAATCCTGATGCGGAATTGTTCTTCATATAATTCCCCTCTGAGGATTTTCTCAGCATAGAGACTGAACATGGAGAGAGCAGACAACCCTGATGAATACCTTTTTTTTTAAAAAAGTGAAATCGTGCAGTATCCCCTGGTTCTGATGCAGGTACAGGTTCCTCTTAAACACATCAAGTATTCTGGAAGACACCTTTCAGGTATTCTCTGCTGTTAGCCAAGATCTGTTTGACATCAGCAATGATATCCCTTGTACCAATAGCCTCTTTTGAATGTACCTTGAACCTCTGGCAGCTACTTCTGCCAATGTACTGCAACCGTTGCTGCATGATCTTTAGCAAAATTTTACTTGCATGTGAAATTAATTATATTACTCCATAATTCGAGCATTCTGTTGGACAAGCTTTCTTTGGAATGGGTACAAATATGAATCTCTTCTAGTGAGTTGGCCATAGATGAGTGAGAACTTCCAGTTCTCTATCAGCTTGTGAAAACATTTCAACTTATATCCCATCAATACCTGATGCTCTGTTTTTGGCTAATAGTTTCAGTACAGCTTGAACTTCTCCCTTCAGTATGTATGCTTTTTGCTCATATGCTATTTCCTGAAATGGTAGGATGCCAACTAGTTTTCTTTGGTGCAATGGCTCTGTATATCCTATCCTTATTCTTTGGCTGCTTCCTGCATCATTCAATATTTTCCCCACAGAATATTTTATGATTGCAACTCAGGGCTTAAATTTTTTTCTTGAGTTCTTTCCGTTTCTGCTATCCTGAGTGTGTTCTTCCTCTTTCGTGTTTTAGCTCTAGGTTTGGACATATTTCATTATAATCTTTTACTTTGTTTTCTTGGGTTGTCCTTTGAAATTTCCTGTTCAACTCTTTTCCTTCGTCATTGCTCCAAGTTGCCTTTGGTACTCTAAGATTAAAAGCAGGTTTCAGAGACTGAACCTTCAGGCACCCAGACGAGGGTGTCCCGTCCAAGATCAGGCTGTCAACCTCGCTGATTCCTTCGGAGGCTTCCAGAGGAAAACTGTGTTATGCTTTAATGGCAGCTTCTGGCATTGCTTGGCTTGGAAGGGAAGCATCGCATGGCATACTTCTTCTACCTGTTTGCCTTGGTGTATCTCTCTCATAAGGAAACCAGTTGTATCGAATTAAGACTCACTTTACTTCAGGTTAGGATTTCTACCTATCTTCTGGGGAGATATGATTGAATATATAAGAGGCTGTTTGCTGATTTTCTATTCCTATTTCCTAATGTTCTATTTCCTCACGTGTAAAATAAGCTTAATAATTATGACTTCCTAAATGGTCTGTTGCAAAAGAGACTGGAAATCATTAATTAGAAATGCTTGAAATAAAGTAGAGTATGTTGTAAACTCTAAAACTATTAATGAAAATCCTCTTTTATGTTCAAGGAGAATAATATTATTTTAACCCGTGGTTATATTTGAGTAAAGGAGATACTATTTTTCCTATCCTTAGAAATTATATAAGCAAGAATTCCAGCATAGAAATCAACATTTTTCTAAAGTTTAGATGTCATAGTTTATGATTAAATTGAAGCACTTTATTTGGATATATAGTAAGGGTAATGTGATATTAGAAAACAAACCAAATTTTTTGAGACATGCATTTTGTTTCCTAAATTAAATGTGATTGCCACAGTTTCAGATGAACACATTTTATTATGTTAGTAATTGCTTCAATCCATATGAAGGTTAAATGAGAAAACTGCTAGGTCTAGCTGGCCCCCAAACATTTAGAAACAATTACATGAGTATAGTTTAAGAGGATGTTCATTTGAGGTTTTACAAACAACCAATGCAACAGTGTTCATGATGACCAATGGTCAAATTTATACATTGCTAGATGTAATCAATTTTCATTCTTCATCGTACTTCTTCCACACTTTCAATTCATTGTCTTCCAAATATATTCTTTACTGGACCTTCAGATACTATTTTAGCTCACTTCCTGCCTTTTTCTTTCTGGTCTACTTTCTTGGATCCTAGTGTTCTCACAGATATCTAACAATTAGATAATTCTTTATCACGTCATCTCCCATTCTCTCTCTGTTATTCGATCTAATTACTTTATTTGCATAACCATACTGAACACTCCCAAGTGTATATCTTCTATTTTGATCACCTATTTGATAAGTAGCCTACTTAGATATCTAATAATCATATGAAGCTAAATATAGTATAAACCTAAATCCCGAATTTCTTCTATCAAAATTCACTGTTCTTGAAGTTTTCTCTGTGTCAGTTAATGGCAATCTTATCCTTCCAATTGTTAAAACTAAAAATTTGTGTGCTCCACTTATTAATGTCTCTTTTTCGTAGCTTGCATTCAATACATAGGAAAGTCCTATCAGTTGTACCTTAAATTTTCCCACCTACAATGTCCATGGCTACTAAGCTATAGGAGGTCACTGTGCTTTCTTGTCTGACTTCCTGTGAGAACCTCAGAGCTTACCTCCCTGCTTCTGTTCTTAACCCTATCCATATTCCATAGTGTTTCAAAAAAGAAGCCAAGGTTATTCATTTAGGCATATAAGTCAGATCGCTTCCCCCTCCATGGCCACCTCGTTTCTCCCTTTCTTCCCCTCTCACATTGACAAGAGGCATGACTCACATCCTTCTTTTGTCTTGCACAGCACATGTTCCCTGCTAAGTGTTTTCACACTTGCTTCCCTCCAGCTTGCTAACTCTTCCCACAGATGTTTATATAAACTATCTTTAATTTTATATGACCAGTTGGCTAAGTTAATGTGTGTGGTTATTGTATAGATGTGATTAATATTTTTAACATTTAATGAGATTAAGGCAGTTGCCCTCAGTGAATGTGCTTCATCCACTCAGATGAAGGCCTTAAAAGCAAGACTGAAGTTTCTCAGAGAAGAGAAATCCAATTTCTTAAAATCTGTCCTCTCTTGTTCATTCACTCTCATTCTCCTTCTATATTTTTTCACTCTCTCTAACACATTACCCTTCACCACTCAATCTTACTTTCATTCTCTCTCCATCTCTAAAATAAAAACAATTGTATGTAATATAGTGTACAATGTATAATATATAATACTATATTTATGCATATGCATGCATGCAACTTGTATGTCAGTTTGTAGCATCATGATAAATGGAGAAAAGGTTGAAGTTATCAGCGGTTTTGCTTTGCTTGAATTCACCATCAATGCTTATGAAATTAAGAGTCAATAGATCAGAAAATGAGTTTTGTTAGGTAAATCTGCTGCACTAGACCTCTTTAGAGTACTGAAAATAAGGATGCTACTTTGAGGACTGGCCAAAGTCATGGTACCCCCAATTGCATGAGAATGTTGTACATTGATTAAGTTGGCAGGATAATAATGTATGTATTTGAGTTGCAGTATGGGGGGAAAGATATTGAAAGTACCAGGGATTGCTTAAAGAACAAACCTAACTGTCTTGGAAGAAGTATGGTGAGATAGTTTATTGTACCAGCCTCGCCGATAAACACAAGTGGGATTAACTGAAGGGCGGTGAGATAAATGGCTCGGTGAGCCTCGCCTTTCTTGTCTCTCGCTCATTGATCATTGGACCAGTGTGCAGCTGCCTTGCTTGTTCTGTGCCTCAATTTACAGGCTACACTACCTGTGGGATGCCTAGCCTGTGAACTGTGTCACTGTAAGTTGAGGTCCCTTTAAGACATCTCTGGAGCTGGGGACTGGTGTTTGGTGACCTGCCTTGTGATTGGTGACCTGCCTTGTGATTGGCTGCTGTGCTGAGATAGCCTAGCTCTCTCTATATAAAGAGGAAAACCTGGCAGCAGACTAGACTTGAAGGACTGCTAGTGTCTCACAACTCTCTCTCACGGGAGGGAGTTGCATTGAGCCATTTGTACTGCTTTATAATTTAACTGTTCATTTCTTGTATTATATATTTATCTGTATACAAATATATCTGTATATAAATATGAACTGTATGTTTTAACAGTTCATTTCTTGTTATATATTTAATTATCTTTAAAATAAATATATTAAATTATCAGAAATTTGTTTTTATCTCTCTAGAGAATCCTGTCTAAAACATTTTGGTACCAGGAGTAGGGTGGGAGAGTTCCTTCCTTTGGGACCAGGACCTTCAGGCCCAAGGAACACAGGGTTTCTGGGACAGGAAGCAAGAATGCTGCAAGTGGATCACTAGGAGTAATAGTGAGTGGTGCCACTGCAGCTTCCACCCCTTGGTTCCTGGACCCATGAATTCTGGCTATTGGAGACACAGCACCATATATTGGCCGCTGGTTTAGAGCATATACAGCTTCCTGGAGAACATTGCCCCAGCCCCGCAAGTTGTTGACACCTAGTTGGTGCCATAATTGTGTCTTTAGGAGCCCAGTCCATCGTTCTACCAAGTCAGCAGCTTCAGGATGATGAGGAACATGATATGACCAGTGGATTCCACGGGAATAGGCCCATTGCTGCACTGCATTTTCTGTGAAGTGAGTTCCTTGATCTGAAGCAATGCTATATGGGATGTCATGCCAGTGGATGAGGCATTCTCTAAGTCCATGAATAATAGTTTTTGTAGAAGCATCGCGTTCAGGAAAGGCAAATCCATATCCAGAGTAGGTGTCTATTCCAGTCAGAACAAAACGCTGTCCCCTCTGTGATGGAAGTGGTCCTATGTAATCAACCTGGCTAATCTCCCCGAGGAATGGTCCCATATCTTGGACTTAATGTTGGTTTCTGCTGCTGGCAAATGGGGCACTCAGCAGTGGCAGTGGCCAAGTCAGCCTTGATGAGTGGAAGTCCATGTTGCTGCGCCCATGCATAACTTCCATCCCTGTCACCATGTCCACTTTGTTCATGTGCCCATTGGGCGATAACAGGAGTGGCAGAGGAAAGAGGAGGACCAGTCTCCACAGTGTGTGTCATCTTATCCACTTGATTATTCAAGTCCTCCTCTTCAGAGGTAATCCTTTGGTGAGCGTTCACGTGAGATACAATTACCTTTACTCTCTTGGCCCATTCAGAGAGGTCTATCCACATACCTCTTCCCCACACCTCCTTGTCACCAATTTTCCAGTCATGGTCCTTCCAATTCCCTGACCATCCAACCAAGCCATTAGCCACAGCCCATGAATCAGTATACAGTCTCACATTTGGCCATTTTTCCTTATATGCAAACTGAACGGCCAGGTGCACTGCTCGAAGTTCTGCCCATTGGGAAGATTTCCCTTCACCACTGTCCTTTAGGGACATCCCAGAAAGGGGCTGTAGTGCTGCTGCTGTCCACTTACGAGTGGCACCTGCATATCGTGCAGAGCCATGCGTAAACCAAGCATGAATTTTTTGGTCTTATGTTAAAGTATGGTAAGGAACTCCCAAGGAGACCATAGGTGCAGACTGGGAGACAGAAAGTAATATGACAGTAGTGGAGATTGTGGGCATTTGGGCCACTTCTTCATGCAGCTTACTTGTTCCTTCAGGTCCTGCTTTGACGTGATCTTGTATATACCACTTCCATTTAACAATGGAGTGTTGCTGCGCACGTCCAACTTTATGATTCCGGGTCAGACAATACCAAGTTCATGATAGGTAGTTCAGGCCTCATGGTGACTTGGTGGCCCATGATGAGGTGTTCACTCTCCACCAAGGCCCAGTAACAGGCCAACAGTTGTTTCTCAAAGGGGGACTAGTTGTCTGCAGAGGATGGCAAGACTTCACTCCAAAATCCCAATGGTCTACGCTGTGATTCACCAATAGGGGTCTTCCAAAGACTCCAAACTGCATCTTTATCTACAACTGACACTTCTAGCACCATCGGGTCAGCTGGATCATATGGTCCCAGGGGCAAAGCAGCTTACACGGCAGCCTGAACCTGTTGCAGAGCCATTTCTTGTTCTGGGCCCCACTCAAGATTGGAGGCTTTTCATGTCACTTGGTAAATAGATCGAAGTAGAACACCCAAGTGAGGGATGTGTTGCCTCCAAAATCCAAAGAGGCCCACTAGGCCTTGAGCCTCTATTTTAGTCATTGGGGGTGCCAAGTGCAATAGTATATCCTTAACTTTAGTAGGAATATCTCGACATGTCCCACACCACTGGACCCCTAGAAATTTTACTGAAGTAGGTGGAGGGTGCCTGAATCTTTGTTGGGTTAATTTCCCAACCTCTTGTATGCAGATATTGTACCAATGAATCTAGAGTCTTTGACACATCCTCCTTAGTGGGTCCAATCAGCATAATGTCATCAATATAATGGACCAGTGTGACATTTTGTGGAATAGATAGGTAATCAAGATCCCTTTGCACTAAGTTATGGCACAGGGTAGAAGAGTTGATGTTCCCCTGGGGGAGAGCTGTGAAAGTATATTGTTGCCCCTGCCAGGTGAAGGCAAACTGCTTCTGGTGGTCCTTCGAGACTCGCATGGAGAAGAAGGTATTAGCCAGATCAATAGCTGCATACCAAGTACCAGGAGAAGTATTAATTTGCTCAAGCAATGAAATCACATCTGGAACGGCAGCTGCAATTGGAGTCACCACCTGGTTAAGTTTACAATAATCCACTGTCATTCTCCAGGATCCATCTTTCTTCTTTACAGGCCAAGTAGGCAAGTTAAATGGGGTTGTGGTAGGAATCACCACCCCTGCATCTTTCAAGTGGCCCTAAAGGCAAGGATGGCAAGATTTCAACTTAAATGCTTTAGGCTTATTTTCAGGAGAGACAAGTCTCTGGAGAAGGACATGATGTTTGGTGAAGTGGAGGGGCAGTGAAATAGAGGAAGGTCCTTGATTGATGAAGTAGCTTCAACCATGGGCTTAGGCATAGCAGTCAGTGTGAGGATGGTGCAGGACTGGGCAGTTTTTCATTCTGTTGTGCTCAGAGTCACTGTGGATTGGAACCAACTCCACAGCACCCAACAATAATATTATACATGTATCTCTCTGAAGAGTTCTACTGTTGTAGAACCCAACCACTGTGAAAGATGAACTTTTCCCAGATTTTATTTAGATCCTTAAAAGAACCCTTAAAATGAATTGTTATTGCCTTCATGTTCAGGAGAAAAGACTGACACTATAAATTGTTTACTTTGTTTAAGATAACAAATCTTCTTTTCTTTCTTTTTTAATCAGGGGAGAGCGTGAATGAAGTCCCCACTTTCACAAATTATGCAGTCGAGTTTCCCACATTTGGGGAAATCGCAGGGGTCAGCACATCTGGAGTGCAATGGATAAGCCTCACCCTGGGAAAACCACCTTCATGATCATGGTACCTCCCTTGCCAGGTAAGTATAAGATAAAAAATTTTAAAGAGGAAAAAACTACACAAAAGACAAATGAAAATGTGTTCCCAATTTAATAATCTTTTGTAGAACAAAATCAATTCTTTTGTAAGCATTTAGGGGGAATCAAAATAAGTATACATACACCTTACTCATCTGTAGGGTCATAATTAGTCAGAATTAACTCAATGGCAGTGAGTTTTTTAATGTTTATTGGTAAATGTTTATTGGTAAAAAAATTTATTTGCGTGAGTGGAAGTCTTCTGTAAGGCAGAAATGAGTAAGATATTGCCAATATTCTCAAAAAATACAAAAGCTTGTTAACATAAATAGAAGAAAAATGAAATCAAAGCCTACTTCAGTGTAAACAATGAGCTTGTGTACCTCTGACTTACCATTCTGTTTGAATTTTCTCATTGTAGTATCATAATAAACCCCAAAATTCATACAGTAAGTATGCTCTCTTTTTGTCATTCTTTTGAAGAACTCTTTTATTAATTCATTTATGGACATATTCCAATATATTAACATAAGAATTCCCCTGAGATTACTTGTGAATTAATAATTTTAAATTAGTATTGCTTTAGTTTATTTATATGGACTTTTAATGCTACCATAATTTCCTAGGTATACCTGTAAAACTTATTCAGCATAATACTATCCATATCCATTTGGTTGTGTTAAATTGTACTGATATTTTTGTTCTGCACTACATTCTTTTTTTACTTTTTGGATTAACATAAATGCAGGAAATAAAGTTTCTCTACTCAGAATTTACTTTCCTATTTATCTTATAAACTTATTTTCCTGTTTTATCTACCCACTTTTATTTCTCTATAAAACACTGTGGTACTGATCATACATTATTAAAGATGCCCAACAAGATAATGCACACCAATCGTTCTTCAACTTTCCAGTTATACTTTCAGAGAGAGTAATGATATAACAAGTAAATTAAAGAGCCATGAAAAAGTAAGGAAAACAACTTTATGTCACAAGTATAAATGGTAGCAATTGAAAATGAGCCACCTGTTTCTCATTAAGCAAACAAGTGAGGTGACATACAATTCAGTTGCTGAAAAATGTATTTTGTATCACAAGATCTCTTATAATACTAGAATTTTTGCCGGTTGAACATTATAGTAAGGGAACAATGTACCATAACAGCCATTTACAGCAACTTTAATGTAGTGCACAGCGATCTTCAAAAATAAAAGTCATTTATAAGATGATGGTGCAGAATGCTTTTATTTAAATCCTAGAGATAGAGAAATATGGCCACTCCCAAAGTTATGAACAAGGCAGTTCGTAAGTGCGTCTTTAATTTGAATTTTTAGGTAAGTCAGACCAGGTGTAAACCAACCAAACAAACTCATTTCTGTCAAGCCGATGATAACACAAATCAGTCATATAGAGCAGAGTAGAGCCCCTGTGGGTTTCTGAGGAGCTAGCTGATAGGCTTACCTTTCTTGCACAGAAGAGAAGAGCTGGTGATTTCGAACTGCTGATCTTGGGGTTATCAGCCCAATTGGTTACAAACTATGCCATAGACTTCCCAAACTATGTCTTTGTCTTTTTTAGGCCTTACGTTAGTGCAAGAAAAGAGTCCTGGTGGTATTGCTACTCTCAAATTCAGCAGTTCAAAACACCCAACTGTTGGATAGGAGAAGTATGAGGCTTTCTGCTCCCCAAGAAATGTAAAGCTTCAGAAATCTGCAGGGCAGTTCTACTCCACCTTATTGAGTCACTATGAGTTGGAAACAACTCAGTTTGTTTGTTTATCTGTTTTTTGTTTAGTGCAAGAAAAGACTGCAGTACGTGAAAATGTTTATCATGAAGACTTTGCTTGATTTTAGTAACCATGTATATTTTTATTATTTATTTTTTTCTTTTTTAATCATTTTATTAGGGGCTCATACAACTTGTCTCACAATCCATACATAGATCAATTGTGTAAAGCACATTTGTACATTCATTCCCCTCATCATTCTCAAAGCATTTGCTCTCCACTTAAGCCCCTGGCATCACCTCCCCATTTTTTCCCCTCGTTCCCTGTTCCCACTTCCTCATGAACCCTTGATAATTTATAAATTATTATTTTGTCATATCTTGCACTGTCCGATGTCTCCCTTCACTCACTTTTCTGTTGTCCGTCCCCCATGGAGGAGGTCACATGTAGATCCTTGTAATCGGTTCTCACTTTTCAACCTACCCTCCTGGTATCGCCACTCCCAACACTGGTATTGAAGGGATCATCCACCCTGGATTCCCTGTGTTTCCAGTTCCAATCTGTACCAGTGTCATCCTCTGGTCTAGCCAGATTTGTGAGGTAGAATTGGGAACATGATAGTGGGGGGAAGCATTTAGGAACTAGAAGAAAGCTGTGTTTCATTGTTGCTACATTGCACCTTGACTGCCTTATTTCCTCCCCACAACCCTTCCATAAGGGTATGCCCAATTGCCTACAGATGAGCTTTGGTTCTCCACTCTACACTCTCCCTCATTCAAAATGATAGGAGTTTTTGTTCTGATGATGCCGGATACCTGATCCTTTCGACATCTCGTGATTGCACAGGCTGGTGTGCTTCTTCCATGTGGGCTTTGTTGCTTCTGAGCTAGATGGCTGCTTGTTTGCCTTCAAGCTTTTAAAACCTTAGATGCTATATCTTTTGATAGCCGGGCACCATCAGCTTTCTTTACCACATTTGCTTATGTACACATTTGTCTTCAGTAATAGTATCGGGGAGATCAGCACACAATGATATGATTTTTTGTTCTTTGATGCCTGATAACTGATCCCTTCAGCACCTTGTTATCATGCAGGCTGGTGTGCTTCGTCCATGTGGGCTTTGTTGCTTCTGAACTAGATGGCTGCTGGTTTACCTTCAAGCCTTTAAGACCCCAGATGCTATATCTTTTTATAGCAGGGCACCATCAGCTTTTTTCACCACATTTGCTTATTCACCCGCTTTGTCTTCAGCGATTGTGTCGGGAAGGTGAGCATTATAGAATGCCAGTTTAATAGAACAAAGTATTCTTGCATTGAGGGAGTACTTGAGTGGAGGCCAATGTCCAGCTGCTACCTTAGTACTAAATCTATAAATATATGCACATAGACCTATTTCCCCATTCTCATATATAAATATATTTATATATGTACAAGTGATCCAAATCGGTGGTGTGGACGGTGTAGGAGGCCTGATAGGATGTGATCAAGGGTAATGTAACCAAGAGGAATTACTAAAATCCAAATGAAGACTGAGCATGATAGTGGGACAAGAGGAAAGTCAAAGGAAATAGAGGAAAGGGCTAGGAGGCAAAGGGCATTTATGGAGGCATAAATAAAGGCATGTACATATGAAGACTTTGTTTTAGTAGGGGTTGGTTCAATCATAACAAGTTTAGGGCAAATATATATTATATTAAAGGACATAAAAATCACTAGCAAATCTATAAGGATCTTCTGGGAACTTGTTAAAATGTGGACTCTCATGCATTATACTAGGATGAAAATGCAAATTATTTTAGCGTGGGTTCTAACCTAAATGTACTTTTTCAGAGCCCTGGTTTGTTTGGAGGTGTGAAGAAGGTCCCAGAATTTTCATTTGTAAAAAATCCCTAGGTTTGCTAATGCTACTGGTCCAGGTATCACCCTAACAGCCTAGAGAATAAAAAATCCCATCAAATAAATTTAGATTAACAATAAAATATATGAGGGGGTACCTCCCCCAAAAGGAATTTTTCTCAAATATATGGGTTTTTAAAAAAATAAAATAATGG
The DNA here is from genome assembly GCF_000313985.2 of Echinops telfairi. NCBI lineage: Eukaryota > Metazoa > Chordata > Mammalia > Afrosoricida > Tenrecidae > Echinops > Echinops telfairi. Next base: position 35,298,542 of record NW_022111324.1, on the reverse strand, counting down.
TATCCCCTTCAAGGTACTCTCCATTAAACTTAATATGTTTGTCAAATCTGTGATGTTATTCTTGGAAACCTTTTTCAAACTCATCTGTTTGGATGGCTGAGAGCCCCTCCATTTTTTTTTCCTTCACCTCTTCTGTGTCATCAAATCACTGTCCTTTCATGTCTGTCTGTATTCACAGGAACAAAAAGAAGTCACACAGAGTGAGGTTAGGTGAATAAGGTGTGTGGGGCAAGAGAGAGAGACATGCCATTTTTTTTGCCAAAAACTGGCACATTGAGATGGCTGCATGAGCATGTTCATTGTTGTGGTGGCAAAACCAGTCCCCCATCTACCATAAATCAGGCCTTTTTTGTCACACACAGTTATGAAATCTCTTCAGAACCTCTAAATAGAAAGCCTGATTAACAGTCTGACCTGGTGGAATGAACTCTAATGCACTGAGTCGACATTTTTTTTCTGTTCAGGAAGTAGATGCAGGTCCGGAATGAGCTTTGTCATCAGTTGACATTTCATCATTTTTGAAACTTGAAAACCACTCATACACTTGAATTTTTCTCATAGCACTGTTCTTGTAAGCTGTGTTTAACATCACAACAGTTTCTGTGGCATTTTTTCCAAGCAGGAAACAAAATTTCACAGCTGCACGAGATTCTCTTAAATTGGCCAGCACAAAAATGAGGTTCAAGAGAAACTGCTTTTATGAAAAATTTCAGTGTGACCAGAGAAAACCTTCCCAGGCGACATCATTGGGTGCAGTAATTCTGAACAAGTTGCTGAATGCTTGCCTAGTGGGAAAAATGCATTCTAAGAAAGCTCCCCTACACGCAGCACAATTCAGGTTTTTTCTGGGGGGTAACACACTTTGAACAATTTCTTGTTATTAGAAAAGCCAAAATTTCCCTCAAAATTTAGAAGGAGATATAGGTCTCAAGTAAATGGTTATATGCTTCTGGGTGAAAATGAGCAACAGAAATCCTCATTATAATCAAGTCCATTCTGACTCAAATGACCCTGTGAAGGGTTTCCAGCACTCGGAGAAAATAGCTTCATTTTCTCACACTCCGTGGCTGGTGTACTTGAATCACTAACCTTACAATTAGCAGATCAGTGCTTAGCTCACAGTACCACTAGGGCTCTAATAATGGCTATAGGTAAAAACATATTTTACATTAATATATTACTTTTTAAGTATAAATATTTAGTCTACATTTATATAAAATAAATATTACAACCACATATAAAGATTAACTTGATACCACTCACTGCCACCGAACTGATTCCGAATCATATCACCTTACACGATAGAGGAGAACTAACCTGGTGGGTTTCCAAGGCTAACAGGAGCATCATCAATCGCCCACGGATTGACTGGTAGGCTTGAACCTCACTCCTCGTGGTTAGCAGTCAAGACCCACTACATTACCAGGGGATTTGATTAAATGAAATAGTTAAAATAAAATTTAAGATACAAATAAATTACTAATACAAATATAACTATTGGTTTAAATTATAATTACTATTATATATATGGATCATCTTTTTCTCCATCATTTTAGTGGGGGCTCTTGCAGCTCTTATAACATTTCATACATCAATTGTATCAAGCATATTATGCGTATTTGCATATATGTTGCCATCATCATTTCCAAGACATTTTCTGCTTGAGCCCTTTATATAAGCTCTTCTTTTTTTAATTTCATATCTTGCATTATCCTTTGTCTTCCTTTGCCCACATTTCTGTTATTCATCCCCATGGGTGGGTATATATCCAATCTTGTGTTGAGTTCCCCTTTTCTCACCATTCTCCCTCCCTGGCCACCCCACTACCCTCAATGAGATCACTATTCCCCTTACTGTTCCTGAGGGGTTTGTCTTTCCTAAATTCCCTGTGTTGAGAGCTCTTATCTGTACCAACTGTGTTCTCTGGTCTCACCAGATTTGTAAGTTAGAACTGGACATGGTAGTGGTGGGGAGGAAGTAGTCAGGAACAAGAGGAATGATATGTGATTCATCAGTGCTATACTACACCTTGGCTAAGTAATCCTTTACTTACACTATTTCTTTGGGGAGATACCCAATTATCTACAGATGGCCTTTGGGTCTCTATTCCAACCCTCCCTCTTTTGCATTGATACATACAGCTCTTGGTTTGGGATCTTTTGATATCTATTGCTGATTATACACACTGATCTTAAAATTGCTAGCACAATGCTTCTTTTAATAATAATTTAAAATAAATATTAAATTGATAAATTATTGCTCAATCATATATTCAATGAGGCAAACATTTGAATTGAATTATCCATATAATAATTTCTTTTCACTATATCATTGGAAACAAATATGCAATGAATGGATAAAACTAATAATTGGAGCAAACATTCAAATATTTGAATGCACTGCACTTTTATAGACTATAGAAATTTATTAGGAAACCTGGTGAAAATATTTATTTAACTTGATTTTTCCCTTTTCATGAAGATAATTATTTATCTTAATAGTACTTTGCCAACGCAAGCCTTATTAGTCTAAGATTCTAGAATTGCTTTATTTAAGAAGTTGATTATACAATTCTTATTAAAAATCAATTTACTTAAGAAATATGGAATTATACTTAAATACAAAGTCATATGAACCAAAAGAATAAACTAAAACTTTATTGTTGTTTCCAGTAAGTTCATTTCTATTCATGACAACCCTATAAGACAGGATAGAACTGTCCCATAGAGTTTCCTAATCTGAAATCTTTACAGAAGCAGAGTTTCAGTTCTTCTCAAATTGGTGTGACTAATGAGTTTGGGTCATTTATCTTTTCATTCTCAGCCCAGTGCTCCATGAACAAATGCTGTCTGATTGGTTATGGGATATTTATGTGTGGATATAGAGATCGATATGTAAATATATTTTACTTATATAGCAAAAATATGGAGTGAATTATCCATATAACAGTTTCATTTCACTTTATCACTAGTAACAAGTATACACTGAGTAGATAAATATAAAACTAATTGTAGTACTAAATTAAAATGGCTATTGGGGGTGTGAGAGGCCAGCCCCTACCTGCTACTACTACCCACGGGTTCAATAAGCACAATTGTATGGTTGATATAGATAGATAGATAGATAGATAGATAGATAGATATAGATATATAGATATATAGATATCTTTAATATAATATTAAAGTCATCGAGAGCATGAGAGATATTACAATAATGCAGTCAGACACATTACATGGTAGCATTGCTCACCTCAGCCCAGCTTGGTGGTCCAAGTGGAGAGAGGGGGAAGGGAAGGAGGGCAAGGGAACAAGGGAGAGAGGACAGGAGAGGGGGGAGAGAGGGGAGCCAGAGAGAGAGTTCAGAGCACTCTATATTGATGACCTACTCCTATATACCTTTTGGGGGCATGCCAGCCCACCAATTACAGGTAGAGACATATGTCACAGGAAGGGGTTACACTATAGGTTACACAGTAATGAGGTGGTCCAGGGACATACACTCAATAGGAAGAGGAGGGACAGAGCCGGTTTGGCCTGTTTCTGGCCCAACTGATAGAGACCATTATCAGTAGGGTGTGAACTCTGCCCACAGGAGCCTGTCCATTGTCCCCAGTAGCAGGAAGCAGGCCCAGTGCAGTCGGGCAACTGATCACCCTCAGGGGAGGAAATGCCTGCACATCTGACCTCCCTCAACAACTAATAAAGGAATCTTCAAAGTTTGACTCAACCGCATGTTTATAGACCACAAACTTTAACTCTAATATTTGATACATGTGATGCATGCACACACATACTGCTTCCCAATTTCTAATATTGTGAAATCACAGATTCAATTTATTATTAGTCTTGAGGACTGGAATGTTTTTTATAAGCATTTTTTTGGGGGGAAAAAGGAATTAACAGTTAATTCTTCATCCATGCAGTCATGACAGTATGCTACTTAATAAAATTCAAGGTAAAATAATAGTAGGGCTAATTAAAATCAATAGAATATTTTTCCATAAGCTCTATTTGTGTCTTCTTTTCCAGACTGTCTGTACATGCACTTTTATTCAATTCAAAGGTTTTCATTTACTTCCTATGTAGCTAACCTTGTAGCACCTCTATAAAAACAGCTATTTACATTTCATACACCAAAAAATGCATTTTCAGGATGTTTCTATATCATGACAGCAAGATTAGTTCAAAAATGAAAAACTTAGACAATCAACCAGCTGTTTCATTTACACAATGCCAAACATCTGGCTCTCCTGACTTTTTTCCCCCTCACTGCTTTGATTGAAACAGCAGGGTTGATTGTTTTGTGCAAATATAGCCTGTGAGCTTCAAAATTAGGGAGTACAAATCTTGAAGTTCTTGTTATTCTTTTTTTTTCTCTTAATTCCAGATTTAGAGGCATCAGAGGCTGTATCATCAGTGACTTGAACAGATAACTTTCAGTTTTGCTCATAGATGACTAAGGAAGCTGTTTCCATATGAACCCTGGAAATTGCGACATAAGTTTAATTACCATCGGTATTAGCACTTCTGTTTCCCACTTACCTTCAAAATATGCTTTCCCAAGTGTAGACAAATGAACTTAGCACTACTCTGATCTTCATTATAGTCTCAGCCCCATATATAAAACAGAGATAGGTTTCAAGGGATAGCCACTTACCAGATAAACATTTGCATATTACAGTGGATGGTATAAGACCCTATCTCATTCTTTTATGTGAATGTGAAATGCCTTCCAAGGCCATCACGTCCACTGAGCCATGGAATTCACATTTGCAAAAATATGCTGCTGCCACCGCCTGCTAGGTGTGCATCACTTACACAGCTCACCATGCCACTTGAGAGAAGTTGGAAATCATTAAAATAGTAATTAGTATTAATAACTAAAGTCATCCGTCTGTCGGCTATCAACAGGAATGCAGCAGTGTTGATAGATTGGAAATCACAGAAAGAATAGGGGCATTGCGGAAGGAAATGAGATGTGATTGTAGACCAATATGTGAAATAAGTACAAAGCAGCAGACTGTAAAAATTAGTCCATATAATCATTTTATTTACACATTAACACTCTAAACAATTATGCTTTTTGTACAAATTTACAGAGGTCTTAGAAGGGAATATATTCCACTAAAGTAGAAAACAAGATTTAAAGCATAGTATGTTAAAATGTGACCTATACAGGTAATATTTGTAGTTACCAAATCGTATAGTTAGAGATTATTCTAATCAAAGTAGAGATAAAACCTTAAGTAAAAATGAGAGAGAGAGAGAGAAGAAAAGAGGAGAGGATGTATAGAAATAGGAAATGAGGGAGAAGTGTGTGAGTGGGGTGTGTGTGTGTGTGTGTGTGTGTGTGTGTGTGTGGAGAGAGAGAGAGAGAGAGAGAAAGAGAGAGACAGAGAGAAAGAGAAGTAAATTTAATTACAGGTGCCTTTTCAGCACTTCCCATACTTCAGAATGCATTTCTTCTAACTTTCCAGCTGTGAAGGCAGCCATTGTTCTCTGGGGAGCTAATTATACTAAGAAGCTCACCTTCCTGGTAGGCTGTAATAAGCACAGTTCATTGCAGAACTTTACCAGTGTGTGTAAAAGACCCCCAGGTGTGTGGGGCTGAGGTGAGGGGCTTGCAATGCAAAGCTAGTCCTGCAGCTGCAGTAAACACAGGCACCCTGCTTGAGAAATGTTGAAACAGTGCAGAGGCCTCTGGAATCGGAAGTTCAATTTCATTAGCGCTGATCTGTAGGGGTCAAGGAGCTAATGAAGGGGCTAAATGGCTAATGATCCTACCTATGATAAATACTATTTACCATACAGTCTTTAGCAGACCTCTGTGTTAGCAGGAATCACATGGAGAAGACTGGGCCAGCCATCTGCTCACTGTGATAGTTGCCATTTTTCCCCCTGTTTGCATAGTTACTCTCAACAGTGACCTAAAAGGCAATGAGCTAGCAAACGGGATTGTGCTCGAAGGGATTTAGGAAAATAGCAATAAAGTAGCAGAAACATATAAACAGGTTTACCTGTAGTCTTATAAATAGAGCTTTATAAGACCATGTTTATTTAACTATATTAAATTTATAAATATTCACCTGTTGAGTTTTTTCTCAAATAAATATGATCCTTGAACTATTAATTAGGTCTTCACGATGTCTTATTTTGAACATATAATAACAGTAGATACAAAGGTATATAAATTTATTTTATGGTTAGAGATTCTCAACTCTGCCATGAAATAGAAAAGGATAATGATTAGTATACCCAAAATGTCACACCAGAAATTTCACTGTGAGATCCTAAAGTTTGGCTTATAATGGCAATTTCCTTCTGATTGTATTAGTTTTCAGACAAAATTATTATCTAACAAGTAATTTTTCGTGTGTCATAACAGTGGAAACTTTGAAGAAGTTCTAGGACTCAGGGCTCCTGCCTTCTTTCTTTCCTTCCTCTCTCCAAATGATTGTGGGAGGTGGAGAGGGAGGGGGGAAGAGGGGAAAGTGACCTATGTACAGACAAATTTGCTCCCTTAGAATGTAATATTTTAAAAAATAAATTTTCTCTATATCACTCTAATTATTGAAACTAAAAGAAAACTACCCAAATTTAACTATCAATATTTGTTGTTAAAGACGCTAACATCATTTCTAGATAACAAGTTGTCCCGCTATGCTTAGCTGTGGATATATGGAAGACTGCTACATTGAATGCACTGAAACATGTACGCTCCATGGGAAGATTCTTTGAAAAATTCCACTAGCAATTCCAAGAGCAAGTTTCATAATGACCTCATGGAAACAGCTTGGTTCTCAACACACCCCTGTTGCTTCAATTGAACGAAGTTGGCCAACTGTAACAGACAGCACAGCAGTTTTCTTGTCTGGTGTCCGATTCAAATATATTTCATCTCACTCGGGAGGAAACTACGATTTAGTCTTGGGATTTATTGGACAAAAGCAGATGTACTAGTCAAAGTCCATGCAATTTACAGCCACAGCTATGAGAAAAATCTTATTATGCTTAAAAGCTTAAAAATAATTGTTTTGTTAAATGGGAATAGTGATTTCATTACATATTGCGAAAGAAGGACTGCTGTGGTATAAAAGCAACAACAAGCAAATTTACTCTTTGGAGGACATAAAAGAAAATTCCTATAATTCATGAAAAAAAAACAACCCAACAACACGTTTGTGTAAAACCAACCTAGAAAAAAATTACATCCCCTGATATTGCAATCCTCTCATGACCATGTTCTGCATGCCCTCTCACTATGGGAGACATACGATAAAATACAAATAACAAAAGCAACATAATCTAACGGTTCAGGAGTCAGATTAAGTGCATATATTTCCCTTAATTGATTATTGTTTATATAGTAAATATGGGGTCTGAATGGAGCAGCGATTAAATGCTGGCTGCTCTCAGAAAGATCAGCCACTTGAATTCACCAGCTCATCCGGGGAAGAAAACTGCGGAGGTCTTTCGTAATGATTCCACAAAACTCATGCCATCAAGTGGATTCTGACTCACAAGCGAATGCAGTTTTGCAAATAAAGACTTTGAAGCAGTTCATTCAGGTTAGATAGCTGATGACAATGTGCATTTTCACCCTCCCCACTGCTGTGCTGTCCGCTTAGACCCTTAGCAATGCTCAGAACAGAGTAGAAGTGCCCATTTGGATTTCCAAGGCGGTGAGTCTTGGCAGGGGCAAAATCCTCCTATTTCTCTCAAAGAGTGATTAGTGGAGTTGAACTACTATTTTGGGGGTTAGCAGAAGCACATAGCCCACAATGGTACCAAGGCACCTTATTAAAGCCTACATTTGAGCACAATTCCCAGTTGTATACATACGTACACATAAAAATCACCCGTGGCTCCATATGAATCACCTAGAGATCTTTCTAAAAGGTAGAATAAGACTCTAGTATTGGGGGGGCGGGGAATGCTAAAATCTTATCAGGGAATTGAATTGGAATAAATCAATAAGTTAGACACTGGACAAGGACAAGCAAATCTGTCTTAGAAGAAGTGTGGCCAGAGCACTTCTCTGAGAGGGAGGATGAAAAGATTTTGGCTTGTGTACTTCCAACCTGTTGTCCCAAGACCAGATCCTGGAGAGGGACACCTTGGTGAGGTGGCGGGGCAGGCAAAAGAGGATAGTCCTCTACAGTGGCCTCCAGCATAGGAACAATCGTTAGGATGACCAGCACTGGACAAGTGCTTCATTCGATTGTGCATGGGGTCGCTGTGGTAGGAACCAATTCAAAGATCCCTACCATGAACAACTTAAGTTTGAGATGCTCCTGGTGTGCTTATTAATTTCACGCACAGGTTTGGGGTGTTAAATATTCGGCAAATATGCAGCATCATATCTTAAGATTCTGACAGAACGTGAGAAAAACAAACAAATGAACAAACAAGAAAACAAAACTCGGGCCTTGGAGTGTTCTCTGAGTCTTATTGACCCTTGAGGGCAGAGTAGAATTGCCTCGATAGGTTTCCTAGATGATCTCTTTGTGGGAATCGAACATCCTGTCTTCCTCACGGAGAGACTAGTCATTCCACTGTACCACCCAGGCTCCTTAGAGAGGGAGGTGCTTCTGCGACACACAGAGAATCAAGAGAAACATCCGCTGTCAGCCTTCATTCCTTGCATATTTGAGAGGATGGTTTCCTAGATCTAGTCTTAATACTGGATATAAAAGAGTGGAAAACTAAACAAAGCAAAAGTATGAATTCTTCATTTACATGGAGCTCATATTCCAGTGAGGATAAACAAATAATACATTAAAATATAGTGTTTAGTGGCCCTATGTAGAAAATAAAACAGTATGCAGATGATGGAGGTAGGTGAAGAATAACATTATATGTGGGAGAAAAATAGGCTTTTGTGGTAAAGATAAATCTGTGTTCAAAATAAAGGAGATTTAGTTGTGTGAGTATCTGGGAAATAAATATTTCACATAGACAGTAAAAACATAGGATAGAACTCTTAGATAAATCCTTTTTCTGGCACTTAAATATGAACTTGGAACTTTGTTGAGGCAGAATCAACATGTACATGTAGATAATGACATCATCACACTGAAAGGGTATGTTTCTGAGTTTTATTCACTGTTAATGAAGTCAACACGGTCTGAGTGTTACTTATTTGTAAGAATGAAACAAATACTAAGCTGAATTCCAAACCCACAGGGGAAGCAACAATCTGAGATTTACAAAATAATAATTGTAATTATAATTTTATATTATACAAAGTAATAAAATGGTGATAAGTATACTCATAAAATATGGGATGCTAGGAGTCAATGAATTGGGGTAAGTCTGTTCCAGGTAGGCTTTATGGTTAAAGTCATAAGAGTGATCAGGAATGAAGGTAATGGAAGCCAGGAAATTAATAAGGTATGGTGAGGGTTTGTACAAATCTGCTCACAATTTATTTTAGTTTTAATTGTAAGACAAAAGTAGTATGGAGTGTAGCTTGATGTATAGATTGAGCAACTTGTAGTTAGAAAATGTCTGTTTCAGGTCAAAAAGGAACCTCTAAAGAGTTTTAAAGAAGTTGTAAAATGATCTGATTTGTATTTTCAAAAGAACACTGGCAGTGAAATAAAGCATGGTTCCAAAAGAACTAGATTAGAGTCGAGATGATTACTGGAAAATCTCTTGAGGTTAGACATTATGGGGATATTTAATTGGCTAGTAGAGTAGAAATTGGTGGGAGAAAATGAAATATCATTATCTGAAATAACTAATTTGCCTTTACTAATTCAGTGGCAAACACTTAAAATCCAATGATCATGAGGTGTCAAAGGGATCAGGTACAAGGCATCATCAGAACAAAAAATCTTACCATAATGAATGATGGGGGGAGTGCAGAGTGGAGACCCAAAGCCCATTAG
>NW_022111324.1:35266218-35288124 GCF_000313985.2 Echinops telfairi | reverse complement strand
GCGCTTTACACAATTGATGTATGTATGGATTGTGATAAGAGTTGTATGAGCCCCTAATAAAATGATTTTAAAAAATTAAAAAAAAAATCCAATGTTTCACCAAGTTACATGTACAGTATAAGGTACTTAGTAAATAAGAAAGGACAACAAATATTAGTTTCCGTGAAGATTAAAAAATAAATGAAACCAACCAAACAAAAACAAATCCCAGATTGTTCTCTTCAAAATACTTTTAACTCAACATGTTTACCTCAGATATGGTTGGAATATTGCTGAGTGACACGGTCTTATTGCACAGCACTTGTTTCATTTACCTTACCTTTTAAATGTTTAGAAGATACAAATGAGGGGAAAACTAAACATTTTTACAAGCTCATTCCTTTAATACAATTGGTGAGAAGTTTAGTGGCTGATTTAGATTAAAACAGTGAAGTTATACAGCTATCTTGCTTGGTACAAAGTAAATGATGAAGACGATGCCGACATCTTTATTGGACTTTTAATTTTAATATTTTTTTCTGTTCTGAAAACAAAAATATCTAAGTTGTTATTTCAGTGGAGAAAATTGAAGACATAAGATTTAAGTTTGCAAACTATCAACTCCCTGTTATTCTAAGTCTATGTATTAGTAGAGATTTCAATGTTGTGCTGTTGTTAACCATGTTTTATTTTACTTTGATTTTTACTGATCTGATTATAGACTTACATGTTTTGATTATTAGACTATTTGTAGTGTGTTATTTTGTTTCAAATAAAGATTTTCAGGAATTAGTATATATGTTGGAAAACTTTTTTTTAATTCAGACATTGCTTAGTGTAATAAATTGTGATAGAAGTTTTGAAGCACTGTAGAAGTTAGTACCAGATATTAAGATGGAGAGTTTGAGGAAAAAATTTTAAGGACACAACATGTACTATTAAGAGTGAAATATAAGAAATATTTAGGATTTTTCAATTTAATGTATAACACAAGGAAAATAAGAGACATTTAGATAAGATATCAATATGGGAATTATTTTAATAAGTTATTCATCACAGTGAAAATATGAGAATAAAGTTACCCCAAAATATTAGCACTGTGAGAAGCTTATGTATAGGAGGTATTTATATATACTATATATATATATATGTATATGTATATGTATATGTATAGTAGGAAGGACAGAAGACATAAGTATAATGCTGAGGAATCACATGACTGAATGAACACGTAAAGGGAAAAAATATTTTAATAGAACCCTCAAAATGCAGAAAGAACAAGAAATCAGCAAAAGCAGTAAAGCCATCAGAAGAAGTACAGGCCAAGCAGGTGGGTTTTCTTCAATATGAAGACATGCTGCTCAAATAGCGAATGTTATTAAGACGGAGAAGACATGATCATATTTACAAATCCTAAATCCGCTGAGAGAAGCAATCTGAGAGGTGATCTGTGAAAGACTGGGTGTGAGTTGATCCAGAGGTCATTGGATTGCTGGTGATCTCTTTCAGAAAAATCATCCATTGAAAACGCAGTGGCGCACCTCTTTGTCCCAATGTCTATGAATCGGAACTGACTCAATGGCAATCCCTAAATATCCGTGAGTAATTCAAATCATTAGGTTCTGCACTGAAAACTGAAAACAAGGAGATGAAAGTATATACCCAGAGTAAACTCTGAAGAAACTTCGGGAGTTTTTTTTTTTTTCCCTAAAATAACCACATATAACCATCGAAAATTCTGTGGGGCACAGTTCTCTGGCACACATAGAATTACTATGTATCAGAATTGATTACCATGAATCATGACCATCATGAATCAATAAATACTGAAGAGTGACAGCCTAGGGTAGAGAGAAAGCACTAGAAGAATAAAGTCTTAAATACATAAAGATTCGTAACACGAATGTATTAGGGTACACAACACAAAAGCACAGTTTCTAAGATGTGCTAGTTAATAATGAGATTTTCCAGGATAGAAAACAGAGAATATACCAGAGGGTGATCGCATTTTCTAAATGATGATGTGAAGCACTGTGAGGTCATCTTACTGATTTTTTTCATAGCCTCTTCAAAATTCCCAAGAGACCACGTAAAGAAAGATGGGAAATACTCAAGACAAATAGAGGGATCGCTGAAGAACTCTCAGTCCTACAAAAGTTGCAAAGTAAAACTGAATTGTGGTTCCTCTGTACATAATTATATGACCATCTTTGACTTTACAGACATTTAACATTAGATATAATGGCATAAGGCAAGCTTTAAGCATTGACATTTCTGTTTTAAAATTTAACTTTTATTTAACTTTAAAATGCTGTTTAAGTACATGAGTTCTATTTATTTTTTCATAATGCTTATCACAAAGTTAAAACAAACAAAACCAAAACAGCAAACTCACTGCCGTGGAGTCCGTGCCAACTCCCCGCACCCCATATGCCAAGCAGAAGTGCTGGAGACCGTAACATTGTATGGGGGTAGAAAGCCTTGTCTTCTTCTGCAGAGGGCCTGATGGTTTTGAACTGCTGACCTTGCAGTTAGCAGCCCAATTCATAACCCCTGCACCTTCAAGGCTCCTTATAGTTAGGCATTTATCGGTATGTATTATATATATATTGCATACAATTATCTGTATAATTCTAAATATTAGACTATGTTTGTCTACCTCAAGATCTGAATAGTAATTCTTATATATTTCATTATGTTAAGTACTACAGGATAGCTGATACTCCTGGGGTTTAAGTCTGGACACTGCTTTTTATTAGTGCCTTTTAAATTTGGAGTAGCACACATTTTTTTCACCACACTCAGTTTAAAAACTCCAAAATTGCTCTAGATCTTTGCAAATATATCTCTTGTCAATTACTTCAAGACAGTAATTTATTTAATCTTTAGAATTAGAATGTGTGCTTAAACTAGTGTATACCTAGCAAGATAATTTATCAAAACATATTTCATGTGAACTGTAAGCAAATAGAGATTTTGTTGCTAATGAAATAAGCAATGCCCGAGGGCTTCAGTTTAGTAGCTTATTCTGCCATTGAATCAATAACAACTTAAGGCAAAATTTTTTCCTGCTCTCTGAACATTTCCTAATCCATAAAATGGAGTTATAAATTTGACTTGCCTTGGGGTACTCATGAGTAACTCCTAACAAAATTGCTTAATTTTGGGAATGATGAGGGCAAAAAATGTATAGATGTGCTTTACACAATTGATCTATGTATTGTGATGAATTGTATGAGCCCCAATAAAATGATTAAAAAGAAAAAAAATAGTAATTTTAAAGTATGTGTTCACTATTAAGTTGAAGGTGATTAAAAGGAAAATTAACTAAATTCTTTACTCCTCCATGACATAAACACATTAGTCTTTAAGAAACAGAAATATAACTTCTACCATTTTTCTTTTTAGTGGTTTCATATTACCATAAATTTACTGTGCTACTTAGAACTCATGACAAAATATTGGATCACATATTTTAATAGGTAGTACTGGGTACATAGTGGTCATATTGGCTGATAATCATGATATTGGATGTTTAAATGCACAGGTACTCTATAGGAGAATACGTTTGCTTCTATAAATGTGTTTTTGTACAGCCTTGGAAAACCTCTATCTCATGAATATCAGCAAAAACATCGCCTGGTATAGAGATGAAAGATAAGCCCGTCAGGTTGATAGGCATTGCAAGGATGACTGGGGAAGTGCTCTCTCCTTGAAGTAGAGTTGAATTTAGATGGAAGAAAGCTTTGGGGACCTTCCCTTGCTGATTTGGCAGGACTGAAAATGAGAAGAAACAGTTAAAAAATATCCATTGATAATTAGAATGTGAAATGTATAAAAGTATGAATCTAGGAAAAATGGAATACCTAGAGATCAACAGACTGTCATTGGCTTTTGAATCAAAGAATCACATGATTTTCTTTGCTTGAAATAACAAATTGAAAGGAAAAGCATCACCTTTGTTGTGCTAGGTAGGGCTGACTAGAGAATCAAATCCAGAGACCCTTCTATATGTGTAAGAAAGCTTTTTATCAAGGAGTAATTGTATATCCAGAGAACTTCAAAGCCCAGGCCAACTCAATTCTTAAGTCTGATAGGAGTTCATAAGTAACTCTTCAGACTCACGAAGCCACATAGAATGATGCAGAATGCAAGCATATCAAAGGCCGTTGGGAGCAAAGTCCTGTGGATCCACTGGCAGTGGATGCATCTACAAGGCTCTGGTAAGTCCCAGTGGGTCTGGCCAGTAGGAAGGTGAAGGCAGAGAGAGAGAAGTGGGGAGGTTCCCAGGGCTCGCCTTATGAAAAGGCCACTTCCACAAGGAAGCATCAGGCTGTGACCTGATTGACAGGCTAGATTCCACCCTACACATGTATATCTTCAAGTGGACATGAAATTATGTACCTACTGAATTCATCGTTGAAAAGAACATATCAAGTTTTAATCTTGAAATACTATGCTAGCTATGATAAGAAAATTCGTATATGCCTATAGAAAAGTGAGGAATTCTACCAAATTCTTCTGCCTGAAGTTGATCAAATATTCAACCAAAAGTACTGATAATTACTGGCAATTAAATGGGAAAGTTTATAAAAGTGAGGATAGGATGATTTGTATTTTTAAAACATAGACTTGGTGCTAAAATTATGCTGGAGATCACATGAAACAATTAAAAAAACCAATCAGTGCTGCATTCAATATTTTTTTCAATGACAAAAATGATGATGATACAACTGGGCCTTGCCTGATGATATGCACAGGAACCGGATTGACTGCATCTGTGGAAAGAGATGACAGAGAAGCTCAACATTATCACCCACACCAGGCCAGCATCTGCCGGTGGAAAGGCCATCAATTGTTCTGATGAAAGTTCATGTTGAAGGGGAAGAAAATGAAAACACAGCCCAAGTACGACTTTAAGTGTCTTTCATCTGAATTCAGAGATCATCTCAAGAATAGATTGGACACATTAAATATGTATCACCTGAAGAGATAAAACGTGTAATGGTAGGGAAAACATACTACTACTACTACTACTACATAAAAAAACAAATGTCATTAAAAAAGATAGAAAAGATCAACTGTCAGAAGAAATTCTGCAATTTGCTAAATGATATGGAAAAATGATGAAGCACAAGGGCTAAACAAAATATTCAAAGTGTATATTGAGAAGACTAGGTAAAGTGATATGATGCAATATGGAAATATCTGGAGTGAATTAAAATCAAAAGTGAAGAATACATCGCATTCCTCAAGCTGAAGAAGCTGAGAACAGAAAGAAAAAAAAGAAGCAAACCTTGAGTTGCAATAATGAAGAAGTTTATGGACATAATATTGAATGTTATAGAAAGCATTACAAGACGATGGAAGGAATACACAGAATCACTTTTCAAAAAAGAATTGACCAGCTTCAGTTATGTCAAGAGGAAGCATATCATTAAGAACTGATAGTACTGAAGAAAAAAGGCCAACCTATACTGAAGGATTTAGTGAAAAACAATACTCCGGGGGCTGATGGAATACCCTTTCTTTCTATCCGCAATGTGAAGCAACATCAGAAGTATTCTTCAAGAATTTGGGGGAAGAGGGACTTGGCCAGCTGATTGGAAGAGAACCGTATTTGTACCCATTCTAAACAAAGATGACCCCACAGAATTTGGAAAGTTATAGAACAATATCACTGATATCATGTGCAAATAAAATTTTACTGAAAACCATTTTAAAATAGTGGCAGCAGTGCGTTGCAGGGAGCTACCTGAAGTTCAAGTCTGATTCAGAAGACCTAGTTCCTGGTATCAAATAAATCCTGACTGAAAGCAGAGAAAACCCAAAATATGTGTACTTGTTTTTCATTGACCATATGATAACACTTGATTGTGTGGTACATAACAAACTGTGGATAATATGGAAAAAATAGGAATTCTAAAACATTCCATTATGCTCATGTGGAACCTGTACATAGACACAAATGCAATAGAACAAGGGAATGCTGCACGGTTTACAATTTGATAAGGTACACAGAGCATTATATCTTTTCACCACATTTATTCAATCTGTATGCTGAGCCAATAACCTTAGAAACTGAGTTATGTGAAGAATGATCAGACATGAGGTTTAGAGGTAGACTCATTTAGTCACTTGTGATATGCAGGTAACACATCTTTGCTAAAAAGGGAGGGACTTGAAGCACTTATTGATGATCAAAGATGTTAGCCCAGAATATGACTGCAACTCCATATATGGAACACAAAATTCCTCAAAATTGAACCAATAAACATTGTGAAATCTTTTTAAGATGCTAAGAATTCCGTTTACTTGGGTCCACATTCAATGTTCATGGAGGCAGTAGTCAGTAAAACAACATATTACATTGGGCAAAAGTGCTATACAAGATTTCGTTAAAGCGTTACTGAGCAAAACTGTCGCTTTGAGGACGCAAGTGCTCCTCAAGGTATTTTCAATGACCTCATATGCATGGGGAAGCTGGACAATGATTGAGGAAGAATGCATAAGAAGTGATGCCTTTCAATTGTGGTTGGTGAAGAATATTGAAAGTATCATCATTGACCCACAGAACAGACAGAATGCTCTTTGTGCATGAGAATGGCAAGACTATCTCATGCATTTTGGGTGTGTTATGAGGAAAAGGTCATTATGCTTGATAAATACACACAGTTATCAAAAATAATTTTTAAAGGATTCTCAATGAGATGTATTGACATGGCGGTAACAGTAATGATCTGTGAATTCAAACAACTGTGAGGATGGTGCAAAATTGGGCAGTACTTCATTCAGAACTGACTCGGTGGTACTTAAAAACAACAAAATCATTGCAGTTGCATCAGTGGTGGTAATGAACTCATGATGACTTCATGTGTTGCAGGAATAACCTAAACGAAACCAGCCAACCTTCTTGTCATCAAGTCAACTGGGACTCATCGTGACCCTGTAGGGCAAAGTAGAACCGCCACTGTCACTTTATGAGACTGCAAGGTTGGTGTTCTCGAATTGCTTTCCTTGTATTTATCGACATAAGGCATAACCACTACACCACTGGGGCTTTCAGTGTTACAGAACCAAACGGCTTTATTGGGTTTACTTAACTGCAAGCAAGAAACAGCCTGGGCTTTCTACTCCAGTGAAACAGTTACAGTCTCAAAACCCACAGGAATCTTGCGATGAGGCAGCATGCCCTCAATGGCACTGAGTTTGGTTTTGGTTCATCTTTACAGAATTATGTCTGCTGCTTATGTGGATTAAGCATTGGGCTGCTAACTGAAAGGTGGCTGATTGAAATCCATTAACTTCCTGTAGACGAAAGATGAGGCTGTACACTTCTGTAAAGATGTATAATGTAGGCAATCCTGGGGAGGCTCTCCTCTCAATTAGTCTCTTTGTGCCAGACTTGACTCTTGGAGAGGGGGTTTGTGTTTGGGTTTAGGAATGTTGCCTGAAGAAGCTATTCAGGCCTTTGTTTTCAAGGTTACCTTGGGTGGATTCAAACCACCACCCTGTAGCTTAGTCGAAAAAACTCACTACCATTGAGTCGTTTCTGACTCATACTAAACCGCTGGGTTTCTGAGACTGTAACAGTCTACGGGAGTAGAAAGGCCAGTCTGCCGGTGGTTTCGAACTGCCGACCAATGAGTAACCACTGCACCACAGGGCTAGTCCAGTGTAAAGTTTTTGAGCCACCACAGGTCCCTAAGGAGAAAATAGTTGCATTCATTAGATTGCAGGTTACATAATTAAAACTTATTTTAGAATTCTTTGGATTTTGTAAGTTCCCAATCGTTGTTGGTATAAACCCTGGTGCTTTGTTTACCTTCAATTATTTATTATGTTTTTCTTATCTACATTGAGCTTGTATTTTTGCTATTATGGTTAACCAACAGTATCCTTCACTTGATCCCATTCTACAAGATACAATTTCAAACATTATTAAGTATGATTGACTAATTTAGTCATATGTTTATTTGTAAATATTCTTTATCAGAGGCAGGTAATTCCTATCCATGATTTGCTAAAAATCTTTACCTTTTTTCTCCATTTATTGAGATGATTATGAGGTTTTTTTTGTTTGTTTTTCTCTTATGTAAGTGGAAGTTTCTTTTTCTTTTTTTGAAGTTTCAAAGAACTGGTGAAAAATGTCCATTAACTTTTAATTCAATTTTTTTAATAAACTTTCAGACACACCCTCATATTTTATTATTATCAAGTATATTGATTTATTTTCAAATAGTAATAGTTTTCTTTATAAACTCAACTACATTATTACTATTTATTTTGACTTATTGATTTATTTTATTTAATTAACTAATAATTGCTTAAAAGAAAAAAATACAAACTCACTGCCATTGAGTCAATTCTGACTCATCATGACTCTCTAGGACGGGGACAAACTATTGATTAACAGAAAGCCCTGTCTTTCTCCCTGAGTGGATGGGGGTTTCCGACTGCTGACTTTGAAGTTACCAGCCCGATGTGTCCCCCTTATGCCACCAGTGCTCCTAACGCTCGCTCAGGACTCTCACTTACCTTCACTGGTAATAATAGCTACATGTTCCTTCCTTGCATGACTCATCTTAGGATTTGCTTTACTTTAAAAATGAAAGTACTTGAAACATTATGCTCCTTAGAATGGAACATTGCAGTGTTGACTTCTGCTTGGCTAAGATGTAGAAATTTTCAATGAATCCTGCTATGCATAACAGATAATATATAAACACTGTGAGGCTTCTGGCTTATATAGAAATAAATACATGACAGAATCCAGAGCACGAGAGGGGCATTAAAGACACTTTTTATTGTTCTTATGTTTTTAAGTAGCAATATGATAGTCTGATTTCTCTTAAGCAAATGGGAATTGCTACTCATAAAATATAGTCTCTATCTTTCCTGTTCTTAAGATTATTTTACAGTTTTTCCTGATATTTACTAGCATGCCAATATACTCAGTCTTCTTTTGTATTTCTCAGATTTCATGCTCTGGGTTTGACAAAAGTCTCTGTGCATTTACCTGTCAGCTGTGCTAGAGGGCAGCCAACAGAAGCCAGAGCACTTCACAATCCTCGATCTCCTTTCGACTAGTTTCCCTTTCATTAGGACAACCAGAAGGCAGCTGGCAAGAGAGTCTTAGAAATATAATTTTCGGATACCAGCCTCCCTAAGGCAAAACAGATCATAGAGGAACATAAATGAATCCTCAGAGAAAGCAGCCAAATAGCGTGAGTTGTTAGTGGTCTGGGCCAGCTGAGTGAGGAATGATCCATTGACTTACTCCCTTAATGGGTTTTGCTCAATGTCTAGTGGATGGCAGCCAAATGACTTTATTTTATTGTGCTATCACCCTAGCTGTTTCCTGTTTAAAATTTCCATTTTGGGAGTAGGTGCCTATGAAGAAACTATTGCTCTAATTTCTGATAGTTACAGAGATTGCTATGGAGTATGTGTCCTACTCTATTTCCAGGCTCAGTTTGTAAGGCTTGCATGCGCGAACAGAGGTCATAGCATCACATGCTAATTTATTCCCAGCTGGTGGCTTGCCAGCTGAGTGAAATCATAGTGTAAATGCAGACAAACTTTATTTTAGCTAATAATGTGTTAAATACAAATTCTTACTGACTATCCAAGAGTGATATTTTAATTATCTTCATACATGATAAACACTTATGACCCCCACCTATGTCATTATAGAAGACATTTTATTAAAATTTATAAAATAAATTGATCTATTGTTTTGAGGAAGGAGCAGACCACTCTTGATACTAGCGATATTTATTAGATACTCAACCACTCTTGATACAAATGATATTTATTAGATACTCAAACATCTTTCTTGATTTTCCTAATCAAATAACACAATATGTAATTTCAAAAGCTCATCCCAATGATTTAACGTAGAAATCATTGGCAAGTACTATTTGTAAAAATTGCAGAGAGTGGAATGAAATCAGGGACATAAAGTGCAGGGAATAGCTCTAGCTCATTCATAAGCTACAGCACATTCAGGCGTCTATGTAATTTTTTCCTGAAGAAAAGTGGCTATCAGAGTTTAGGATTTAGAGGTTGAAGAGCTGACCTGGCAATTTCAAATCCTGAATCTAAAGTAGTGTCTATGTAATAATAATTTGAGCAGGTGCTACTTCTATCAAGTATTCAAGTAAGCTCCAGATGTAAGACCTTTTTTAACCCTGTGTTCAACAGATCCTTGTAGCTGCATAATTATTTGCTGTGAAAGCATTGTTATTACAGCTACCTTTCTCCAGTTACAGAAATCAACTGATACAACCTCCTATTCCAACATTTCTATATGAATTTTATCAGATAAACCTATAAAATTAGGAACCACTAAATGGCCTTGTGAGGAAATAATAATTATCCTTATCTAATCAATCAAGTATAATGTATAAAGACTACTGTGCATTATTTGGTGTCCCAATTCATATGTACCTGATATAGATTTCACATAGTGTATAAAAAATTATAGTAAATGCCATAATGGACAGCAAAAATGAGTCTATAATTTAGCTGATTGTCTTCATTTAATTTTTTATTCATTTATTTATTTACATTAATCATATCTTAGAATAAAAATGATATGACCTCAATAGATTCTGCCATTTTCTAGGCTTCCTTAAGATGTTTTTATCTGAAAAATGGTATCAATAAAACTGACTTGTTTGCTTCAGAGAGGTGTTTGAAAATAAAAGGTTGTATTAAATGGGAACACCCACTGAAAACTCTAGCTACTTAAAATAAATTTTATGATTATTTTAGGACCCCAACAGCATCGTACTTACACACCCATTGGGCTACTAACCATGTGGTTTGCAGTTGGAGAAGAAAGACAGGTTTCTATTCTCAGGAATAGTCTCAAAACCCTACAGAAGAAGTTCTACACTGCCCCAGAGGGCCAACATGAGCCAGAAGTCACTCATCAGCAATGAGTGAGGATTGGTATTTTAGATGTTGGGACATGCATACAACTTTTCGTTTGTTTCTACAATGAAATTATAGATAACATTGGACTGAGAAATAACCTTAACCACCCTCCCTGAAGAGTTCAAAATAATTCATTTGAAA
Source organism: Echinops telfairi (assembly GCF_000313985.2). Lineage (NCBI taxonomy): Eukaryota > Metazoa > Chordata > Mammalia > Afrosoricida > Tenrecidae > Echinops > Echinops telfairi. Next base: position 35,277,060 of record NW_022111324.1, on the reverse strand, counting down.
GAAAATATTTCTCTTAGGCTTAGACTTGTTATTAAGTCACAAAATATATGTTGGTGGCCACAAAATACACACATTGAATAAATGTAGTAACCATTAATTAATGATGAGTCATACTTTTCATAAACACAATAGTCACATAAAATAGTAGGGCAAGATTGTTTGTTTAATAGCATTGTGTGAAATAAGTTGTATTATCACAGTTTATAGTTCTGAATATAACTTTAACACTGGATCTTCACAAATATGTGTAAACTTGATAGATTTCAGATTATTTTTCTCTCTGATTTTTCTTTTTTCAATGGTTTGCATTCCTTGGAGTTATATTCTGATTTTGTATTTTTAAAAATAATTTATCTGTTGAAAGAGTGAAATAATACTAATATACATCTTCCATTTTCATTAATATTAGGATAAATCTCTCAACTAATAACTTACTACACTTAAAAATGAAATAGAAGCATCTAAATAGAGAACCCCTTTCTCTAGCATTAGCGCTGACTCATAGTGACCGTAATATTTACGGGACAAACTGCCACACTGTTTACAAGGGGAGTGGCTACAAGGGATGGTTGTTGAAGCACCACACTTTTGGTGTGTTGTCGAGCACTTAATTACTATGAAAAATTCTTATGAAACTAGAGATTAAGCTTAATACACTTCCAAACTCTCGGTGACCTGTAGACTTTCTGGAGCCCAAAGTTGTATAAATATCTGAAATTATAATCCTCAAATAATTAAAACATTTAAACCTTAAACCACAACTATCCCCTAAAATATTATTTGAAACCCAAATAACTTCTATTAACTAGTAAAAATATGTTCTTCTTGAGCATTGAGGAATTTCATAAACAAGATCAAACTGATAATGACTTGAAAGGTATAATGTGAAGTAGAATGGTGAGGAAAATAAAGGTGGCAATTTTGAAAATGATAGCTAGAATGGTAGTACTTGTACTGATTTATATTTGTTGAAATGGTGTGTATACTATGTATACTTTTAACAACACAAATATAAAATAAACTACATAAAGTAGGAGATTGACATTCTTAACAACAAAGAAATACATGAAAGAAATAGAAATTGTGCATGTGCTTTGAAAAGTAAGAAAACTAAATTTCAATGTAAACAAAATGTAATATTTTAGTTTTATGTCTCCATGAAACTCTAAAACCAAGAAAGGGACAAGTCTGTTATTCAGCTGGCTATTTCAGTTTATCTGACATATGTGTGTTCTATAAAACATACTTAATGATCCTGAGCATTACAACTGCTCAACCACCATCTAACCAAGCACGTTTTTGAGAGAATCTTTAAGTCTTGTGCAGCATTGGATAATAAAGAACTGAGACCTGTCCCAGAAGTAATCTTCCACAATTCTTCCTGTAGACAACCAACACTTATTTGTCATTGTTACCTACAGCTGTTGAGTTAATTCCATCTCACAGATGTAACAAGTGTCATCAAGCCGGTTCCAATTCATAATGACTGAAGGCACAACAGAATGAAACATTACCCAGAACCGTACCCTCCTTACAGTTTTGTTATGTTTGAGCCTGCTGCTGTTACCTCTATGTTCCTTAATTTCAATGAGGCTCTTTCTTTTCTTTGGATGCTTCACTTTACCAAGAACGATGTCCTTTCCAGGAAGGACGCGCTCCTAATAACATGTCCAGAAGTCTGGGTGAACTGCTTTCAAGATGGATGGTTTTTCTTCTGGAAATCTGTGACACTTTCAATATTCTCTGCCAACACCATAATTCAAATCCATTAATACTTCTCAATATCCCTTATTGATTGCTTAATTTTCACATGTATATAAAGTAATTGAAAATGTCATGGCTTGGGTAAGGCCCACTGTAGTTTTCAGCGTAACATATTTTCTCAACTAAGAGATGGCTTTTGCTTATTAAGCATATTTAATACTGTTTTGCATGTAAGAACTATTAAAAGAGATAATGGTGTAAAGCACTTTTTCAATCAACCACGATTTTCTTTTTCACAATCCAAATTATCTAAAACAGTCTGAAGTAGATAATGAACTTTAATGCTGAAGTAAGTTAAAACCACCACTGTCAGGTGATTCTGAATCATAGCAACCTTATAGTATGGAGTAGTATAGTATGTTCCACCATGTTTCTGAGACTATACATTTTTGTGCAATCAGAATGTCTTATTAGGGAAACGTTTCATTTCTACTTCTTTTTTATTTTTGAGGGAGGGGAATAAAAATTTCCAATTTATTCATATATACTCAATGAATGTATACCCTGAACGGTTTTTTTCAAAAGAAGTTAGAAAGTCAATCATTTTTCTAAAGTTGATGGAAAAGGGCCTAGAACGCCTGGTGGGGTTTGATAAAGTGCAACGTAGTTGAGAGAAATTACTGGAAGCCAAATGGAGATCGAACGTGATAGTGAGACAAGAGAAAGGTAAAAGGAAATAGAGGAAAGAAATAGCAGGCAAAGGACATATATAGAGGTGTAAAAACAGCCATGTACACATTTAAACATATTTATAATGATATGGACATAGATTTCTGTACGTATACATATATGTTAGGTATTAGTGAAGTAGATGGACATTGAGCTTCTATTCAAGTACTCCCTCAATGCAAGAACGCTTTGTTCTAACCACCTGGCATTAAGTCAGGATCGCTGAAGACAAAATGGGTGCATAAGCAAATGTGGTGAAGAAAGCTGATGGTGCTCAGCTATTAAAAGATATAGCATCTGGGGTCTTAAAGGCTTGAACATAATCAAGTGGCCATCTATCAGGGAAGCAACAAAGCCCACATGGAAGAAGGACACCAGCCTGTGGGTTTATGAGGTGTCAACAGGATCAGGTATCAGGTATCAGAAGACCAAAACCAAACAATCATATCAATGCTAATGAGGGGGATGCAGAGTGGAGACCCAAAGGCCATCTGTCGACTATTGGACACACCCTCACAGAAGGGTCAAAAGGAAGGAGTGAGCCAGCCATGGTGCAGTATAGCACCAACAAAACATACAGCATTCCTCTAGATTTTGAATGCTTCCTCCTCCCCCTGCTCCCCCACTGTCATGACCCCAGTTCACATCCAAATCCAGCTAGATCAGAGCATGTACACTGGTAGAGATAAGAGCTCTCGAAAAACGGAATCGAGAACAGACAACTCCCTCAGGAACAATAATGGGAGTAGTGATACCATGAGGGTAGGGGGAAGGTGGGTAAGAAAGAGGGAACTGATGGCAATGATCAACATACTACCACCACCCCCTCCCCCCCACACACACACAACTCCCAGGGTGACAAACAACAGAAACATGGGTGAAGAGAGACAGCTGATGTTGTAAGAAATGAACATAATAATGATTTATAATTTCATCAAGGGTTCAGGAGGGTTGGACGGTGGGTGAGGGAGGGAAACATGCAGTGTTCATACTAAGGGCTCAAGTAGAAAGAAAATATTTTGAAAAGGATGATGGCAACATGTACAAATGTACTTGATACAATTAATTTATAGATTGTTGTAAGAACCCCCAATAAAATAATTTAAAAGAGAAAAAAAAAGAAAGTCGATCAATTGGATTATACTAACATATGACAAGCTTGGTTTCAATTAAACACAAACACTGACGTTCTTCAACACAAAAAGTGATACATTACAAGATAAATCAATACTAATATTTAAGTTATGCAGTATATAGCAAAAGAACATTTGCCTCATTCTGGTGTGCCTTGAGGACCATGTTCCTGCTCAGAGCAGCTCCTTTCCAGATAGGACTGCATGGCCGGCCTCTGCACAAGACATGACATCCTCTCACTGGATGACATAGCTGTCAGGGACAGCCCTGAAGGTGCAGTTCAGGGAGAAAAACCACAGCGGAAGAGTAAGGGTTCTAAAATTGATGGCGAGGAGGGTGTAGCTTTTCTGTTGCATTTGTCAATCAACTTGTACTGGAGAGGAATTACAAGAGGTGGATGATGGGTAAACATGATAGTGGGGCAGGAGGAAAGAAAGAAGAAATAGAAGAAAGGAAAATATATACAGGTGCATATCTATAGAAACATATGTAATATAAATATATAAATATAGGTGTAGTTGTCTATTAATGTGTATATGTACAAATGCAACAAAGAAGCACATGGACTTTAGACCTCTACTTAAATCTTAGTACAGGAACGGTTTGTTCTAATATTGTGTCATTGCATGATGCCTTTCTTACATGATCATGAAGACAAAATGAGTGCATAAGCAAATGTGGTGAAGAAAACTGATGGTGCCGGGCTATTAAAAGATATAGTGTCTGGGGTCTTAAAGGTTTCTTGTAAAACAAGCAGACATCTAGCAGGGAAGCAACAAAAGCCACATTGAAGAAGCCCACCAGCATGATTGATCATGAGGTGTTGACCGGAAAAGTATGAGTTCAAAAATAAGCAACCAAATCGATGTGAACAGCCATAGATGTAATGGATACCCAAAACCCACTTGTAAGATAATTGAAGGGTCACATGGAAGGAATAATAGATCCATGGTGTGTTATACCACTGATGAAATCCATAATTATTCTCTAGTTCTTTAATATTTCCTCCCCTTACTATTAAGGTTTTTATTTGTTTTACCATCTTAGAAGGGTCACATGGAAGGAATAATAGATCCATGGTGTGTTATACCACTGATGAAATCCATAATTATTCTCTAGTTCTTTAATATTTCCTCCCCTTACTATTAAGGTTTTTATTGGTTTACCTCATTAATCATGTTAGACTTGTGTATGTTCATTTGTAAAAGTAAAATCATTTGATACATCAAAGACAAGATAGACAGCCCTTCATAAACAGTAATAGGAGTAATGGTTCGCTGAGGGCATGGGAGCGGGGAAGGGGAGCTGAAAGCATTGATGACTGTATAACCTCACTGGAGGGGAGTGAACAACAGAATTGTATGTGAGTGGAAAATAATAATAATAAGAGGTCCTGGGGGTTTTGGGGTAGAGAGGGAATAAAAGAGAGTTGATATCAAAGAGTTAAGGAATAAAGAAAATGTTTTGAGACTGATTGTGGTAACAACTATACAATAATGCTTAATGTGATTGAACTATGGAAAGTTATTTCTGTAAGAGCCCCCCATAAAATGATTTTTAAAAGAGGATTTCCATAAAAATGGTATATAAAATATAAATATGTATACCTACAGAGCTAGTTAAATGAATATATGTGATTATTCTGTTTGTTTGTTTGTTTGTTATTAGGTGCATCCAAGTCTTTTCAAACTCATAGCAATCCTATGTACACAGCATAAAACACTGTTTGGTCCCATACCATTCTCACAATTGTATGTTTCAGCCCATTGTTGTAGTCACTGTGTCAATTCACCTGCTCAAGGGTATCCCCCTTTCTACTGCCCTTCTACCTTACCAAGCATGATAACTTCTTCCAGGTACTAATCTCTCCTGATAGCAGGTCTAAAGTGTTTGAGAAAAAAGCATTCTTGCTATACCTCTTCCAACATAAGATTCATTTATTCTTGTAAATGTTCACGACATTTCCAATACTATTCACTAGCACCATATGTCAAGTGCAGTGGTTATTCTTTTTTCTTCCTTATTCATGTGCAACTTTCACATGCATATGAAGCAATTGAAAAAACTATGGGTTGGGTCAGGTACACCTTATTCTTCAAAGAGCTATTCTTGCTCATCAAGACTAAAGAGGTCTTGTGCAGCAGATTACCCAATGCGATGCATCTTTTGATGTCTTGACTACTGTTTCAATGACCATTCATTGTGCATGCAAATAAGATGAAATCCTTGTCAACTTCAATCATTTCTCCATTTATCATAATGTTATTTGTTGTCCAGTTGTGAGGATTTGGGTTTCCTTTATATTGAATTGCAAACCATATCAAGGCTGATATTCTTAATATTCATCATCAAGTGCTTCAAGCCCTCTTTACTTTCAGCACAAAATTTTGTGGGATTTTAATGTTGCTGGTTGTTAATAAGCCTTCCTTAAATCATGTTACCATATTCTTTCTCATATAATCAAACTTATCAGATTATTTGCTCAGCGTATATATTGAATAAGAATGGTGAGAAGATACAACCCTCACAAACACCTTTCTTGATTTTAAACCATTCAGTGTTTCCTTAGTTTTTCACACAATTGTGTCTTGGTCCACGTACAGATTCTGAATGAGCACAAAGAAGTGTTCTGAAATTCTTTTTCTTCTTAATGTTGCTCATAGTTTGTTAAAGAAAAAGTACCTTGTGCATGGGATTTTTTCATTCTGTAAACCACACACAAAGACACACAGAATTTTATTATTGCATTGTGATTTGGTGTTATGTTTATTTCTTCATGATATTTCTTGTTCTCTACTGTTTGAATTACTTCTTGCAATATGAATGCTTACTTGTACAACCAAGGAAAAAACCCTACTTTCAATTTTAAAATTGATAGAATCTATTCTTTGATTTGCAAATAGATGACATGATGACTTAACATATTTCATAATGTAATTTCAGACAAACTGATATGGAATACTATGGATATAGTATTGCTCTGAAAAAGTAATAAAGAAAATAAGCTTATTAGAAAATGAAATATTTGAAATTATAGAAGTCAATTATAATTTTGAAATGAAATTTTAATCAAAAGAAGATATTTTGTCAACATATGGTCCTAACTTCTATAATCTCAGAAAAATAATATAAGTCTATACATAAACCTTAAAACCAGGCAGATATTCATAAATTGTTGGAAGTGCAGGGCACCAAACAATTGATTTTCATGGATGGCAACAAATATTGGATACATTTGGAAAGAAAAATTAGTTGTATTTGAATAAAAAGATCATATACATATGTATGTATTTATGTACGTATCTATCTATCTACAATATTTAGACAGAACTTCTTTTTTGACATTACCTCATTGTTATAAGAACCATAGCAACTTATAAGATTGTGTCCATTGTATTCTCCTTTGGTTTATTCATGATTGATTTTATTTATGGCAATTGGGCATGAAGACTATTTCTAATCCTTATGATTCACATTTTGGGTGCCAAATAAAATCTGACCTCTTAATAGAGACTTTCCCTGGTTCTTCAATCTATGTTAAAATTCACACCTCTGTTCTTCCCCTTACTATAGTATTTGCCACCATTCTAAATTACCTTACTATTTTATTTATTAAAAAATGTCAAAAGTTTTCCCTTGCTATTATTATATTTAAACTACACATATTTGTGGAGTTTGGATTATATATCATTATAATATCAGCACCAAAAAGAAGGCTGAAAAATGACAAACATTGACTCACATTTATTGAATGAATGCAAACTGAAACATGGAGAGTTTCACAAAATTCAGCAGACAGAAAACTGAGATATTTATGTAAAGGTCAAGATCTAGGAACTTGCATATCTCCTTATCTTAAAAAGTTGTAGTACAGTAGGGAAAACATTAGGCACATCTCTACAATTCTGCTAAAATTGTTTGATACCCTGTGTGTTATTCTGGGCAGACTAGAGAAACAAATCCACAGAAACTCATATGTATATAAGAGAGAATTTTATATAAAGCATAAGTGTAATTAAGAAAGCACCCCAATCCAGTGCTATCCAAACCCTTAAATCCAACATTAGCCCATGTCCAACACCTTCTACAAAGTCCTCCTCAATCTCATAAAACACATGCAATGATGCTGACTGCAGGAAGAAAACCAAATCAGTGAGCGTGTAAGCACCTTGGTGCTGAAAGGGGTCTCCACACGGCTGCTCCAGCACCCAGGGTTGCACTGGAGTAGGTCCATGTGGTTTCTCCTCAAGGATGTCTCACAGGAAGTGATCCTTGCCAGCTGAAGCAGGGAACTGGCTAAGGCAGCTGCACCCTGGTCCGACTATCAGAGAGCAAGAGACCCAATAACTAGAAAAGTGAGATAAGGCTCACCGAGCCATTTATCTTTCCACACTTCAATTAATTCCACATGTGTTTATTGGCCAGATTGGCACAATAAATCATAACAATCTCAATCCACCCCTTGCCAACTTGGCACCTGAACACTATTCTTTAGACAAAAAATTGCAGTTAAGTAATGCCTACACTTTAATCCCATAATCCTATGAATATAATCCCCAACCCATGAAAGTTTGTAAGGCCACCGCCTCATGACTTATCTTCCAATTTAGGGTATCCAATTTCTCTAATGCCCACTTATACATCAACCCAGTGTTCTGAGAAGACAATCATATTTTTCAACATAAAGAATCTTCACTCTGTTTGGAAACTTGTGAAGTCCGCATCCATGAGCAAAGTCAAATTAGGACAGGCCATCCAGCAACAATATGCACCAGTTCACAGGATCAAAATCCCTTCATCTGGTCAGGTTTGTGTCAATTCAATGTGGGCTGCCTCACTCAGCCTCTACAGGGTGCCCATAGGTCACCTTGCCTTTAGACCATGGGCTTTCACAAATATTCAACAAGACTAGCCCCCTCATGCTAGGTCATGAACTTTAGACCAGTCAACCCGCTTTAATCTTCTCCTCTTTTTCCTGTAAACCAAGTCCACAGGTGTCAGTGGCCAAAATCAATCCATCTCATTATTGCTGCATTTCTCCCACTTCCACTTAACAAGTAGATCCAGGTGGTCACCTAGCTCACCTTTCAGCCTGCCTGTAGGCTCCCTTTAACGTTCAGTCTTAGAGAGAAGTTTTCTTCATGGTTCCAGATTTTTTCCAATTTCTGACAAAGACTACTGGTTCCCGAGAACTCCAAGGCACTGGGTGGGGCATATCTTTTCAAAGCTTTCTTTGCAGGCGTCACCTGAACCCATCTAAAGATCAAATTTTAATGGCTGAAAACAAGTGGGCTTACAAGCTTCCTATTTTCATACTTCCCATTAAACATTTCTATAAATCTTTATGTTGATAATAAGCAGAAAAATCAGTATAAACAAAAATAGAATCAGATACTAAACTCAATTCTTAAAATGGTCAAGTTCAATCCTTATTTAGCTTATCTAAATCCTTATCTAAACTATTTGATTTTTACAAAAATATGGGATTACGTCTCTGAGAGCATTAAACCAGATCCAGGTTTTCTGTCAGGCATTTTGACCTTCTGGTAGTCATTCTCTTTAAGCAGCATGGTTTCTGAGAAATTTAAATGGTGATTTCTATCCCTGAGCTCAAAATACACATTAATCACATTCATTTTCACCATTTCACACAGGAATAACCAAAGACTACAACCAAACAAAATAATCAAAACTTTAACTTCCCATATTCTTTTCAGAAAACAACCAAGTAAACAGGATGGCTTTATCCGACCTCTGCTAGCCAAAGCAGAAAAACTACCATGAGGGAGAGCGCAAAGAAACATCTACTCTCCATCTTATGATTTGTTTCTCCAGTACCCCACTCCTAAGGTACCATAATGTGTTAGTTTGGGCAGACTAGAGAAACAAACTCACAGAAACTCATATGTATATAAGAGAGCATTTTATATAAAGGGTAAGTGTACATCAAGAAAACATCCCAACTTAGTGCTGTTCAAGCCCATAATGCCAACATTAGCCTATATGTCCCACACCAATCCACAAATTCCTTCTCTATCTCACAAAACACACACTATGACACTGACTGCAGGAGGAAAGCCAAATCAGCGAAGCACCTTAAATTAATTCCACATGTGTTATTGGCCAAGTTGGCACAATAAACCTTAATTATCTCACCCTGGTAGCTAAGAAGACTTGGAAAACATTTTATCTTCTAAAGAAATATGATAAATATATTTTTTTAAAGAGCAGATGATTTAGATGAACACATGAACACATGAGCAGATGAGCAGATGAACACATACACCAGTGATTACTTTAATTAACCACAGAGAAATAAAAACAAGGCAAGTGAGAGAGAAGTTGAAGTTCGAAAAATTGGAGGAACTGTCAAGATAGAAAGATTGTTGGAGATGAATTCCCAAAAACCCAAACATGGAGGATGGGTGATGAGGCTTAGTGTGAAAAGACTGCAATGTGGTAAAAGAAAGGCTTTAGTGCTATAATTATTATGAAAATTAGAGAATGACCAGGAGAGTGAGAGATCAAAGTTGAGAGGAGGAAATATTTACTGGAGATTTGGTGTTCAAAAACCTGATAGGACAGCATTTTCAATGTGTCATCTCCAGAATATTTTAATAACCCCAAATCAAGGGATGTATAATTTTAGAAAATGTGGCAGTTACAAAACTTTCAAGGTATGTTAAGAGAACAGGAAGGGTATTCTGCTTCTCTGAAAATAGTGAGAAAGTGGAAGAATTTTGCAACGTACCAGAAAACATTGCCTCCTGTGGGGACCTACAAGCCAGTTAAATTCAAACCAGAGAGGTCAGCTCGGAGGTTTTGATGACCCCTCATTCTTGATTTTTTAAAATAAATTTCAAAAGGATCATATTCATATATTTTCTCAAAAGACAATCACAGTGGATTATTATGAAGAAGTTTGAAGAAAATTAAAAATGCATTGAAAAGACCAAGACAATTGCATCAAGGGATTTTTTTTTTTAATTACACCAGTGGACACTGCTAATTCCTTGAGTGTAGCAAGGAATTTTGATGAAAAGGTCATTGGGAAACTTTGCCCTTTCCACACTTCATTTTGTTTTCCGAACTAAAGGAAATTTTTTTTAAGTCAATTTATTGGAGCTCATGCAATTCATCACAATACATAGATCAATTGTGTAAAGCACATATATACATTTGTTGCCCTCATCATTCCCAAAATTTGCTTGCCTCTTGGGTTCCTGGAATCGCTCATTTTCCTCCCCCCCCCTCCCCTTCCCTTCCTCCTCCCCT
>NW_022111324.1:35261572-35264342 GCF_000313985.2 Echinops telfairi | reverse complement strand
CTGGGCCCTCCAAGCTGGGCTATCGTCCTCCGGGTTTGGTGGGCCCGGTTGTGTTCCGCTCCTTTCCTCCTCCTTCCTTTGTCCCAGCTTCCCTCTGGGTGTGGTGTGGTAGGTCAGCTCCCCTCCCTCACTGGACGATATACTTCCATCCTCTGTCGTGCTCCCTTCCATGGTGGGGATCAGGTCATATCTGGCTAGGATGACGCCTGGTCCATTCTCTTCGTGTATTCCTCCTCATTTTACATTGTTCCTCTGATTTGGCGTGTCCTGATGGGGGCTGTATGCCCGTTCCAGTTCTGTGGAGACACAACCAACACTCTCCCCCCTGCCCCCCGCCCCGTGGGCCAGTGCCCTGTTCCCTCCGTGCCACCAACCCAGTCTCTCCCCACCCTGTTTCTCCCTCCACCAATGCCCCCTCCCCCTCTTCACGTCCCACGCGTCTGACTACGGATCAGAAGATTCTAAAGGAAATTTTAAAAGGAATAAGATTTTTGTTTTTGAGGTTGCGAAAATTGCCATTGTGATGTGATATACATCAAAGTGTGTAGGTTTCCTTAGGAAAGGGTTAAAGAGTTAAAACACCACCATCAGAAGTTTATACAGGATAGGTTAAAAGAAGAAAAATAAACCAACAACCCAGCTTTACATTTTTATTTGAGGAACAAAAGTTTCTAATAGCTTGTAGTAATATTTTTTGACTTACACTCATGTTATTAGAAATTATGTTAGGCCAGATTGATTAAAGAAACAAATCCAGGGATACTCATATATGTATAAGAAAGAGGTTTATATGAAAGAGTAATTATATATTAAGAAAAATCCCAGCCGAATCCAGATCAAGTCCATAAGTCCAATATTAGCCCATACATCCAATACTAGTCCATAAATTCTTCTTCAGACTCATGAACCCACATGCAATGATGCAGAAAGGTCACAGGCTGGTGGGTACAAAATCTTGCGGAGCCAATGGTGGTGGAAGCCTCTCAGTGCTAGTGCATGTCTCCACTGGCTCCTCCAGCTCTCTGAGTGTGGCTCTTCAACAGGAAGGGGAAGCAGAGAGAGAGAAGCTCACTCTTGCAGGGCTCAGGGAGTCTCCTGTGGCTTGTCAGGAGGAAGCCAAGATTGAGGGAAAGAGGACGTTTCCAAAATCCCCATGAGAACGCCATGCCCACAAGAAGGCATCATCAGGATGTGACATGATTGGGAGGCAAGACTCCCTCCCTACCCTTATTTATCAAATTGACGTGAAGTTATGTAACTACCACAGATGTTATCTGATCAGTTCCAACTCAGAGCTACATTATGTTATGCACAACAGAGGGAAACGCTCCCTTGTCCTTCTCCATCCTCATAATTATTCTTATGGTTCATCTCATTGTTGCAGCCACTGTTTCAATTCATCTTGTCCAAGGACGACTTCATTTTCGCTGCCCTGCTACATTACCAAGCATGATGTCCTTCTCCAGGGACTCGTCTCTCCTGACAACAGGTCCAAATATGTGGAATGAAGTCTTTCCCTCCTTGCCTCTATGAAGCATTCTGGTTGTACTTCTAAACAGATTGGTTTTGTCTTTTGGAAGTGCACAGTACTTTCAATATTCTTCACAAGAATTCAAAGGCAATGATTCTTCTTCAGGATTTTCTACTCAATGCTCAATCTTGGTTTTGGTCAATACTGTTAGTGAAATGGGCTTTACTCCTTCATTCCTTCAGTGTGCTCCTTCCTCAGCTGCTACCTTCTGCAAGGCTGGAATGTCCGCTGGCACCTTTTGGCACAGTGATTCCATGCTTTCTTTACTTCTTGTTTGGGTCTCTCTTGCATCATTCAAATTTTTGGCCATAAAAATTGTCAATACTGCAACTCTAACCTTGATATTTTCCCCTTGAGTTCTTTGAGATATGCTGAGCATGTTCTTTCTTTTTGTTTTTCTAACTCTAGATCTTTGCACATATCATTAAAATATTCTAGTTGGTCTTCTCAAGCTGCCCTTTGAAATTTTCTGTTCAAATCTGACTTCATCATTTCTTTCATGTGTTTTAGCATGTGATTAAGAGCACATTTCAAGTCTCTTCTGAAATTCATTTTTATATGTTTACCGTCTTTTTAATCACCTTTGTTTCATTTATGATGTTTTTAATGCCATCCCACAGCTCACCAGGTCTTCCTTCTGTCATTAGTGTTCAGTGCAGCAAACGTGGTCTTGAGAGATTCTCAAAATTCAAGTGGAATAGACTCAAAGTCCTATTTTGACTCCCGTGAACTTTTTTTTTTTAAGTCATTTTATTGGGGGCTCGTACAACTCATCACAATCCATCCATACATAAATTGTATAAAGGACATTTGTACATTTGTTACCCTCATTATCCTTTTTTAAAAATTATTTTATTGAGGGCTCATACAATTTTTATCACAGTCCATACATACATTCATTGAGTCAAGCACATATGTACACCTGTTGCCCTCATCAATCTCAAAACATTTGCCCTCTACTATAGCCCTCAATATCATTTGCTCATTTTCCCTCGCCCTTCCCCGTCCCTCCTGAACCCTTCATAATTCATAAATTATTATAGTTTTGTCATAAGTTACACTGTCCGACGTCTCCCTCCACCCTCTTCTATGCTATCCATCCCAGGGAGGAGGCTATACTTAGATTCTTGTAGTTGGTTCCCCCTTTCTACCCCACATTCCCTTCACCCTCCAGGCATCACCACTCTCACCACTGGTCCTGAAGGAGTCATCTATCCTGGATTCCCTGTGTTTCAAGTT
>NW_022111324.1:35219717-35259763 GCF_000313985.2 Echinops telfairi | reverse complement strand
GTCCTCCAGGCCTGGTGGGTCAGGATGTGCTCCACTCTCTCTTCCTCCCCCTAAGTGCTCCCATTTGCTCTGATCAGACATTCCCCTCTCCCCTAACTGCAGCTTCATTCCCATCCTCTCAAGTAGCTTCTTCTGGGGGGAGGGGCTGTTGTCCACATAGCTGGCATGGGGACCGAGTCCCGTGGATTTTTTAAAAACTAATTTTAACTTGAACCTGAACTTACATATGAGCAATTAATGGTCTGCCCCTGGCCTGGTTTTAGCTGCTACTATTAAACTGTTCCATTATCTCTTCCCACAAATGTTGTCGATTTGATTTCTTTGTCTTCCGTCTGCAGTAGTCCACATGTACAGTTGCCTTTTGTGTTGTTGAAAAAAAGTTTCTCAGTACATATTTTCTGAGATGTTTCTACATGTGAAAACTCAAACTTATTAGATGACAGCTACTTTTATTTGTTCATACATTTCATATGGTGCTGTTGTGGTTGTTTTTATTTGCAGTCTAGATAGCTCAGAGGCATGATCACCTTATGTATAATAGAACAAAACTTTTCTTCCTTCTCGGCCATCTGCATAGTCACTGGCCTGCTTGAGACAATTATTGTGACTAGTGTATATAACCATCGCATTGAGGGCTACCTTTGCTTCCGCAGGCCCTCTATTTTATCAGATATGCTGTCCTTTTATAGTTTTTGATGTTTGTACTGACATGTTCAAAGTTGCATTGGTTAAATCTGCTGAAAAATAAATCTTCCAACTGTTGAAAAGCAAAGGTATTATCTTGAAGCCTAAAATTTGCCTGACCTAATCCATGGTACTTTCACTAGCCTCTTATGCAAGGGAAAGAACAAATAAGGAACATCAATGAACTGATTCAGTCCTTGGAATTACAGTGTTGGGGAATATATGGATTATCTGTGAAACATACTGAATATACTACACAAGTTGCTTTGAAATAAGTATTGTCAAAATGCTCCTAGAAGTGAGGATGACAAGACATCATCTCATATACTTTGCAGATATAATTGGGGGGACCATTCCCTGGAAAATAAATTGTACTTGGTAAAATATAGGGTCAGGGCTAAAAAGATCTTCAATAAGATGGAGTGACACACGGATTGCAGCATCATCTCAAGCAGCAATGATGGCGTGGCTGGTGAGGCAGTGTTTTATTTGGTTGCATATAGGCCATGAGTTGGGACTAACTTGATGAAACCTAAGATAAGTGACCACAAATGTAGATATTTCTAAGAAAATCTTTTCTTTCTTTTTTCCTTTTTATAGTTTGAAGTAAAAATAGAATTTTTTTGGAGTTTCCATAAAATTTTACCTTACATTTTATTTCAGATAATATGGTGTGTTATAGTTTCTGTTTTCGTGGAAGTTTTTCTTGGTGGGAGTTTTGTGCATGTGCTTTATGGTTTTTGTTTTTTAGACCAATTTAAGGGAACAAGAAATGTGGTCTGGAAATTAGATAAAATAATTATCAACTAAGCAAAGTCAATCTCCTGTTTTTCTAAAGAGGGTATGCAAAGTTTACAAAATATGAAAGAAAAATTAACAATTAATTTCAACTAATCAGAATTAATTTTATAAATAATTACTGATGTATATTGAAAAAACTATTCACAGCAGTGTTCTCTTTATCTATTATTATATAGTAATTCAATTTTAAATTCAGAAACCAAAGTTGTTAAAAATAGACTCCCACATTTATTAGTTCTAAATTAATTGAATATTATTTAATAATATTTACATTTGGGAACTATGAAAAATAAAATTGGCTATAAATTATGTTATTAACTTTACAAATACATTGCTCATTTTACAAATCTTCAGAACTATACCATTTATTGTTTTTTTTCAGTTTAAGCCTTATTGTAACAGTTTGAAAATTCAGTATATACATTATTTCAGGACATAAAGTCTTTAAACAAATGAGTAGTGTACTTATTGTGAGAGCAAAAGATATTATGCAGAAGAGATAGAATCTCATTTAATATGTCTACTTTATAAAAAATTGTGTCATGCATTAGTGTTTGGCATTTTGGTTAATGATGCACAATACACTGTTGATCTGATTAAGCAGTTAATAAAAGACAATTATTTAATAGAAATAATAGTAAACTTTCTGTAGGAAATAGTTGAACAAGATGATTATTTAATATATTCTAATATTTTTAGCAATAGAGATTAAAGTGATATATTTCTAAAATAAGCCACCATCTACTTATGAAGATATACTGCTATGAAGAGCTAGAGTGGCATTCCTGAGCTCATGAGGAAGTGACATCAGCTAAATCAAGTAAAATCACTAGCTATCATGGCTGTCAACAGTTTCCCACATTTTCTTTGTCAGATTTTTTTTATGTGACAGGTACATAATTTCACGAATAAAATGTTATAAACATTTGTATGTGGCATGCTATGAAAACAACATAAATTTGCCTCCTGCTATTTTCAGAATGCAGTGTAGCAAGTAACAGTGTATTAAATATAGGTATGATTTCTATATATCACTGAAGCAGTGAAGTCCTCACTAAATTTCAGATGCAAAGTATCAGATGACATGCATTCTGTCTTTTATTGGCATTCTTTCTATCTAGAGCACCTTCAGATATTGCAATAATAAATCTAGAATATCACAGTGTTAATAGGTAGAACACAGGTTGTTCATAAGAATAATTCAGAGAGATCATTCTGCTGTGCAATTTTAACAGTGAAATTTGTTGTCCTTGTAAATTACTGTTGTTATTTAATGTTCTTTTATCAGTTTCCATAAAGTAGGTCTGATGTTATGTGCTTTTGAGTCAACTCTATATCATAGAGACCAGTTGGATGCAAGAGAGAGAAATAGTTCTATGGAGTCTTCCGGGACAGGAGTCCTGGTGGTGGCTTATGCTTTGGACTGTTAACTACCAGGCCAACAGTTTGAAACCCGCTGCTTCCAGGGAGAAAGGTTAGACTTTCTCTTCCCATAAATATCTACATTCTCGAAAATATACCGGGCCAGTTGTACTCTGTCCTATAATGTCACTATGAAGCAGAATCATGCTTGGTTTGGAGTTTGGGGGCTCTTTAACAAACTATTTACTAGATCTTTCTCTTAAGGGGCCACTTGGGTGAGTGCTAAGCACCAACCATTCAATTAACATCCTAATTCTTAACTCAGTTGTGGGATCCAGCAACTTCACAACAGTGAAGCAGATGTGAGACCTAATTTTCTCTTGACTTCAGCGAACTGGCTGTTTAAATGGCACGCGTAATCAGGGTTCTTGCTCTGGTGAGTGGCTGGGCAGCTGCCCAATGTGGGAACCACAAATGTACACTCCTTGCTCTCTAGACTTTCATCTCTGCAACAGCACATTCTAAGCACCCATAGCAAGGTTCATTCTGTCCATAGATATAAAAAAAGATGAAACTATGCTTGTAATACTTGTTTATTCATTTCATAAAACTCATCATAATTTAGGTGATACTGCATATTTAGTCCCTTGCATTTGTTACCTCAGTAAACAAACATTTAACATAGAGAAAACGTGCCAAATATCAGAGGGTGACAGACTGCCATTCATTTCAGCTTTGTGTTACCCCCAGTAAATGAGTGAATTATGCAATTCCTGAAAGTGTTAAAAGAGCTAAAACTATTGTCAGCACAATTGCTTTAAGCTCAGTAGAATCAGAAAGGGGTTTTTAAGGATAAACATAATATGTTCAGAGAAGAGTAGTGTATTAAACAGGATTGATTAGAGAAACAAATCCAGAGACGCTTAAATGTGTAAGAAAGAGCTTTATATCAAGGAGTACTGGTAACTGTATATCCAGAAAACATGCCAGCCCAGTCTAAGTCAAGTTTGTAAGTCCAATACTAGTCCATAAATCCCTCTTCGGACTCATGCAGCCACATGCAATGATGCACAATGCAGGAAGATCACAAGTGGGAGGGTACAAAGTCCTGTGGATCCAATAGCAGTGACAGGGCTCCAGCAGCAATGGGGGTTTGCCAGCAATAAGGAGAAGGCACAGAGGAGTAGGGGTGAGGGTGCAGGTTCCCAGGGCCTTCCATATTAGAAGACCACATCCACAAAGAGGGATCATCAGGTGGTGACCTGAATGACAGTCTAGACTCCACCCCTACACTTATGCATTTTCAAGTTGACACAAAATTATGTAACTGACACAAGATATCATCGGTTTCCATTTATAACAAACACTCCTGTCTTTTTGCCCTACTTCTACATGAATGGAGTCTTACTCCTACAATGAGAAGATGTTGTTGTTAGATGTCATCAAGTCGGCTCTGTCCCATAGTAACCATCTGTACACAAAACAAAACACTTCATGGTCCTGTGGCATCCCCACTGTTGTTCCGATGTCCGAGCCCATCATTGCAGCCATGGTGTCAACCCACCTCATTGAGGGCTTCCTTTTTCCTGTTGATCCTCTACTTTGGTAAACCTGTTGTGCTGCGCCGGGGACTAGTCTCTCCTGACAATATGTGTAAAGTATGTAAAACGAGGGCTAGTCAACCTAGCCACTTAAGGAGCACGCTGGACGTACTTTTTCCAAGACAGATCAGTTTGTCCTTTTAGCAGTCCATGGATGGTACATCCAATATTCTTCTCCAGCATACAGCACCACAATTCAAATGCACAATTCCAAAAACGCATGCAGGAAAAAGTCCGTTAATCACATAGCCAGGAACAATCAGATAAAAGTGAAGAATATTGCACCTGAAGATGCCAATCAAAAAGCAAGATGGAAATATCTTATATAACAATGTTATTGTTTTTGTCAAGTATTAGTTAATAATTTTTCATTTTATCTTAAAGCCATTTCTTATAGCAATCTAGTTTTGTGTACATATTTTATTGCTTTATTTAAGTAGTAACTATATGAAATAATAGACTACCTTTTGATATGTCATTTTTATACTCAAAACTGTTATTAAGGTATCAAACCAGTTGTTAAGGAAAGGGGATGAAGAAAGGGGGAATGGATCACAGGGAGCTATGTATAACCTACTCTCTGGGGGATGGGCAGCAGGGGGGTGGGTGAAGGGAGATGCTGGACAGTGTAATATGATACAATAATAATTTATGAATTATTAAGGGTGCATGGGGGAGAAGGGAGGAGGAAGGGAAGGGGAGGGGGAAAAAAGGAAAATGAGCTGATTCCGGGAACCCAAGAGGCAAGCGAATTTTGGGAATAATGAGGGCAACAAATGTATAGATGTGTTTTATACAATTGATCTATGTATTGTGATGAATTGTATGAGCCCCAATAAATTGATTAAAAAAAAAAAGAAAGAAAGAAAGCAAAACCCTTCACAACTGGACCACAAATTAACATCATGACAGGCAGAAAAAAAGACTGAAATTGTCTAGGACTTCACCTTGCTTGGATGATCAATCAATGCTTGTGGAAACAAGAGTCAAGAGATCAGACAGCACATTGCCTTAGGTGAATCTGCTGAACAAGATCTCGTTGAAGTATTGGAACGCAAGTCTGTTACTTTGAAGACTAAGGTATGCCTGACCCAAACGAGGGTATTTTTCAGCTGCCTCATAGGCATGTGAAAGTTGGACACTGAATAAGGAAGACTAAAGAAAAATCATTGCATTTGAACCATGGTGTTGGTCAAGAATGTTGAAAGTACCAGACCGTGATAAGAACAAACAGATGTGTCTTGAAAGAAGTACAACCAGAATGTTCCTTAGAGGCGAGGATGGCAAGGTTTCCGGATGTACTTTGAACTTGTTTTCAGGAGAGACCAGTCCCTGGAGAAGGACATCATGCTTTGTAAAGTGGCGAGGGAGTAAAGAGGAGGAAGGCCCTCCACAGTTCCTGCAGCAATGGGCTCCAGCACAGGAACACATATCCTGTGATAATGACTGCTAGATGCCTTTTTCCTGTAAAGCCATCCTGGTGGTGCAGTGGTTAAAGTACTCAACTGCTAACCGAAAGGCAAGCCACAGATAGAGTGGTGTAGTGGATTATGCATTGGGCTGATAGCCACAAGGTCAGCAGTTCAATCTCATCAGTGGCTCCTTGGGAGAAAAATAAGGTTTCTGCTCCCATAAAGTTGTACAGCCTTGGAAACCCAAAGGGACAGTTCTACTTTAACTAACAGGATTGCTATGATTCAGAATTGACTCAATGCAGTAGGCTTGATTTTTGTGTTTTTACTGTTCAAGTCCACCAGTTGCTACGCTGGAAAAAATATGTGGCTGTCTGCTTCTGTAAAGATTGCTGACATGGGGAGATGTACAGGTGGCTTGACTCTGTCCTACAGGATCGCTGTGAGTCAGGACACACGTGCAGGCAGTAGGTTTGGTTTGGTTCTGTTCCATATGGCATAAGGAATGTTGGTTGATTAATGACATGTGTCAATCAACATCCTCAGCAGAAGAAAATAGATAATGGCAAACTTATTAATTCCAGTGCTATTGGGGGGTGGGGTGGGCTTCTTTGTTTTGGCTTTAAATGAAACAGTCTCCTTCCATTAAGTCTTAGGCGTTGTTATACATGAAAGTGTTACACAAAACTCCATTTATGATCTTAAGTAACTATGTGCAAACATATACAATACTAGTAATTTCCTAACCTGATTGTGTGATAGAGTAGTGTTAAGTGCTTTTCTTATGTTCTTGTATTAAAATTTCCTAACAGTAGAATATAAACACCACATGGACAGGTTTTTTTAATTTTTATTTATTTGTTTGGGGAATTGGGGAAATTTGTTTTGTTTTCTACTGAAGCACCCATACCTATACCAATGCCTGGCCCCCAGTGGGCACACAATAAATACTTGCAGAATGAAAAAAATAATAATAATAATTTGAATCCCACCACTGCCTCAACCATTATACTTATGAAATAGGTCTGTCATTAAATTCTTACTACTAAAGTAGTAACCTAGAATTACTTGGGTTTTTCCATATAAATGACTGCTGACAACACATTTTAAAAATAAATTACTGTACCTGAATCTGGGCAAGATGGTCGCCACCTTTAAGAACTTTTGATTTCAAACAAAATATTCATTTCATAAAAATCTTCACTGTAATGAATTGTATCTTAATTGTCATAAGTAAATGTGTAATGGAATTTAAGATGGACAGGAGGAGGTTGATGTGCACCTGATTGAATCCAAGCCAGGAAAGATCGGGGGGAGCTGACTCCTCTGGGAATCCAAGGCACGTGAATGAATTCTTATCTCAGCTCAGTCACCTTACATCTTTTGGTAGGGATGGAGGGCAGCAGAAAAGGAAAAAATCCGGAGGTCAATAGCTCAATCAGAATAATTCCACATAGGAAAAAAGATCAACAGACAAACACACACACACACACACACACACACACACACACACACACACACACACACACCCTACCTTCAAGTAGATAGATCTCATTGTTTCATGGTTCCATAATAAATAGACAGAATCCGCAGTATTAAAAAGCAAAACAAAACACCGTTGGGTTGGTTTTCTGAAGTTAACATTAACGGGCCCATTCAAGAAGGGCAAGGCACTAAATGACAGGTTAATGTGCCTCCACAATTACAGAGGGTTTGTGGAATCCGGGACGGCTCTAATGGCCTCTAATAACAGACCGCCAGAACTAGAGTTGAAGTTGTCATACCCTCTCAGGAAAAACAGATGTTCGGTTGTTTTCGTAATCCCCGCCTATTATACATTTGGAACAGCAAAAGCGAATGGGTTTTTATTCATGTTCTTTCTCTGACATCCAAATAAGACATTTTTTGCTTAGACAGCAAAGCTCATAGATAGAAGAAGAAAAATAGCATGAATTTGTTTGCTTACTATGGCAGCTGAAAAATATTTTCCTCTTAAATCAGTTATAGCAATAAATTCTGAAGTATTTAGCATTGACAATATGATGAGTTCAATATTGGCTCTTTATATTCAGTTAAAATTAAACAGCTTATATATTTTTCTACTATATATAGTTTGCTCAAAGAAATCCTCATTTGAAGTATTTTCTTACAGTTTTTTCCATTTTTTTAACAAAAATGTAGAGTAAATCTGATGGAACTCAGGTGGCACTCTGAGTTAAGGGTTGATTAGTAATCTAAAGGTCAAGTGTTCAAACCGATGAGCCCTCTCTGACAGAGAAATATGAGGCTATTTTCTACTGTAAAGATTTACAGTCTGTGAACCCGAGGAACAATCCTCTTCTGTCCTATATTGTCACAATGAGTGGGAATTGACTTGGGTTTGACAGTGGATTTTGTTTGGTTTATGTGCTATAGAATACATACAATGATATATTGTCAACAAAATAATTTTGTTAAAATATCACTATATTATCATTTAATAGCTTTTAGAAAAAGATATAAACAAATATTTATAATTTTCTTATGAATGTGATACTCACCAAATAGACTATGTGTGTAACTTATGATGTCATGTGTGCAGGGTAGAAATGCTTCATAGGGTCTTCAAAGATCGGACATTTTGGACACAGATCACCAGGCTTATTTCCCAAGTAATCCCCAGGCAGGGTTGAATGGCCACCCTTTGGACTACTAGGATAGCAATTTGCTTCACTCCGTGATTCCAAATATGAAATATGAAGCAATAAATTAACACAGTACATGTAAAGGTAGTGTGACAGATCAGGAATATAGTAGAGAATGCCGGCTTTATGGAAGAAAAATTTACATGAGCTGAGAGAAAAGGAAAACATATTCTCCACAGGGGTAAAGTTTTGTATTCAACAATTCTCTCTTTTTTTAAAATTTATTATTATTATTTTTTAATCAATTTATTGGGGCTCATACAATTCATCACAATACATAGATCAATTGTGTAAAGCACATCTATACATTTGTTGCCCTCATTATTCCTAAAATTCGCTTTCCTCTTGGGTTCCCAGAATCAGCTCATTTTCCTTTTTTCCCCTCCCCCTCCCTTCCTCCTCCCCTCTCCCCCATGCACCCTTGATAATTTATAAATTATTATTGTATCTTATATTACACTGTCCGGCGTCTCCATTCACCCACCCCTCTGCTGCCCATCCCCCAGAGAGGAGGTTATATGTAACTCCCTGTGATCCATTCCCCCTTTCTCCACCCCCTTACCCTCCTGGTATCGCCACTGTCACCCCTGGTCCTGAGAGGGTCATCTGTCCTAGATTCCCTGCGTTTCCAACAACAATTCTCTTTAAGAAGAAAATGCATGACGAGCACAGGGCAAAGATCTGGATTACATTGCCTTAGCTCCAGTACCAGCTAAGCCACATTCACAATGTGCCTTTGAGAAAAGGACCGCTCCCTCAATCACCGAATATTCCTGCTGTTGCTGTATGATGACCCAGGACAGCAGAGCAGACATGGCCTAGGGCATGTTCTAGGTTGTGATCTTTATGGGAGAAGAGCTTTAGGTTGTAAAGATTGTGAAATAGCTGGTGTAGCATGGGAGTCATGGAATTATGAGTTTTAAAACCACACTCTCTACTCAAAATTCCTGTAAGTCACAAATAGGCAACATGACTGAAAAAAACCATAATCAATCTTCACACATTACTTTATTTTTAATTAGATTAAAATTTTGTGAAATAAAATGCTCACATCTCAATGTGTTTTGACAAATATACCTAACCATGTAATCAGCTTCTCAAACAAGATACAGATTATTTCTATTACATCAAATAATATGCCCAAACAACTCTCCAAATGATATTGTCTATCATAAGACACCACGCTCTAATTTGTATCACCATAGATTATGTTTACATAGTCTTGAACTTCATCTCAATGGAATCATACAGTGTGTTTCTTGTATACACTTATTTCATTGAAAGTATTTTTTCTTCATCCATATTGATTGTTGTATATATCATTGTTATTGTTATAAATTTATTTATGAATTCTGTTTTTCAAAGACACAAATTGTTTCCAGTGTGGGACTATGAAGAGTAATGCAGCTATAAACATTTCTGCACAGGCTTTCTAGAGAGTAAATGTTTCATTTTTCTCGGGCAAATACCTGAGCAAAGTAGGTGTAACTATAAAAGAATTGGCAAGGTGCCTCCAAAATAATTGTATTGTTTTATTGTCCTACATGCTTGCTGATATTTAATTTTGTCAATATTTTTCTTTTCATCTAGTAGTGCAGTATGAAGTACTAGCTCATTTCAATTTGCATTTTCCTAAGGACAAATAATGTTAATTAGTACTTTAGCATGTACTTATTGAAAATTGTACGTCCTTTTGTTGATCTTGCTCAGAATATATTCAAACCTGTTGTCCAATTTTTCATTAGGTTATTGAACCCATGTACTATATATATGTATATATTCTAGAAAAAAGTAATTATAAGATACATACCCTCATTCCCATGGAGTCAGTTATGACTTACAGCAACCCTACAGGATGTTTCTTAAATTTTGTCCTAATTATCATGGAACTAAAGGACAATGCTTCTTACAACTAGACACAGTTTTGTTCAAAACCTTTGTACATCTAAAAGTACTAGAATACTATTCATAATTAATACATAATATGTTGAATATTGTTTATTAAGTGATTTTTAATATAACAAATCTGAAGAGGAGTTAGGAATTTATATTATATATTTAACAATATTTGGCAAAGCCCAGTAAATCTTAGTAATATGTGACATAAAAGAAAGAAATGCATATTGACTTTATTTAACATTCCTCTTGTATGCAGTATTCTGAATACTAAGATAAATGTGGTTGGAAGATATGTGTTATTCTTATCCCTGGGGAAATTGATTTCCTTTACTTATAAGATGTATTGGTATTTCCTACTTTTTCTCTTTTACTTTATTCCAACCCTCACAATAAACTATAATTGGCTTTTAGACCCTACAGCAGAATAGAAGTTTCTGTGTTTTGTTTTTGTCATTTATAGTAGGCTTTTATCATATTTAAAAGAGTAAAACCTTTAGCAATAAAAACTTAGAGAACTGTATTAATCATTCTCTCTGAAGAATAAGTCTGTGAAGCTTGCTTTCTAAAGCTTTATAATAAACATTAATTAACAGAGTTTCAGAGCATGCAAGTGGTCTTGTTTCAATCAAGAGTAGTTTAGGCCAAATTACCATAATTTTATCATATTTAGAAAATATATTTTTCAGTTATGACAGGGGAAAAAAACTTTTATCTTTTATTCTTTTTGATATTTTTCCTAAAAAATCTAATCTTTTAGTTTTTGATGACATAATTACCAGCAGCAAAAAAAACAATAACCATAAAACGGAAACACTAAAATCCACAAGGATTTTTCATATTAGGAATTATAAGCAAAGACGAGGTATTTTCCAAGTGTAAATTTGGAGTGTTGAGAAACAGGCTTAGATTCAACACATAATTATTGATTATTGATTATTCAACACATAATTATTGATAAAGGGCAATGTCAGTGGAAATAAAGCAATAAATAAAATGGACAGCAATCACCATCAAAAATTCATCTTTAATTCAGATGCCTGTAATTGTTCACTTGTTCTTTCAACTAGAATGTTTAATAAGTACCTCAAACATAATGCTACTAATTAGAATTTAATTTTTTCCCAAGATGGATGTTAAAATTTACAAAGATGCTTAAGCCTCCACAGAGAAGGCATTTTATTTCTTCACCTTCTTTCATTACTCCCCTGCAATCAGCAAACATAGTGGATTTTATTTTTGAAATGCATCTCAAATTTTTGCATTTACTATAATTTTCAGTGACCTTACCCAAATAGTCAAAATTAGATTCTACTGTCTGGCAAAGAACAGTTGTTTCCTCATCACATCCCAGTCTCAACTTTTGTCTGACTCGTTCTTCACAGAACACTGGGGAAATCTAAGTTTATGAATCCAGTTTCTACATCTTTCTGCCTAAATCTATCCACTGGTTCACCCTCCACTATCCACTAGTAAACCACTGGTTTACCACACTCTTTCCATTCCAAGCCCCTTTCAATGTCTGCTTCTGCTGGGCTGCTTTGTGCTGCTGAGCTACCTTTACTTATGTTTCCTCAGTGGAAAATTATATTCTCTCACATGGTTACTTGGCTGTTGCATTTCCATCTTTGAGACTTTAGTTTAAATATAAAGCTCATAAACAAGAAAGAGACTTCCCTTCCTCATTCTCTGTAACCAAGGTTTGTGCACCCAGTCATGCATTATAACAGCATCCTATGTAATGTATCCTTGACAGTAATTACTATGATTTGGGTATATTCTTAAATCATCAACTTGTTTTTGTTTTGTTTTTCTTGTTTGTGTTGTTGTCTCCCTGCTTGAGGTAGTTAAACTTATGGGGGGCATAGGACTTGATTATCTTCTTTAATACTTTATCTTGTGCATGGTGTACTAAATGTAAATCCTAAAGGATAGAAGGGAGGCCAGGCCCCCCTTTGTTTTGATTGTTAATTTTTAATTCCTTTGAACAAAAGGACATTAGTTAATTATTATACTCTAGGTAATGTTTTAGTTACTATTATTAAATAGCAAAAAGGAAATAATCACATCCATCCCAGTTGGAATAATTCCTAACAGGTGTGCATAAAGAATAAAGAAGATGAACAAACAAAAGCTATAGAGTACTGCATTAGATGTTTGTATTGTATTAATTAAATAATTAAAGTGAGTTGAAAGGTAAGAAGATGGGGAGACAATTTTAAGGCAGTGGTCTGGGAAGAATTTAGAAATAAGGGATATGTGAACACAACCCTGAAAGGAGTGAAGGAACAAGCTAAGAGAGGGGTTCTCCAAACACAGCGAGACACACGGGCCATAGCCCCAGGCAAGTGACTTGCTAGGCGAGGAAGAGCATGCGCCTGCATCATTTACCTAAGAGAGCAATCTCACTGACATTGGCTCAATTCCAACTCACAGCAGCTATGTTTGACAGACGTGGGCCTACGAGGCTGTAAATCTATAGGAGTAGGAAGTCCGGATTTTCTCCCCAGGAAAGGATAGTGGTGCTTTCAAACTGCTAACCTTGCAGTTAGCAGCCCAACGTGTAACTCCCTATAGCACTGGGGTTTCTGGCTGCATCCTAGACTACAAAAACTCCACTGCTATTGAGCCAATGCTGAATTATAGAGGCAAATCAATAGGACACAGTAGAACAGAGGGTTTCTAAGATGTTAATTCTTTATGGGAGCAGGCAGACTCAACTTTCTCCCACAGAAAGATTTGAACCACTGACCTTGTAATTAGTACCCAATGCATAATCAACTATACAGTCAAAGTTCATACTATCATGGATTGAAAGGGGTTAACTATGAAGAAATTTGATTGGAAATGACAAGGGGAAAGGAATGTGTAAAAATTGGTAAGATGTTATGCTATTTTATAAAATGTATTTACTTATGAAGTAGGAAACCACAAATTTGTTTGGAGCAGAAGAGTAACTGATATATTTGATATATTTGAATATTTTGCATGAAGGCATGCAAGAACATAAGTAAGATCAAAAGGAGTCTATTGTAACAGCTTAGGCATTTTTTGATAGTGCTTTGGGAGCAGTGGTACCAATGTAAGGTTTGACACCTGTTCTCATTTTTGCTGCATTTTGAGAGTAGAGTCAATATGATTATCTGATACACTGAGTGTGGATGATGAGAGAAAACGAAAAGCAAAGATGTTCTCTCAATTTTTCTCCCAAGCACCTTGGGTAGTTACTATGAAGAATGGAACTATAGGGAGAGGAACCAACTCTTGCTTTTATTTTCATTTTCTCTCTCCTCGTGCTTCGCTGACATATTAGATTTTAGAGGTGGTACCGAAGTGACAGTGTCATGTGAACATGAGAATAATTTTTAAGATTACTGAAACTAGAGTTCTAGATCATCCAAGTGGGGGTTTATTCCAACATGTCTCTGCAATTAGGTGAGGGATACAGACAAGTCTAATCTGTGATGCACCTGTGTTAGTCTCATCAGGGTACCTTCAAAAAAGCTATTCCGTGTGTCGTTGGGGGAAAATGATCTTAATGTCAGGGTTGATAGCAAAGAGCAAAAGTTAAGTGGGAATCTCCCCAAATCATTGAAGTTTTGTGATAAGTTTATGGGAATATCCCACATAAAACAACAATTCTTGATTAATTATTTGTTTTAAGGGTAGATGGGAAAACCTCAAAGATGATCCATGAGAGGGAGAAATGTCAACCTCAACAGTTAAGAAAGTGTGACTGATGTACTAAAATTGGTCGGGGGGGAAAAAACCCTGTAACGTTACCATTGCTGTGATAGTTATTGAATTTAAGATGCTGAATTTGGTTCAGCATTTTCAATTGGAAATGAGCTTCTGGCCTCAGTAAGCATCACCACAGTGGGTTCCAAAAGTGTGGTGTAAAGAAGAGCTAGCTTTTAAGTAGGATGGAAGTAAGCAAAGGGAATCTTGTGGGGAAAAAACCATAACAAGGAATGAGTCTGGGATTTATCAATGTGATCAGGAAGCAAGGTCTATTCAAAACAATGACTTCCAGGGGAATCTGCTGAGACAATTAAATTAAATTAATTAAATTTAAGGCAAAAGATTAACTTAGAAGCTGATGCTCACTGTTTTTGTTTTATCAATTGCAAAGGAATAATCCGAACAATTTTTTCAAAGGACCCAATGTGATTATGGGGGCTTATTATTTTTTTAAACAATTGAACAAAACAATGGCAAGAAAAAGACTAGACTATGGCAAGGATTTTCTTGTGGGTTTTTTTTTTTTTTTGGTGTGTTTTTTTTTAACCCACAATCTGAGGGCAGCAAATGGCTGTGAGCCTTTCATTGGGAAACCTCTGCCCATCCATCCTGCAGCTCAATTCCTGTCCTTTCATACAGCATTTGGTTTCAAAGAACATTTCAAAGGAACATAATTTGAGTCCCTGGATCATGTGAAAACTTGTTTCAATATGGTGTAAACAGAAGGATATAGACTTCAGAGAAGGGATAGAGACCTGGAAGCAACATCTTCTGATTGTATGTACTTAGATGGAGGAGATGCTGATAAATCATCGCTCAAAATTTTGATATTTTCGTTTATTAACATTTTGATTAATTCTATAACAGTATTTTTTTTTACTTCCTCTCACATAGGAGGCAGGATTGCAGTGAAGTCTATGTTAAAAACCATATTGATGGTACATATATTAATGAAATTGGCTGATTTTACTTCGAAAGTAATTATATGTAGTAAAGAGAAGAGGTGCCAGGGATAATCCTTGATTAAGTCTGAAGATTAATTGAAAAGGATCTAAAATAATATATAAACAGTGGCAAAAGAGGTAGGTGAAAATAAACTAAATTATATACAGAGTGTTGTATCTTCAAAAACAAGGAAAGAGAATAATTTTGAAGAGAGTAAAACTGTGTTAATTCAGGTCATGGAGTTGAAATAAGCCCTGTAGATTGGTATTATTTTTAGATAAGTATAAATTTCCAATTGTATTGAATTCTTCTGGAGACCTTCATATCTACTTCTTTGAGCTAGGGAGGGTACATACAGAAATAACGTGTTGATATTGCAACCAAGTACCTTTGAGCAAAATAATTGGCACTCCTAATTGGAGTTAATCCTTTTCAACAAAACATTATTTGCACAGGTACCTTTGTGGGTAAAAGAAGAAAACTTGCAAAACCATTTAGATCTGAAGAAGCTAGCTCTTGTTCATATTTTTGAGTGCCCTCATTAAATTTTGACTCATATCAATCCTATGTACAGCAGAAAAGAGCGCATCCCCACCTCCCCACCACACCCTGTGCCATCCTAACAATTGTTATGTTTGAGCCCATTGTTCCAGTCACTATGCGCATCCGTCTTGTCTAGGGTCTTACATATTGGGGCTGCCTTTCAATATTACTAAGAATGATCTTATGGTGAATATGGCAGATGCCCCAGCTAAGTCTTCCTGATATCCTGCTGTAATGTGACCTAAATTAAGACCCATATTAAAGTTTTATTACAAATATAAGTTCTATTTTCACAATCACTCTTTTATATGACTGTGGCTTAAGTATTTGGCCTTCCATAGCTACTTCTGAAGCTAAAAGATTACCTACTTCATAGGGTAGTTGTAAGATAGAAAGGAAATGCCAAATGGAGAGCACATTACATTGCTAACTACTCTTCAGACAAACAATAGGAAGCAGATACAATATTTTACAGTGGATCTATACATATACCTTTCTATTTACTTTGTTTCAATCTCAGGACTAGGAGTCTAGTGCATTAGCCTTGAAGAATCAAAACCTTTGGTGAAATCTGAGAATCTAGAAGGTTAAAAGAGGATCCACGATGTGGATGATCTCAGCGACTTCCGAGTCTCTGCAAACACCTGTAAAATTTTCAACATGCTATGATTTTAGCTGGGTCAAAAATTTGAAAATATAATTGAATATGACCTAAAACATCATGTTTTTCTTATTATGGTTTTATACTACAATTCTTAAGGATAATATTAAACTAAATTGTAAATTAATATTAAGCTTGTAGAAGATACGTGCATACCTTAATTTCCATTAAGGGAGTATGTTGCCTGTGTTTATAAAACTGTGTGTACTCCCCAAATATAGAGAATAGAAAGTATGATATAGGTCTTCAACATTAGATAGAAAGTCAAATGGCCTTGAAAATGCTTTCAAATGGTTCAAGATATGTTTCCCTGAAAGTCAATATGTGAAATAATAATACAGTACAAACATCTAGCAGAATATTAATAAGAAATAAATTAATAATTTTAAGAATATATATAATTGAAAATTTATTTTTATGATTATATATTTATATATATATTACATATCAACTACTTATTATAATGAATAATTTTTATGTATTGAAATGTTATAATGTACTGATAATACATTCTATAGCATACATTATATTTTACTGAATATTGTTCTTGTTTTTTAGTAGCCATCAAGTTAGTTCCAACTCATAAAAACCCTACATACAAAATAACTGTGTTAGCCTGGGTTGACTAGAGAAACAAATTCATAGACACTCATGTGTTTGTAAGAAAGAGCTTTATATCAAAGAGCAATTGTACATTAAGAAAACATCCCACCCCGGGGGATGGACAACAGAAAAGTGGGTGAAGGGAGATATCGGACACTGTAAGACATGACCAAATAATAACAATTTATAAATTATCAAGGGTTCATGAGGGAGGGCGGCAGGGAGGGGTAGAAATGAGGAGCTGATACCAAGGCTCAAGTAGAAAGCAAATATTTTGAGAATGATTATGGCAACAGATGTACAAATGTGCTTTATACAATTGATGTATGCATGCATTGTGTTGAGTTATTTGAGCCCCCAATAAAATGCTTTTTAAAAAAGAAAGAAAACATCCCAATCCAGTCCAGAACAAGTCCATAAGTCCTATATTAGCCCATATGTCTGATACCAATCTATAAATTCCTCTTCAGACTCACGAAACACACACAAAAACGCCAAATACAGGAAGATCACAGGCCAGCGGGTGGGGAGACTTGTGGATCTAGTGGCAGTGTAAGCATCTCAGCCCTAGGAAGGGTCTCTATGTGGCTCCTCCAGCTCCAGAGCACTAGCCAAGTTCCATGTGTCTTGTCAGCAGGAATGGCCTCTAGGGAGTGTCTGTGTGTCCCTCCTCCTGCGAGCTATTTCTCTCCTTAGTGCCTCCAAATGAGGTCCTCAAGCTGTGACTTAATTGACAGGCTAAACACCCTTTCACTCTTAATAGTCTCAAATTGACAACAGACTATATAACTACCACAATAATGAAACTGCCTGGTTCTATTCCATCCTCACAAGTCTTGCTATATTCCAGTCCATTATTGCAGTCACTGTATTAATCCAATCCACTGAGTATTTTCCTCTTCCTTACTAACCCTTTACATTATTAAGCATGAAGTGTGTGATAGTTGGCTTTTATGTAAACTTGAGTAGGCCAAGATTCTCCCTTGATATGATGTAGCGTCATGTAGTCAATTCCATATTGGGGTCTTCTATGAAGTAGCCATGCAGTTGTGGGGAGAATAGACCTTCTTAATCAGGTCACAGTCTTGATACAACTTATGGAAATTCCATTCTGGGTGTGGTCTACTCAGTATAAATTGGCAGTGTGTGGAAGCAGCTCACTTCTACTGCTGGGTCTGGAGTGTGCATCTGGTTCACTGAAGTTATTTTACATAGCCTGCAAATTCTAGGAGCCATCAGTAGACTGCCTCAGATTCATTCCCGAGTATTTTGCTGCAGACTTACCCAATGCAATGTATGTTCTTAATTGCCGTTTCCATGGGTGTTGACGACGGATCCAAACACAATTGATATTATATGTTTCTATATTTGTTATCTGTTCTTAAAGAGACTCATTAAATGTATATTGATAATGAGTCATAATACCTTTGAAGTTTCATTTGCATCCCTCTTGCATTTTCTTTATTGTTTGCATCCAACACCCTATGGTCTTTCTAAGTCATCTCCCAGCATCCTGTTGATCAGTCCCTGCAGCTACACAAATCAGGAGAATCTTCCAACTTCTATATGGCACACGAAGTTGAACTGGACTGATCCTACCCACCTTTACAACTCCATGAGCCATGTATTGATATGTTTCTATATATGTGGTTGATATTTATGCCATCTTGACTCCTAGCTAAGGGGCGAGTCAGACCTGTCAATCAGGTCACAGCCTGATGCTGTCTCCTTGGAGGTGTGGTCTTCTCATAAGGAGGATCCTGGTGACCTCCTTCTCACTCTCCCCCTTCCCTGTCCTGCCTGCTGGGACTCTATGCCACCGACCCCGAGAGCTGCTGGACTACTCCCGGGCTTCCACTGACCTTAGAGCCCCATGCATCTGCACCCACCAGCCTGCGATCTTCCTGCGTTCTGCTCATTTTCTGTGGCTGTGTGGGTCTGAAGAGTGGCTGTTGGACTTGTATTTGGCTTATAAACTTAAGTTGGACTGGGTTGGGATGCTTCCTTGATGTATAATTTTTTACATAAAGCTCTTTCTTATACACGTATGAGTGTCACTGGACTTGTTTCGCTAGTCAACCCAGCCTGACACAATATGCAGATACATACACATGTCACTGTTTTCCCTCTCTAGAGAACTTAGCCTCACACAATGAGCTTCCCCAGGGATGGTCCTTCCCTATAGTAATACCGAACTATACGGTATGAAGAGCTACAATACTCACTTCTGAACAGCCGTCCTGCTACACTGATTTCAAGGCAGACTTGTTCACGCTGCTGGCAATCCAGGTCTATTGAATATTCCTCAGCAACACCGTAATTCAAAAACATTAATTCCTCAGATTTATTTATTAATTGTCCAGCTGTCACATGGATAAGCAGCATTTGAAAATACTATGGCTTGCGCCAGATGCACTATATTTCTTAAAATGGCATCTTTGTTTCCCAAGTATTTTGCCACAGACTTACCCAATGCAATGTATGTTCTTAATTGCCGTTTCCATGGGTGTTGACGACAGATCCAAATACAATTGATATTATATGTTTCTATATTTGTTATCTGTTCTTAAAGAGACTCATTAAATGTATATTGATAATGAGTCATAATACCTTTGAAGTTTCATTTGCATCCCTCTTGCATTTTCTTTATTGTTTGCAGCCCAAGGAAGCACCAGTCAGCCTATCAGAGGACGGATTGCACTGAGCAAATCTGTGGTCTAAGGACCTCTGTCAAGTGTTAGAGAGTAAAGATAGCATTTTGACGACTAACGTGTACCCAACGCAAGCAATGATTTTTTCAATCACTTCATATGCTGGTGAAAGCTGGACAATGAATAAGGTAGACCATGGAAGGTTGATACATTTGAATAATGATGAAGGGAAAATATTAAAAGTATCATGCACTGCCAGAAAAAATAAATCTATATTGGAAGAAGTACAGTCAGAATGCGCTGTAAGAGCAAGGACGGTGGGACTTCACCATGTATTTTGAACGTGTTATCAGGAGAGGCAGGTCCATTTTGTTGAGGACATCATGCATGGTAAAGTAAAGGGTCCCTGCAAAACAGAAAGAGCTTCAGTGAGATGGGTTCACACAACAGTTACAAAAAAGGGATCAGATGTGACACCAATTGTGAGGATGGTGTACATTGTGTTGCTATGAGACTGGGCCTATTTGATGGCCCGTTACTGTAACAACAACACATTATAGTCAAACAACAATCCTCCACACAAAGACCTACTCACAAAAGCCCCAGAAACCCCAAACAGTTCCTAAGATTGTCTTAGGACTGGGCTGCTGGATCTTCGCTAGGTGGATCGGTCGCTCTTTCTTTTGAGAGGCTTGATTTGGTGCATTTGAAACAATCTTTCTAGTGGCCAAGTGCTAGCCATTTATCCCACACCAGGACTCCAGTTAACCAACAAAGGTTCATAAGAAAAAATGTTTTTTTTACGGTTACCATAATATCAAATTTATTATTCCATGATGCTGACGGAGCTGGAGGTGCCCATAGTGAATCTGCACACAACTTCTGGCTTCCTGTTTCTGTCCATTTTTGGTTGGGGATAGGGGTGGACCGACTTTGGGTCATTTGGGTGACCCAAAGTGACTTTGGGTCACTCTAAAACCTCTTAATCCTTCAATTTTTTTTTCAGTTTTGGACATTTACTTTTGAAGAAATTGGAGAGAAAATGAGGTTTTCCATCACAGTAAGTTCCTACAGAGTCGATTGCCACTGTCCTTTGTAATCTTGAAAACAATACTGGAAATGAGCATAATTTTATGTAATACACTGTTCCTCAGATTTATGGAAAAGTGGAAAATAAATATTTCAGATTCATGCATTTTGGAAACCTGGTTGGTTGTGGATCCAAGCAAGACAAAATCTTTGACAACTTCAATCCCTTCTCCACTGCTCATGGCTACCTGTTGGTTCAGTTGTGAGGATTTTGGGTTTCTTTCCCCTGAGTCTTAATTTGTACTGAAGGCTACAGTCCCTGATCTTTATCAGCAAGTAGTTCACGTCCGCCTCACTTTCTGCAAGCAACGTTTTGTCATCTGCATAATTTTCTCAGCATATAGTTTGAGTAAGTATGGTGAGAGATACATCAACAGCACATATCTTTCCTGATTTTAAACCACTCAGTATGCTTTTAAGGCTATTCATAATTTGTTATGATCCACACAGTCTAAGGCATAGGAATAGTCAATGAAACACAAGTATATATCCTTATGGTATGCTCTGTTTTGAGCCAAGATCTACCTAATACCAACCATAATAACCCTAGTTACACATTCTCTTGTAAATCTGTCCTGAATTTTTGGAAGCTCCCTATCAATGGGGCCACTGTAGCCATTGTTGCATAATCTTCAGCAAAATTTTATTTGCGTGTTATATCAATGATATTGTTATATATTTTGAGCATTCTGTGGTTCATCTTTTTTAGAATGAGTACAAATATGGATCATTTCCAGCCACTTGGCCATGTTACTGTTTTCCAAACTTCCTGGCATAGAAGAGTGCTTCCTGTACTTCATCAGCTATTGAAACATTTCAATTGTTATTCAGTCAGTTCTTAGTGGACTGTTTTTATATAATGTTTCAGTGTGGCTGGAACTTTTTCCTTCAGTATCAGTGGTTCTTGTTCATATGCTGCTTCATTTGGTTCCTGAATATTGACTATTTCTTTTTGGTACAGTGAGTCTATGTATTATTTTCATTTTCTTCCTGTCACCCATAGCATGAACAAATCTAGATTTCTGGAAGAGTTCTGATGCATTTAGTTAATCACAGACCTTGGCTCTTCTATTGTGTGACTTTTCCAAGATGAAATCTTGAAAATAAGTTTATCATCTATTTAACAGTTCTAGGAGTCCAGAAAGTGCATAATGATATTCGGCCAGGAGGACTAGAATTCCAAGACATTATTTCTGCCAACATATTCTTGGCCAGAGTGATCTTATGGACCACCTAACAAAAGCACTTTAATAAATATATCTTAAGTCTATTTTATTGTTTATTTACAATCTATTTAAAATCTTCAAAGTCTATTTAAAGGAGAGAGATAGACATTGGTAGGGACACATCTCTGCCACATCCTTATCTTCTGTTTACCACATATTCATTTGTCTCCTTAAAAAAAATACAGTACATTCAATTCCTCATCAGTGGTGGCAAACAAACCCCCAGCCAGTTTCTACATTCTGCTCAATTACCAAAATATCTGCATATTGTCCTATCATATATATTAGGAAAGATATGGTCCTTATGAATTATAGATAGGCCATCTGAATCATAACTCAGATCTCCACACACTTTGGAAGCAGTCTTGAAGCATTGAAAGGGAAAAATAATAGAAGAATCATAGAAGAGTGATTCATTCCAACTGGGCAGATATTGCAAATACCTCTGCCCCTGGCGGGACAGATGGTGCTTGGATAGATACTGATGCTACTCTCTTTGAGAAATTACTTTTCTTTATCTTTTTTCTTACTCTTCCATATTTGCTTCTCTGGGATATTTGCTTTCATCATTCTCCTTGGTGCCTTTTGCAGAAGCTGCTCAGGCAGCTAAGCAGATGCACATGCTTCTGGCTTGAACTGTATTTGGGTCTGAGGATAGTTTCATATCCAGAAAAGCAAAATGGCAGTAAAATTTTTCATTACAAAATTAAAGTTATAAAAGGACATATTAGCTATAGCTGGATGAGTTTTATCAAAATGTTATACATATGCAATGACTACCATCCACAGGATATAAAATAATTCCTTCAACTCAATAGATTTTTTCTCAAATCATGTCTCTCCACATCCAATTTTATGGAGATGTTGAACATTTCTAGAAGTCTTATTGTCTATTTGAATGTGATTCAAGTCATCAGTCTTGTATTGTTGAGTAATTTTTCTTCTTAATACTGAGCTGTGAAAATTTTAAATATATTCTGCTCTCATTTATTAGATTTATGAAATGAAAATATATTTGCCCAGATTGTATACATTTTCATGTATTAATAATGTTGTAAAAAACTTGTTTTTAATTTTTATGAAGATTACATTTTCCAAAACTTCTATTTAAAAAGTCTAGGATACGTTATCTGTGGAAATATAATTCTCTCAAAGTATTCTGTGAATTAATCTTTTGGACTCTGACCAGTTCCTTATGCTATATAAATTTACTCGATCCTCTTTCTAGAAGTTTCTGATTTATTTATTTTACTTCTAACTCATTTCAAATAACTGTTTTAGCAAATAATATGCCACTTTAGCCATTTACATTCTTATGTCTACTTTCTTGATTCAGTTCTGTCAAAAAGAGCAAGGGTAAGGGTGGAGGGGATATAGGTCCTCTATACCTAAGTTTCAGTCCCACCCATTGTGAACTACCAGATGCATTGAGTTCAGTCTCTACACACATCTATGCATTGATCTGTCATCTTTTGCTCACTTTATATTGTTTACTATTTCCAGAAATTTTTCTCATTTTTGAGGGGTGGATATCCATTTTTACAATTACTTTCTCTGTCCAAACTGTGTTTGTCTTGTTTTATTAGCATACTGTTACATGATTTTTGTTGTTGTTTAAAGTCACCAATAATGTACAGGATATTAGAAAAACAAAAAACTCACTGTCGTCAAGTTGATGCCAGGACAGGATTTTCGGAGTTTTGGAGACGGTGATTGTGTTCTTGGTGGGAGGGAAGGCCCATCTTTCTTCAGGAGCAGATCTTGATTTCAAACCGCGGGTGGCAGCCCGGTTATGTGTCCCCACTATGGCACCAGGATGAGAGAAGCTGAGGTAAGTAGGTCGTGAGTGTGAGAGTTTATCGTCATCTCTTCAGGAGTTAAGCAATGTTTAATATGTATTGTAGCTGTAGTTGCCAGAAAGGTCACATTCCTCTTGTGTCTTTGATTTTTGCTTTTCATGGATTGAGAGAGAAAGAACATTCTGTATTCCCTAGAAATCCCTGTGCTTTAACACACTTTTACCTCTGGGCTTTGCCCATCACAGGTGCCTAGTTTAAATTGCCCCTCTATAGGTGATATGAGGAAGGCTAAGGGGTCTGTTAAGGGTACAATTTCCTTCCCTAGATTTGTATAAGATATTGGTACAGTGTAGTCCCTTGGTTGTAGGTACTTATTATGGAGAATGATTTGAATATCTGGCCACCTTGACTTTTTCTTTATCAATTCTATAATTTATTAGTAAATGCTAGTATCTAGAGTGGAATTTATCCTCCTCTTTTTTTCCTTTCCTTTTCTTAAGAAATATCTTATCTAGCCATTTTTCCCCAGTCATACTGATTTTATTCCACTAACTTTACATTCAGGTTTATGTGAAGGTTCACAGAGCAGGTCATAGTTTTGCATTCAATAATTCATGCACATTCTATTTCAGCCGAACCTCTGCAGGCCCTTCAATTCACCATTGCTTATTTCACTGGCTCCCACAGTCCCTTTGTTACTCTTCCTGCTTTCCTAAATGACTATCTACATATTTGAGAATCTGTTTGCTAAGTTAAGTGCTGAAGTGCCTGTTCAGCATTCCCGTCCAAATATTGATCAGACTATGGATATTTGGGTTTGGGGTTTGGGAAGGTATACAAGAAATATCAATATTTTCAAGAGTAGGGAAACTTTAAGCTGACTATAATTTGAAGATTCTGCAGCCTGAAAGTGATATACCAAAATAGATTTCTTAGAGACATTCAGTTAAATGATGTAAGACATAGTATCAAGGAAGAAAGAGACTTGAGTTTGAGGAAGAACACATTCATTGGCAATGAAATATTTAAGAATTGATAAATCATACGTTTATTTCAGGATTATAATCTAAGTCGCATCATAAATGTCACGTCTTTAAAGAGTCTTCCTTAACCATTCCTTTCCTGAGTGTCTCCTTGAACATTTTTCAATCTATATATTAATGGTTACTTATTGTACTTTCCCCCCACCAATGCTTATCCAAAATATCTCTTTTTTAAAATTTTGAACATTTGTTTAATTCTGTACCCTAAAAATCTCAATAAAGCATAAATTAATTATCAGAGGATATTGATTTATTTGAGTGGCATGACAGAAAGGAATGTTATCCTGATTATATTCCTAACTCTGTCCTATACTGTCACTAGGTCTTTAGGCTACTTATTTGGACACTGAGGACTCAGCAATAATATTTACATATTAGTGGATTAGTCTAAAATTTTTTTTAAATCACGCTCCTATAAAACATTATGAAATTCTTACAGTTTGCCTTTGTTTTGTTCAGTTTGCCGATTTTATTCCCTCTATAATGGGAGGCAACTTTATAAGTGCACATCTATATTAGTAAGCACATTTATCAGGGGACAGACGCATGAGGCACTTAAAGTTCACCTGTCATACAAATGCATCCAGCAAGTGCAAGGGGAAGTTAAAATAAACTGGTGATAAACTACAACCACATACAGGAAATTTATCATTTTCTAGCAGTCTCCTTGCCTAAGCTGATAAATGGCATTGTTTTTGCAATGCAGGCCCTTTTCAACATGATAAACTCTTTGAAAGGAACCCAATTCCATGATAAAGAGATTTGGGCAGAAATGAGGAACACTTGCCCAGTTAGAGTGGTGTGCCACCATGTTTGATGAATGAAAACCAACCTAGTTGTGGCAGGATGCCAAAAAGCAGAAGCATAAATGCACTTGGCTGAAGTAAAGTGTGGCTAATCTGACATCCTGAGAACACTTTGTGTTCTTATGTGGCAAACAGATCTTACAAAACCTTAACAAAGGTGTGGATTTGTTTCTTTTTGTAGTGGTAGGAGCACTTGCCCTACACTGATGTCATTTGAAATAACTTCCTTAGAAAACCAATCAAGAAATGCTAAGACATAATAAAAAGAGAGAACTATTAACACCCTCCCTCCTTGAAAGTCTTTACCTTACAGGTTTTCTAAGCTTGTGAAATTAAGCCAGTAGACTGGAAATATTCCAGAAGGGAGTGCATACTAAAGCTATCAGGGATGTTTGGGAAGAGATAAATAGACACTTGGTTAGAAAAAGATTCCCATTCTAACACACACACACACACACACACACACACACACACACACACAGAGCAATGTCTCTGGGGAAAGTTCAGTATTTTACTTTTGATTACCTTTATACTATTCCACAATCACCTCCCTAAATTTCACTATCATTTTATTTTCTTTTACAAGATAGCGCTAGTAATTGATGTGCCTTCATAACTCAATGGAAATGACTTTGCTGAAAGTTAGGAGTGAAGAGAAATTGTGTGCTGTAAAAATGTGTTTATGCCACTCATTGTGTTCTTAACTGGTGGGTCCATCCCAGCTCTAAATAAATGACATGGATCTAGGAAATGCTGGTTTAAAAAAAAATAGAGGGCCATAGTTTACCTATGTGCTCTACCACATGCTGAGCAGTCAGATCATTGCCAATACATCTCAGGTAGGAACCCACATCAAGGATAATTAATTTTTATATACCAAAGTTATCTCTTTCACATAGGAAACTTTTAATTAGCCTGAACTATTGAAATTGTGTACTTCAACATAAAGTATATGCTATGAAAGCTATTATTTCTAAGCATAAAGTGCTATTTTTTTTGCTATTTTTAAATAAACATTTTATCACAATTTTTAAAAAATTCAGGGCCATAATTTCCAAAACTGGAGCAAGTGCATTGCATTTTCTATTTTTTTTACTATTTTAATTTAAAAATAATATTTATTATAACTTGGGAAATAATATTATAAATTCCAATTGATAATAGAAATCTTACAAAAATAAGATAATCAGAGAATAGATGCAGTACAGAGCTAGCACAAGTATCTAAGAATTAGCTCTATAATGAATATTCAAATTCTTATTTCTTATAAAATAAATATTGACATCCATACCAAAAAGTTACACATTTCCCAAATGCATCTCTTACCCTGATATTTTACCTAAAGCTAAATTTCACTGTTTCCAAAAAATGCAAATTATGGTGACACTTTGAATTTGCCTTTTGTATAAGTGCTTTTTCTAATTTATTGAATGGATGAACCAGCTCAAATCTACATTTTAGCTGTGCTTTATTATCTATTGGCATGTGAATTTAGTTGTGACAGTTTTTATGGTGCAATGAAATCATTTAATAACAATAAGAAAATCTTAAAGCAAAGTAAAATGCTACAATGCAAAAGCATATCTGCCTTTTCTCCTCCTGTTTATTCATCAGTGCTCTCCTCTGCTCATCTAGCAGTTAAAAGCTTTATTTCCTCCAAGACTTATGTTAAAACACCCCCTTTTCATAAACATAAAGCATTCAACAAAGGTCACTCTCTGTCTCTTTCCTTTCTTGAATATACTATCACCTAATAGTGTGTGTTGCATAAGATTATTTTTCTACCATGGAAAAATAATAAGCATTATAGACATATAACCTGATACATACATCTATCTCTATCTACTACCTACATAAATATATCCATTGATATATATCTATTCATCTATCCACCCATCACATCTATTTATCAGTCTATCTATTTATCTATCTTTCTTTCTTAAGCAAAATTTTACTTGCAAGTTATACCAATGATATTGTTCTATAATGTGCACCTTTTGTTGGGTCACCTTCTTGGGAATGTGGAAAATGTGTCTTGCAGTCAGTTGGTCAGGTAATTTTCTTCCAAGTTTCCTGGCATAGACAAGTGAGTACTAGTGCTTCGTCACCTTGTTGAACCATTGCAATGGTTATTCCGTCAGTTCTTGGGACCTTGTGTTTGGCTACTGCCCTTCGTACACCCTGGACTTCTTCCTGCAGCACCATTGGTCTTTATCATAAGTCAACTAGTTACTTTATGTACAGTGACTGTGTATTCTTTTCGTGTTCTCTTGATGCATCTTGCATCTTAAATATTTTGCCCATAAGATCTGTCAATATTTCAACTTGAGGCTTGAGTTTTTCTTCAGTCCTTTCAGTTTAAGATATGCCTCTTGTGTTCTTCCTTTGTGATTTTCTAACTCTGATCTTTGGGCATTTCATTATAATACCCTATTTTTTCTTCATAAATTGCCCTTTGAAATTTTCTTTTCAGCCCTTTTACTTCAACATTTCTTCCATTTGCCTTAGTCATTTTATAACTAGGAGCAAGTTTTATTGTCTCTTCTGACATCCAGTTTGATCTTTTCTTTCTTTCATTTTTTATGACTTGCTTCATTTTTATGCCTGACCTTCCTGATCCTCCAACACCCATCGGGCCTCCTGTCATTAGTGTCCAATGTGTCGGTTCTGTTCTTGTGTTGTTCTCAAAGTTCAGGTGGGCTACAACTCAAGTTCATATGTTGATTCTCGGGAACTTATTTCCGTGCTCTCCAGCTTGAACCTGAACTTACTTATGACCAACTATAGTCTGTTTCAAAGTCAGCCCCTGTCTTGTTTTAGTTACAGATATTAAACTTCTCCATTATTCATCATTCCCACAGATGTAGTCCATTTGATGTTTGTGCATTCCACCTGGAGAAGTTCACATGTGTGAACGAGTATAGTCACTGGATGCCATTTTGAAAAAAAGGTATTTGCGATGAAGACGTCATTGGTCTTGCAAAATTCTATCATTCCATCTTCAGCTTCACTCTGTCACTCAGGCTGTCTTTTCCAACTAGAGTTCTTTCCTTTTGTTTCTTTCTCTTGCATTCCAATCACAAATTATTAGCAATACATCACAAGTTCACATTGTATCTATTTCAGACTGATGACATTGGTAAAATCATGTACTTTATCACTGAGTGGTTGATTCATAAGTTTGAAAAATTTCTGTATGTACTGCATTTCTTTGCATAATGCAAATTATCCTATCACAGAGAGCATTGTGCTTCCAGACAGATGTTGACCTGCCCCTTTGGACTGTGAACGCAATGTTATTCCTTTTGAATCTGTCATGCCTGGCATAGTAAACCGAAGGATTTTATGATTTAATGTGTCCAATACCAGCTCATTTCAGCTCACTAATACCTAGGATATCAGTCTTTATGTATTCAATTTGATTTTTGAAGACTTCCACTTTTCTTAGATTCATACATCATATAAGTTCAAATATTACTGATGTTTGTAGCTGTTTCTTCTCACTTCGAATTGTGTCTCATCACCAAATAAGGTCCTGGGGGTTACAGCACCAATGTCATTAAAGTGGACTCTGCTTTGAGAAGGCAGCTCTT
This sequence comes from Echinops telfairi, assembly GCF_000313985.2. Lineage (NCBI taxonomy): Eukaryota > Metazoa > Chordata > Mammalia > Afrosoricida > Tenrecidae > Echinops > Echinops telfairi. The sequence continues at coordinate 35,230,623 of NW_022111324.1, read as the reverse complement.
CCTCCGTCTTATTTTGAGTCCCTTCTGGCACTGCTGCTGGGAATGTTTGGCTGCTATTCATGATGTTTTCAGTGTCTGACAGTGCTCCGCTGTTATTCATAAAGTTTTCAGTGGTTAATTCTTTAGAAGTGAACATTCTATTCCTCCTTCATTGTCTGTAACTCTATTGCAAGCTGCTCACTGTGGTGACCCGGCTAGTGTTTGCAATAACAGGGCCATACCTTCTGGTATCACAGCAATACAAAAGCCAGGGAAGGATGACAAACTGACAGACAAATGACGGATGATTATGTATAATCATGTGATAAACTCCTCTAAGGCTTTAATAGTGAAGTTGCTACTATTAAAGACCTGTACAGTCAAATGTGTTTGGTGTGGTTACAATATGAAAGGTAGGGTGGCATACGGAGATGGAGCTTAAAAGGCAATAGTGAGTCCCCTTACTAAAACATGTTCATTTGGTGATTTCCAGCTTTTCTTGGGAACAATTCTTAGTCCATTTTCTTTGTGAGGACATTGATTGGAAAGTGTCTTGTAAATGATACATATCTACACTTACTTTCAGTCATTATCATGGTCATTCATTTTATAGCCATGAAAAAAGATAGTACTTGCCACGGCTGCTCTTTTCCCAAAATCTTTAAATGCGCCAGAACATTGTCCTATTTTATCTTTACTGAGTATATGAGGAATGAATAGGTTTCCATTTGTGTGCCTACATCAAGCGATTAGTATCAATAGAACAAACAGTTTTGTGAGGATGAATTTTGCTACCTATTCAATCAATGCCAATGTGCAGGAGTGCCAACTGTTTGCTCAAAATGTATGCTATGGGCTTGAGGGGAGAAGTCGTGTTTTTCCATGTTGTTACATAGTTCTCCACGGCCAGACACAATTTAGGGAAGAATGTAATTTGCTTATATATCTTAAAGCTGCAGTACTTGTTCCTAACTGTAACTTCATCTCTAAACTCCTTAACCCTAGAGCTTCATTTCCAACTGCCTATTTTACTGACCATATATAATTGACACTTCAGAGTTAACACTCTTGAATTTTTCTCACTATCTACCATGCTAAAGTGTGAAGTCCATCAATTGAGGGATCATTTCCCCTATAGTTAGTAGCTTTCTTGTATTTTCTAGGTCTTTAATGAAAGAAAACAGAAGGAGAATTAGCGGGTTGTTGAGTCGAGAACATCTCGAGTACAGTCATGTATCTGAGTGTTGAACTTCTCTAATTCAGTTGCATGTTCAAGCACCCTTAGATAGGTAGTTTTTATAATAGTTATAAAATATCACTTAATAATACTCTACTTCAATTTAATAGTTTAACGAGTGAATCTTGAATAACGTCATCAAGTGATATCTACTGGATAATGCTGTTCATCATCTGAATCAACTATTATGAATGATCGAGTTTTCATTAGGCAGTTTTGGGAGGTCGATTTCTAGACCCATCCTAGTAGTCCATCATAGTCAGAAAGCTCTCACTTGTCAAATTACTACCTGTCTACACAGTTTCAGAGTTAAGTACCACTTCCTTGAAGAAATAGGACTGTACTTAATCTAAATCAGGACTTATATTTATCCCTTCTTGTAGCAGTATATATTTCTGTTATACAGATGTAAGTATGTATGTGATATTTGCCTATATTTCCCAGTAGACTTCAAAATGCATGACTTATGCTGTTTTATTCAATATTCAAGACCATCTTTTGCAAATAAATATTTTGTGATTGTTTGAGTAAATTAATGAATATTTTAAAAAATATGTTAGTCTTTATGCTTTGATTCTCTCAGGCAAAAAGTATTAGACTTGTATCTGCCTTTCAGAATATCACCAGGGTTGTCCTGCTCATGCCATAGGCTGGCTCATTAAAGACTTCTTTGGTTTTTGTTTTACAAAAAACCCATGAGAATAGAAAGTAAATTATTTTGGTTTTGAAGATAACAAGCCTAATTCACTCTTTTAAAGCTGCCGTGTTGCTTTTCATTTCCTACTCCAAAAGCATCAGTTAATGGAGCTTTTGTTTTGATTGTTGCTTTTTATAATGTTCCTTGGAGAGAATGCAGTTCTGTTTTGACACAGACTCTTGGGTGACAATTGGCAACTGATTGCTAGGGATACTTTGCTACCCAATTTGTCAGAAAAGGGCAGTAAAGAGTAAAATTGCACCAATTGCTTACTATTGTTTTGAGTATATTTATCTAGATTGAATCTTTCTAAGATACCCTGAAGAGTTTCCTCTGGAAGGAGCAGTTTACTTTAAAATAATATGTATTGGCTTTTAATATTATCTTAGTCATATTTAATAGCCTTCAATTTTTTTGAATATCATAATTACATAACTTACAAAATTATATAAGTGGCACACATTTTAAACTTTGTTAAATTCTTTCTCTGTAGTTTCCATTCATTTTGGAACATCATTTCGTAGTCCCTTTAATATTTAAAATGTCTCATTCTAATAACATGTGTAAACATTCACTATAAGATCAAGTAGCTAACTTTTTGAAACAAGAACATGGGAACATATTGAAGAAAGGTGTGACATGTGTTAGTAAGCATCTTCTAGCTTCCCAGAGAACCAAATAGTGGCACACTGCCATTATGACACTATGTAATCAAGGATCATTCATACAACATTTAGGGATTTAGGGAAATGTTCAAAAAATTACATACCTGTCCGTTGAAGAAGTAATTTCATCATTCAGTTCTTATGGTTTATAAAGTAACTCTAATACCAGTAAAAATACTTCTTTTAAATTAGAAACTCAAGTCACACATGTGAGACCAAGAATTTTTCGCAGTATCTTTGACTTTTATCAATCTATTTTCCCAAACATCCATTTATAATCAATTTAATCAAAAACATATTTTGTGCTAACTTTCATAGTTTATAATTAACCTTTTTAATGTTACTAATGTAGAGTAAGTCTTATGCTTAAGAGTTAGCAAGAAACATTATGTTCATGAACAATAAATTTGACCTTACAAATACTACCAATATCTTGTCAACTCGGTAATATAAAAGATAGATTTCATTCACTCATTTAAATCCAAATGGAAATAGAAACAGAAAAATAAATAAATTTTAGGCTTTAGGATTCCAAAAATAACTTTTTATTCATAGAATCATCTCAGAGTTTATGATGATACCTATAATGTTGGATATTAGATATTTACATTACATTTAATTTTAAATATTATCATCAGTTTTAAAATTTTCCCATGGAAAATTGTGAGATTTCATCTTAGAATTTCTTTTTTTAATTCAAGTGCACGTAGTATCATCTTTACATTACACATTTTGTGCTTTACTGCACTTTTGAAACAATGCAACTCATGTTTTAGGTTAAAAGTATCACTTTAAAATTTTTTAAAATTTCAATTTGACAATATTTAATTTCTTATCCATGGGCTACTTTTTGGTTAAGTTAGGTTATCTAGAGAAGCCAAGCAGCGATGCTTGAATACCTATCTATATAGAAAAATTTACATCAAGAAATGGCTTACACAATTATAAAAGTAGGTTAGTCCAGTCTGGTTCAAAACCATAGGTTAGATATAAGCATGAGGCTTGAATCATACGGTGGCAGAAGTCGACGAACAGGAATCAGAATGTTGATGCAGGAAGGCCATGGTTTGGTGGAGGCAGAGGTTAATGAATTTAAGGTGGGCCGAATGAATCCTAGGTCAGCTGAGATCAGCAGGTAACACAATAGGAGATCTATGAACTGGACGTAGAATCCAGCTCCAGCAGAAGGCAAACTTTAAAGGCACATCAACTCTGTTTAGGATCTCTCTCTTATATAAACAGGCCACAATCTCAATAAGGTATCATCAGGCTCTGGTATGATAGATTGGGCTCTACTCCATCTTCATCAAGTTGGCATAAACTCGTTATAATTTAGTCCCAAATTTCTGAATTTGTATCATAAACTCAATTATGTTGTTATTGGTTTCATATCTTTTGAGAGGCGTGATTCATTTTTGTATTTTAACTTTTTCTTGCTCATGAATTGGATATATGTTTTCTTAGATTATTTTATTCTATGTAAATAGTCAAATTGACCTTATTCTCTTTTTTATGTCCCTTCTTTTGGGTTTCATTACATCCTAAAATATTTTTTGATTTCTACATATATAAATAAATAAAACTGTATTGCTCTTATCTAATTGCTGTATTGTTCTTATCCAATTATAGTATCAAATATATGCTGGCTTCATAGAATATATGATAAAGTAGGTGTGTTAGTTTGGTAGACTAGAGAAAAAATTCATGTAGACTCATATGTGAATAAGAAAGAGATTTATATACAAGAGTAATTGAATATTGAGAAAACATCCCAACCCAGTCCAGATCAATTCCATAAGTCTGAAATTAGCCTATATACCCGATATTAATCTATAAAATCCTCTTCAGACACATGAAACACAAGCAATGACACCAAATGCAGGATGATCACAGGCCAGTGGGTGGGAAGTCTTGTGGATCCAGTGGCGTTGTAAGCATCTTGGCATTGTCAGAGTTCTCCTAGTGGTCCCTCTAGTTCAGCTCTGGCTGCATCAGCAAATCTCCATCAAGCTCTTTGTCCATAATGTCTCGCAGGGAGTGAGCAGGGAGAAAGTGTGTCTCCTGCCTCCAAGGAGGAAAATACAGGAGTCCCCAGAATCCTCTGGATAAAGGCATGCCCACGCAGAGGCCTCACTGGCTATGACCCGATTGACAGACTAGACTCTACCCCTTCACTCTTAATCCTCTCAAGTCCCAAAATGGCAACATATTATGTAACTACTACAGTAGGCTCTTTCTGTTGTCTAGAAATGCTTAATAAGATACGATTTGCTGTGTGAAGTTGACTGTATGAATTTTGTGGAAATATTTTAGCTATGTGAATGTGTTTTTGTTGTTATTCTTTTGCTTGTTTATTTATCACTCTATTAAAAGGTAAATTAATAGATGCTCCTATGTCAGTTCCAAATCACAGCAGCTCTAAATGTTTCAAAGAACTGTGATTCTTTTGTGGGCACTTAGTTTTGCCCCTAAGCCCTAGTGTTGGAGTGAGCTATGCATTGAACCCAAGATGAGCAGTTCAATTCCACAAGAGACTTTTTCCTTGAGAAAAAGGTTAAGATCCTTGGTTCCCCATAGATTTATAGCTTCCTAAGCCCACAGGGACAGTTCTCCTTGGTCCTATAAAGTCACTATGAATCTGAGTTGACTGGATTTCAGTGAATTTATTTGTTGGAAGACAAAAGGGCTATGGCTTTTCTACTTGTGTCCTACTGACACCTGGCATATACCAACCAATTGCAGTGAATCTCAGTTAAATTTTGCAAAAGAAAACAAAGAATTAGTTAAATAGCCTCTCCTCTTCTGTGTACATACTCCCTCCCAAATCTCCTTCCATCCTTTAGTGCAGTGGTTCTCAACCTTCCTAATGCTGCGACCCTTTCATACAGTTCCTCATGTGTGGTGACCCCCAACCATAAAAGTATTTTCATTGCTACTTCATAAATGTAATTTTGCTACCGTTATAAATCGGGTGACCACTGTGAAAGGGCCATTCGACCCCCAAAGGGGTTGCTACCCACAGGTGGAAAACTGCTGCTCTAGTGCATTAATTATTTAACATTTTTTTTGTCATTATGTCCAAGTTATTATCTGTTTTCAGCAGTAACTCTATCTAGTAATATATATGTGTGTATGCACATCTACACACACACACACACACACACACACACACACACAAACATACACGGGGGTAACACCCCCAAAATTATTTCTGAGCAGAGTGGAGTTCTCATAGTATTCGTTTTTCCCACTAGGTGAGCACCAAGAAGCTCACTCTGAGTTAGTGCACTCAGTCCTTAGGAAAGTTCTCTCTGATCACAGTGACTTTTTTCTTAAAAGCAGTTTTGCTTGAACCTAGTTTTTTGTGATTGCTGTTTTAAGAGAACAGTGTGCAGCTGTGAAATTTTGTTTCCCGCTCAGGAAAAATGCCGCAGAAACTGTTGTGATATTGAAGACAGCTTACAAGAATAGCACTATGGGAAACACTCAAGTCTACGAGCGGTTTTCTCATTTCAAAAAAGGTGCAAGTTAATTGATAACAAACTTTGTTCTGGATGTCTGTCAACTTCCTGAACAGATAAAAATGTAGACTCATCGTGCATTTGGAGTTTGTTCCACCAGGTCAAACTGTTAATCAAGCTTTCTGTTTAGAGGTTCTGAAAAGATTGTGTCACAGTGTGCAAAAAAAAAATGTCTGATTTGTGGTTGTGATAGTTTTACTGTGCTAACTAGGCCTCAAAGGAACCTGTGGGTAGAGTTTATAAGGTTGAAGCTTGATTGGAGGACAATGAGATAAATGGCCTTATAAGAACCACTCCCTTTTCTCTTTTTCCGTGGTTATTAGACCAGCACTCTGCTGCCTGAACTAGTCCTTTGCCGTAACTGTGTGCTGCACTACTGTGGGCCAAGCCAACCCATGGATCATGTTACCTTGTCATGAACTGCTGAGGATCCAACGAGACCTGCTTCACCACCCTGCTTGTGCCTATATTGCTCTGCCATGCATACATCTCCAGGCCCCACAGGGGCCTGCTTTGCTAATCTGACTGACTGTAGCTGCCCCACCTGCTGTCTGCTACCTGCTGACTGATTTTACATGTCTTGCCCACCTGAGAGCAGACTCGCTGTCTGCTTCCTAGGCCTTGTTCTCGTGGCCCCCATGAGTTGAAGGACCTTCAGTATATTAATTGTCCGATGAAAGTGAGGTGAAATGAGCCCTCTGTATTGCTGTGTGGACTAATTAGCCATTATATTCCTTCTTGCTACATAAATCCATCAATCTATCTATCTATCTATCTATCTATCTATCTATCTATCTATCTAATCAGAAGTGTTCTGGTTTTGTTTTGCTAGAGAACCCTGCCTATCACAGTGGCAGACTGGAAACTGATTTTGCAACCACAACAATATACCTGCACATGCAGCCATCTCAGTGTGCCATTTTTTTTGGCAAAATACAGCATGCCTCTCCTGCTCTACACACCTTACTCACCTGACCTTACTCTGTGAGACTTTTTTTGTTTCCATGAAGGAAGAGGGACATGAAAGGACAACGATCTGTCGACATAGAAGAGGTGAAGAAAAAAACAAGGGAAGTGCTGTTAACCGTCCAAACAAATGAATTTTAAAAATGTTTCCAAGAATGGAGTCTCAGATTTGACACATGTATTAATGTAATGGGGAGTACTTTGAAGGTGATGTTTGTTTTGTAAAAATATTTAAATACATAACTTTGAAAAAAATCCCATTCTTCTTTTTGGTACCCCACAATTATTTAGAATCTCTAATTACTGAAAAATTATTTCTTACCTTTGCATCTCATTGATTCTCATCATATCTTTGCATCTCTCTTCTTCATCATTTTGTTTGACATGGGGAGAAAGACTTTTTTCCAGTTTCTTGCTTTATTAGGCAAGTCAACGTTATCCTGTTTCCTGATAAAATATTTAAGACTGAAAATTTACAGGAAGCATTGAAGTAGCTTCACACTTTAATTTTGGCAACATATGTATTTTATATCCTTCATTACAAAGTGTTCTAAAACTTATATCTGTGATTTTGAAAAATTATTCTTCCTTTGAAATGTGTTTTTACAATTACATATATATTTTTATCATTTTCTTATTAACTTTAAACTCAGCATGCTTTATACAATGCTTAATCATTAACATTTTATTCCTCAAAATCAAATGTTTCCTATTTTAAAGCTTCTCTCATGTTCAATATGATGTCTAGGAGACTTAGTGGAACAGTGGTTTAAGAATTGGTTTGCTAACTGCAGTGAGTGGTTCAAACACTCCCAGCATTATGGAGGAGTGAAAAATAATTCCTCCTTGCCTGTGGGGTCACTAGGAGTCAGAATCAACTTAATGACAGTGAGTTCACTGTTTTGTTTAAATTTTTGCTCAAAATAATTCAACAGCAGTTATCATAGCACCTTGACAGGGAGCGTACGGACATTCTAGCTGGACTCAGAAGACATCATGGCGAGAGGGGGCTCCATCCTGACACCAGATGGATCCTCGCCGGAAGCAGGAAATGTTCGAAAGATGTTTCCATGTGTCTTCTTGGCTCTGCACAGCCTCCCAACTTTGTGAACAGTGAAAAACAACTATGGACAGAATTTAACAAAACAGGAATTCCAGGATATTTTACTGACTTCATGGTGAACCTGTGTAAGGGACAAGAGGAAATCTTTTGAACAGAACAAAGGAATGCTGTGCACTTTCAACTGAAGAAGGATGTGCATGAATGTAGTATTCATTCACTGTATTTATTCAATCTGTATGCAGACCTATATGAAGAACAAGATATCAAAATTGGAGGAAGGTTTAGAAACAACCTGTGATACACAAATGATGCAAACTTCATTCATTGTTGAAACCAGGGAGTACTAGAACTGTTTGCTTATTATCTCCAAGGACTGCAGCTTTCAGTACTTATTTGAACTCAAAGAAAAGAAAACTAAATTCCACACAACTGGATCAATAAATAACTCAATGATAAATGGATAAAAGTTTGAATTTGGTAAGGATTTCATCTTGCTTGGATACACAGTCAATGTTATTTGAGGACTACAGTTTACTGGGTCATTTTCATTCATCCGTATGCATGTGAATGTTAGACATAGAATGATGAAGGCCAAAGAAGAATAGTTATAACTGAATTATGATTTTTGGCAAGGAATATTGAAAATCCCATGGATTTCCAGAATAATAAACAAATCTGTATTGCAAAAAATGCAGCAAGAATACTCCATATAAGTGATGAGGGTGAGAATTCACTTCTATTACTTTGGATATTTAATCAGGAGAGTAAAGTCCCCGGAAAATAATTTTGGGTAAGAGAAAAAGTTTCATTTAGAAAACACATAAAGAATCTTGACACAAAGAGTATAATTTTAAATTAAAACAAAGAGAGTTAATGATACATAGATAAATTTTTCATATGTACTTATTTACTTTCTAAAATGTGTTGTATGAATATTTCTTTAAACAAGTTATTATAATTATACAGCAACAATACAATGTGGAACTGGTGAAATAATAGACAAATAAATCAATTGAACAGAATAAAAAGCTTAACAATCGACCAATACTAACATAGTCAAGAAGGAGCTTTGAAGGCACAGTGGTTAGTGTTTGGCTGGTATCTGAAAGGTTGGCAGTCTGAATTTAGCACTTCTTAACTGGAGAAAAATGTGACAATTTGCTTTATAAAGATGACAGTAATGGAAATTATATGGGACAATTATATTCTGTCTTATAATGTCACCGTGAGGCACACCCAACTTAATAGCAGCAGGGTTGATATTTTGTTTCATGGTTATGAATATTTCCAACAGATCTTTGACAAAGACCCAAAGAGAGTCCAGAGGACCAAGGACATAGGCGTCAGCTTACAGTGCTGGTGTAACTGATCCAAACACCAAACAATGACAATACGTCTTCCACAAAACCTACCTCAATGTAAATTACTCCTTTGGTGGCTCATAAAATTCACATTATTCTTATCGTAATAATAAGATGTCATTTGCTTTTTTCTCATCCTCTTTCTATCTTAAGTTTATCTTTGTGGATTTTTGGTTTGCCAAAAGTTAAATAATGTGTCATAACGTAATTGGACTCACAGCCCGTAGAATCTGTTCCTGTGTATTTTAGGGTGTTCTATAATATTCTCAGGCAGAAGCTTTCGTGTAAATATATTACATTTGTAGGGATGACTCCATTTATTTGCAGAAAGTTTGCTGTGCACCCAATAGTTTTATTAGATTTTAGCATTTTTTAAAATCATTTTATTGTGAAAGAAATTATTTTAAAATCCCCAATTTGTCCTTATGTCAATTTGATATACAAAGCTAAGTTTTGTTGATTCACTTGGCAAATTTATTAGTAAGATAATTTTTCTGAATGTTCTGTCATAGAACTTAATAGTAAGTAATTAACTAAAATGAATTTTAGTAGAAAATATCTATAGTGATTAAAAAGCGAAAATAGAATACTTTACTTCCTTAATCCACATCTATTATTAAATGTTGAAAGTGTTGTTACTGATATATTCAAGAATTTTCTGACTCCTGTAAGGTAATATATTCTTTGGAATTTATTCCAAAGAAACTGGGGAAATTTTTAAATAAGAAGAAAACTGTAGGGAACAACACCCCTACCACTGTATTAGGCAATTAATAATTCAATATATTGTTTCTTATGTAAAATAACATTTCTGAACTATGTTAGACTGCCAATTTAAGTTGTAGCATGATTTTGAGATGAATCTATTTAGGAGTAAATTAAAAAGAATTTAAATAATGTAAATCCCGGCATGATGTGTAAAAGTGAAAACTGATTGTTATAACTTTTCAAACTAAAAATGAAAAAGCCACTGGAGCATCTTACAGCATAAGTTATCATGTGGAACTTATTGGAGAAACACAGAGCATATGAGCATGACAATGGTTTGTCTGGGTGTTGTTGCTGAATGCCTGCTGGAAGAAAATGTTAATAACCAATGTCATGGCAACTCTATTTTCTAATGATATGATAATTAGTTAAATTATATGTAGCTGTGAAAATAAAGACTAAACTAATATTTAAATTAAAAAGTTTTACTATTGTTTTCAAAATCAGCAAATCTATAGGCATGTTTGGTGTATGAGTAATTACTAATAGCTATTAGTTATTACACCTATTAATAAAACTGAGAAAAATATATTGATGTGAATGCTTGGAGATAAACACGTTTAAAATGTGGAATATATGAATTATAAAGCATATAAAGCATATATGAATTATAAAGCATATAACACTGATATATATATATATATATATA
>NW_022111324.1:35201482-35219617 GCF_000313985.2 Echinops telfairi | reverse complement strand
ATGTGCTTGACACAATGGATGGATGTATGAATTATGATGAGAGTTGTACGTGCCCCCAATAAAATTATTTAAATATATATATATATATGAGAACCTACTGGCCTAGATGGTAGACTAGGCATATGTCTACCCTCTACCACATGTAGTTTACCATATGTAAACCCTCTACCACAAACACACAAGACATCAAATAAAATAGGTCAGGATGATAGTACAGGAAATGAGCATCAAAAGAAAGGTGAGAGCTGTGTATTGAATATTGACTAGAAGACACTGAAATATGTAGTGAGAGAGAAGCCAGAATAGGTAAATTGTCAGCAGAGTACAGCCATTTTGAACTTTTCCAAGAATGTCTCAGTAGAGACATCAGCTAGATACATAGCACAATCCTACTCCAATGGCTGGTGATCAGAAAGGTACAATGTCCCTTTGGCCAGAAGGACATCCAGCTTCTACTTTCACCCCAAATTGCTACTCAAAGATGATGGCAAAATTCTTATATTTCCACATAAATAAACATTAAAGGAGTTTGTAAAACTAGATCAATTCTATATGAAATCCTAAAAGGAGCTCTTTGGACAGCGAACTAACCATGGCAAGACTACAACTAAGACAAGCATATATGACAGCACCCCAGCCGTCAATTAGACAGACCTGTATCGAGTCAAACAAACATGCGAGACTGAAAACCGGAAAACAGAGTTTTCAATTTGCAAACAAAACAATCACAAAGCAAAAAAAAGGATATTGCAGTCGAGAAAATTCCTAACGGATAAGCAAAATAAGCTTACAATCACCAGAAGAAAACAAATAATAAAGATTAGAGCAGAAGTCAATAAAAAGAAATAATAATAAAAATGATCACCAAGGCAAGAAACTGGTTCTTTGACAAGATTAATTAAATGGAAAAATTACTGGCATATCTAACAAAAAGGATTATTTGAAAGAAATGTAAAAAACATGAATGCAGAATGTAATATATGACTTCATAAATGAGTCAAGAGAAATAAAAAGAATGATAATTGAAAAATATGCAAAGCAGTACTCCAGCAAATTTGAAGCCTAGATGAAGTGGATAGATTTCCAGAAGCACACCACCTATGCAAACTAGCACAGTGAGGTAATCAATTGGAACAGACCGATAATAGAAGAATGGATCATGTCATTAAAATTCTAAACCCAGATGGGTCAGTGGTGAATTCTTCTAAACGGTCAGAGAACAGTTGGCATAAGTTTTACTCAAACATCTCCAAAGTATAGAAAAGGATAGAATGCACACAAATCAACTCTGGTACATATATACAATGGAATATTGTGCACCCATAAAACACAATCATGAGTCTGTTAAACACTTCACATGGATGAACTTGAAGGACATTATGCTCAGGAGACTTACTCAATCTCATAAAGATAAATATTTCTTGACATCATTATTATAGAAGATAAAAGACAAAAACAATAACCAAATGGTTTTCACACAAAATTAAAAGATTAGGACGAAGTCAAGGTGGAGGGGAGGGAAAGAAAGAAGGCACAAGGAAGGCGGAAAAGAAGATGGATGAGAAAAGGAAATAAAATTAAATAGGAATAAACTTTGGTTCATACAATGCAGAATTGGAAAGCAAGTAATATTATAAACCAATACGCCCCATGCACATAGAAAAACTCCCCACTAAATTCTGGCCAATAAAATGCAATAAGTTGTCAAAAAATATACATCATAACCAGTTGTATTCATACCAGGTATGCAAACATGGTGCAATATTAGAAAACCAATCAATTTAATCCACCAGACACTTTAAAAAAGGGAAAAAAATTCACATTACTAACTTAATCATATGCATTGATATGGAAAAGCACTTTGACAACAGCCAGCACCTATTCCTGATAAAAACACTCAATGAAATAGGGATAGACTGAAAATCCCTAGCACAATGAAGGACATATACAAAGTTAAGGGCCAACATTAGTTTAAATGAAGAGAAACGGATAGCTGTCTCCTTGTTAAGAGGACCTTGACCAAAAATTGCCCTTACTTTATTAGTAGTGCTATCCAAGAGTGTTCCGGAAGTATTAACCTGAGCTATAAAACAAGAGAGTGAAATTAAAGGCATCCAAACTGGCAAAGAAGATGTACACGTTTGGATTTTCAGCTCATGCCAGCATGAACTCAGAGTACTGAAGATACAACACCGGATCATTGGAACTAATTTTATGAGTCACGGAAATCGCAGGATACAATATCAAATACAAACATGAATTGTATTTCTTTACACCAACACAGGAAAGTCTCAAAAGAATATTAGGAAAATAACACACCATTTATTAGCCACTGAAAAGACTAGGAGTAAATCTAGCCAGAGAGACAAAAGACATATACAAAGAAAATTAAAGCACACTACTGCAAGAAACCAAAAGACATCTACATAAATGGAAGAATATACCATGATGATAGACATAAAAGCTTAAAATTCTGAAAATATCAATACTACCCAAATCATTCTACAGGTAAAATGCAATTCATAGCCAAATCCTAATATTTTTCTTAAATATTTTGAAAAGGATGATGGCACAATGAATGTATGGATTGTTATAAAGAGCCCCCAGTAAAATGATTAAAGAAATGAAGAAAACAATCTAGTACAAAAAATAATAATCCACATAATAATAGTGTCTTTGATTTTGAGTTGAGATCATTGAAGTGTGGCCCAGAGCTCTTTTTAAAGGTAGGTGGAGCTCAACAATGACTGGATTGTTTTTATTTCCAGAATGAGTGATTGTTTGATTTCTCATGTTAATTCTCAGGTGAATCTAAAATTTTCCATTGGTGAAGCCTTTTCTTTTTGTAATTATGAGCTTGACAATTTGGAGTTGAAAATGTCAGTCAGGCATTATCTTTAAGTATGGAGCTGTACAACCAATTATTGATGCCGCACTGAAAAGCTTCCTGAAAGTTAGAGTACAACCAGACTCCCTTGAGCGCTCTTGCTGGTCAGTGCAGCAGGATGAAGGAGTTTCTGTCATGCAGCGTACTCAAGCAGGTGGAAAACTGTCTGGGAAAACCCCTAAGATGGATTATGCACACTTCTATTTCCCTTTCTCCAATACAAATAAACAGGGTTCTTGGAGAAGTGGATGATCAGAGGACTGGGCAGTACAGATACAAGGTAAGCCTTGAACATCTTGCGGTGCCAGAAAGTAAGGAAATACTAAAACAAAACAAGCAAAAGCCCCACAATATTGATGATATGCCAGAATGACACATAAACCCACTGAAGAGCTCCTAATGGCTGAAACTGGAATAAAATTTGCACAACACAATTAATAAAGTGATATTTATAAATTGAAGCTTAAAATAAATAATCTGTTTATGCATAGAAATTCAATTTATTTCAATGAAGTAATTTTTCTTTTAATATTCAAAATATTATCAATGAGGGTCCCATTATTAGTAGAATAAAAGACAATAAACAGTGATCTTTTAAATATATGCAATGACAGATTTGACAAAAATCACACCTAACTTATTGAAAGAAAATTTATTTCCCCACAAATTGATTTTGAAGTAGAAATAATTTTTTTTAAATAAAATAATTTTGAAATAAGAAATGTCTATCTGATAAAGTCCAATGCTGTTCCTCAGTACACACAAACACCATTGCTTTCTTCTACAATTAGGAATAAAGTAAGCCTACTTATTCTTTCTAGTTCATTTCAACATTGTTCTATAGGTCATCGCCAGGACAATAAGACAGCAAATAAATAAGCAATCAAAGCTAGGACAGATCACATGATATTTCTTGTAGAATTATTTCTGTAAAATTAATTTTTTAAATTATGTCAAGATGCAATTTATTTCCCTTAAGAATGTTAATTTTAGTTACTTAGAAATATTTATCTACTATAAAGTCTCTAAGCTTTCTCCTACAATATCTCTAAACATTTTGAGATAGAGGCTTATATATTTGAATCTACAATCCTCTATAATTTAACTGGAATTAAAGTTGTGAAAAAAATATATTAGGGTCAAGTCTCATTTTTCTTCATTCATATATCCTGCTGTTCTGAAAACATTTATTAAGATGCTTTGGAAAATATTTGGGAAATTTATATATTTATATATAAAGTCTATAGATATAGGCATGTATTTAAGTATTCTTCTATTTGTTCACTCACCTATTGTATTCTGAGTTGTTACGTCCATCAGAGATGGGGTCATATTTTTATAAGAATATTTGCATACATCTTTATAGCAGCATTTAATCAAGAGAGATAATCATTATCTAGCATATGTTTTAATAGGTTACCACTTAGAAAAAAATTAGTAATAGATAAAAGACAATTGATGAACTTAAAAAAAAAACTATATCAGGGAAATTAAGTCAACCAAAAAGAGAATATACATATTGTTTTATTTATTTACCAAAAGTCCAAGAAAAGCTCATCTAATCCAGGGTGATAGAGCTAAGGAAGTGATTTCTTCAAAGTCAAGTACAGGAGTGATTGATGAGAAATGCCCAGAAATAGTGGAAATGGTCTAGGATAAAGACGATATACTTTATTTAGTTGGTGGCTAAAATGCAATTTTTGAAACTCATAAAAACTGAATAATTGAGATATGTGAATTTTGCTTTCCATAAGTTATAGTTCTTTCTAAAGTTAATAAAATCCTGGTAGAATAGCAATACTTAAAAAAATTACATATTCTTCTAGAAATAATCTAACTTTAGAAAATATATGGATAATAAATTAATAATGGATTTCTTTTAGGGTGGCCTACACAGTAAAACATTTGTGTATTTGCCTTAGAATAACCTAGAAAAATAAAACTAATTTCTTATTTTCTTATTAATTTTAAACCTAAAGAACTCAAGTGAGGTCTTCCCTGTGATAGACATCACCCTTATAATTCCCACTGTGCTTTGGTAAGATACAATTTATATGATTTAGCCAATAGAATAATTGCATAAGGTAAAAGTAACAGATTATATATTACAAAATAGAATTAATTGCTAAAAGAAAGTGGAGCATTTGATTACCTGATATTTCAGAAATCTGTTCCATAGTCCATGAACAGATTATATATTTATTAGTTTCAGATTTTCTTTTGTTTAGAAATTAAATGTGAGTTTTATTTTAACAAAATCAATAGAATATAAAATAAATATGTAGGTTGAAAAATTATTTTTGAAGAGCAAAGAAAATAAATCCATATCTGATGTTTATTAAATTTCTTTCCTTTGAAGAAATAGTTTTAGCTTATAAATTAACAACTGCTTATTTTTATTGAAGATAGTTATTTTTAACTACTTAGGTCCGTTTAGTCTATTCCACTTTGATTCTTTGGGACCGCCAGGGGGCCTAAATGTGAAATGCTGGTTTCTGTGCATTAATGGCCTTGATGGCCGAAGAGTTAATGCCCTTCCAGAAGTGCTGACTTTCTTCCAGTGATCAGTGACTGCATTGAAGGAATTTAGCTGAATGTGATCGCAATTATTGACTAAATGGTTCTTAAAGGAATAAGTCTTCCATGACAAATGTGTGACAAATAACTACTCCCACGCCTCTTCCACAGGCCATTATGAACTTATAAACTTCAGCTTGATTTCTCTACTAGCTCGTCCATGGGAGAATAAAGAACCTGATTGCAACATTTAATAGGCTCTCCTTACTGGCCTTCTTGCCTGTGGGAGGATGTGGGATGAGACATTCCTGAAACAATTGAAAGCTTTTGATCCTTTCATTGCTATTTGATGACCCATTTCTTAAGTAATTCTTGAGGTTATTTCCTCTCTAGAAATTTGTAGAAGTCCAAGAGATTACAGTGTGTTTTATAGTGACTCAGGTAAGACAAGTAAGGGGCGAAGACAAAGCCTTTGGCTTTCCAAAGCTTTTTCCCACCATGGAAGCCACCGTTAGATAATATTTCTATTTTTCAACTTGACTATAAACAGCATAGCTATACAGCAGAAATATGATTTTACTTAGTACAAAAGTTTTGTTCTACTACTTCTACAATTTGTGAGGCAGATTTGTAATAAATCATAACAATCTAAGAACGTTAATTTCTGGTCATCAGTTTTTATTTTCTGTATCAACTGGACACCTGTATCAATTGGACCAGTGGTTAGATAAGCATGAAGAATAATTGTGTCCACATTGCCAAGTACATTATAACGAAATATGTTTGTTTTCATGATGGTAAAATATTTCACTCTATGAATATATTAAAATTATTTATGCACCTACAATTGATAAACATTTGGGTTGATTCCAGTTTTGTGCTATTTTGAATAATTCTGCCATAATTTCTAGTGCCTATATTTTGATGTTTAAGTGCTTATAGTTATGTAAGATTTAAACCTAGTGAATGTAGTCAATTAATTTGGCCCTTCTAAGCATAATTTCTTATATAATATATTTCAATTCTGGACTATATAACTATGGTTTTTATCTCATCTTGAGTGAGCTCTCTACAGTATTAAAGGGCATGATTAAGGTGGGATTAAGTCCTGATCTCAGAACAATCTGTAGAAGACGGGAAGGAAGTCACATTCTTTATTTCCTAAGGTGTATGGTGGCTAAAAGACAAAACCTCCCCTCCATCCAAATCATTCCTCTGTGTATAAGAGCCATCTGGGACACAGCAATTCCCAAGACCATTCCAGATATCTGTCTGGCAGAGACAAGAGGGATTAGAGACTGTGGAAAGAGTTTTGGCATGGCAAGAGACTATGGGACAGAGAAAGAGGAGCAGCACTGAGATTGTGGGACTGTGAGACTGAGTGACAGAGGGGCTTCCTGGCCCAGGATGGCAGATAGGCCAAGGGACCAAATGATGGAGAAGTTGAGGACCAGAGAGAGACTTGGTTGCTGGCTGAAGAGAAGTGTTCCTTTGGAACAATGACTGTATCCTACTGTTTTCTGATCCTAACTTTTACTCACCTCTTAACTTCCTTAAGATACCCGATGAATCATGCGTAGTATATGTGAGTTCTGTGTAGTTGTTGCGATGAATTATTGAATCCAGCACTGATGTTGAGTGGCTTGAGGGGAGTGGTTGGTGTCAGAATAGATAAAGAAGGCGGAAGCATGGAGGCATTATAATCCCTGCTTTGTGACAATAGGGAAACCAAGGGACATCGGATATTACCTTTAATCCTTTTACAGCACCACGGAACACCGTTGTAATATCATTGGGCATTCATGTTTTCATCTTGGTTGAAATATCAATTTTCCAAAATGATAGCAAACATTTATATTCCCAACACGGTGTATGAGCAATCCTGCTGCTGTGCAGGCCTGCTGACATTTGATACCGTCACTCTTTGTACTGTGTGACTGCGGTGCAATATTTGCCTCTCATGATGGATAGATAGATACACTAGCAATAATGTTCTTGATCTATGGATAGTGCACCTCACAGCACTGTGGTTACTCCATCAACAGCTGACAAATTGGTGGTTCCCACAGACTCGGGTTCTCTCTGGGTAAAGACTCAGTAATATGCTCTCATAATGATTATAGCCTAGGAAACTATGTAAGGGAGTTGTACTCTGTCACGTGGGGCTATTATGTGTTGAAATGGAATCAAAAGCAAGCAAAACAATGAACACTACTAACAACCATCATCATTTAAAATTTATATATGACTTGAATGCATCGAGTAATTAATTCAATCTCACATTTCAAGATACAGTCTAAGAATATAAATGTAGATAAGACTTTATTTTGTATGACAAGCATAATAAAATCTGTCATACAGGAAAATCACAGATAAATAGAATTAACAAACACAACATACTTAGAAAGAAGAACAGAACAAGTTTGAAATGAAGATTTAGACTCTCATTCACAGTAGCTACAGATAGGCGTTGTAAAGATTGTGAAGATAAACTCACTGCCAATTCAAGCCTATATGACAAAGCAGGACTTCCTCATAGGGTGTATATCTTTACAGAACTACATTGTTGTATTTTCTCCCATGGAGCCACTGGTAGGTTTGAACCAATACCTTTAGGTTACTAGGCAAGCACTTAGCCTTAGTCCTGAGAGTAACCTCCCTGCTTTTCAACACTCTAAAGAGGTCTTGTGCAAGATTTACCCCATGTAATGTGTCCTTTGACCTCTTGACTGTTGCTTACATGAGCACTGATTGTGGATCAAAGCAGGATGAAATCCGAGACCTCAGTCTTTTTTACATTTATGTTGTTACCTATTGATGCAGTTGTGAGGATTGTCATCATTATATTGTGTTGTAATCCAAATTGAAGGTTAAAAATCTTTGACCTGCAACAGCAAATACTTCAAGACCTCCTCACTCTCAGCAAGCAAGCTTGTACTATTTGCATATAGCAGGTTGTTAATAAGCCTTCTTTCAACCCTTATGCTGAATTCTTCTTCACATAAACCAATGTCTCTGTGATTTTCATACAAATTTATAATTATTGTGAGAGTACAGTACTCTGACACACACCTTTCGCAATTTAAACCATGCAATACTCTCTAGTTCTATTTAGTTAAGTTCTGCATGAGCACAGTGAAGTGTTATGAAATTCCAATTCTTTTCAAAGGATTCATACAGTCAAATACTTTTGGATAGTCAATAAAATGTAAGAACAATTTCTGGTATTCTTTCCTTTCTGCCAAGATCCACCTGATGCCATCAATGATATCCCATATTCTATAGACACTTCTAAAGTTGATCTGAACTTCTGGAAGCTCCCTGTCAATGTACTGTTGCAACCATTTTGAATGATCTTCAACAACATTTTACTTATATGTGTTTATTAGCCCAGGTAGATAAGAGTAACACATTCATAGACACTCATGTGTGTATAAGAAAGAGCTTTATATACAAAAGTAATTGAATATTGAGAAAACATCCCAATCCAGTCCAGATCAAGTCCACAAGCCTAATTTTGGCCCATATGTTCGATACCAATATATCAATTCCTCTTCAGACTCACAAAACACATGCAATGATGCCGAATGCAGGAAGATCACAGGCCAGTGGGTGAAAAGTCCTGTGGATCCAGTGGTGGAAGAGGCATCTCAGTGCTGGCAGGGGTCTCCACGTGAATCCCTCAGCTCCAGGGCCCCAGCGCAGCTCCATGATTCCCACAAGCAAGCATGTCTCACAGGGAGTGTCTTGCCTCCAAAGAGCTTTTTATCTCCTTAGCGCCTCCAAATGAGGTCATCAAGCTGCGACCTGATTAACATGCTAAACTTCACCCCTTCACTCTTAAGTTTCAACTTGACAACAGATTCTGTAACTACCACAATATGATATCAATTATGTTGTTCTTTAATTGTGAATTCTATTAGGTCACCTTTCTTTGGAATGGGTACAAATATGGATCTCTTCTAGTCAGTTGCCCAAACAGTTGTCCTCCAAATTTCTTGGCATAGCCTGGTCAGTGCTACCAGTCTTTCATGTGCTTATTGAAACATTTTAATTGGTATTCCATCAATTCCTGAAGTCTTATTTTGGCTAATGCTTTCAGTGCAGCTTGAATTTCTTCCTTCAGCACCATTGATCTTGCTCATACACTACCTCCTGCGACTGTATTCTTTTCATCTTCCCTTAAGGCTTCCTGCATCAATCAATATTTTCCCCATAGAATCTTTAAATACTGCAATTCAAGGCTTGAGTTGTTCATGAGTTCTTTCAGTTTAACGCATACTGACTATGTTCTTCATTTTTGGCTTTCTAACTATAGGGATTTTACATTTCATTATAATACTTTACTTTGTCTAATTGAGCTGACCTTTGAATTTTTCTCTTGGACAATTTTATTCCATCATTTCTTCTTTTTGCCTAAGGTATTCTACAATTTGATTTCCACACATGTACTCAATTTGATTTCCCTGTATTCTACTTGGAGAATCCACATGTATAATTTCTGTTTGTGTTGTTGTAAAAGGGTCTGAGTGATAAAGAAGTTGTTGGTCTTGAAAAATTCTGTCATGTGATCTCCAGTTTCATTTCTATCCCCAAGATCATATTTTCCAAGTATCATTTCTTCTTCTTCTTTCCAACTTTCCCTTTCCAATTGCCAATAATGATCAATAGCTTCTGGAATCACAAGACACAAGTCACTACAGTATGACAAACTGACAGACACGTTATAAAGAGACACATAGTCTCATGGGACAATAATCTCATGGGACAATAACGTAGTTATGGGCCTCTAGTTGTATCCTAAAAGTCTACTGAGAAGTTTTTACGGCCCTAGATGTTATATAGTGAGCAAGGATATAGAATATTATATTTATGAAATATGCTATTCCAGTTAACTAACTTGATGATGTCTCACCATCCTTGCCTCTAGGGAGCACTATGGTCATGTGTCTTCTTTTTATTTAATTTAAATCATTTTATTGAGGGCTTTTACAACTCTTATCAAAATCCATGTATACATCCATTGTGCATGCCCATTTGTACATTTGTTGCCCTCATCATTCTCAAAACATTTGCTTTCCACTTGAGCCCTTGGTATCAGCTCCTCATTTTTCCCCTCCCTCCCCTTTCCACCCTCCTTCATGAACCCTTGATATTTTATACGTTATTATTATTTTATCATATCTTACACTGCCCAATGTCTCCCTTCAACCACTTTTCTGCTGTCCATCCCCCGAGGAGAAGGTTATATGCAGATTCTTGTAATTGGTTACCCCTTTCTACCCCACTTTCCCTCCATCTTCCTGGTATCACCACTCTCACACTGATCCTAAGGGGTTCATCTGTCCTGGATTCCCTGTGTTTCCAGTTCTTATCTGCACCTGTGTATGTTCTCTGGTCTAGCCAGGTTTGTAAGGTAGAATTGGGCTCATGATAGTGGGGTTCAGGGCGAGGAAACATTTAAGAACTAATGAAAAGTTGTGTGTTTAATTGATGCTATACTGCACCCTGACTGACTCCTCTCCCCTCCATAGCCCCTCTGCAAAGGAATGTCCAGTATCCTACAGTGGGCCTTGGATCCCCACCCCGCACTCCCCCTCATTCACAATGATATGATTTTTTGTTCTTTTGTGCTTGATACCTGATCCCTTCGACACCTTCTTCCATGATAGATTGGTTTCTCCGTTTAGCAGTCTGTGGTACTTTCAATATTCTTCACCAGTATCATAATTCAAATGCATCGATTCTTCTTTGGTCTTACCTATTCAATGTCCAAATTGCACATGCATATGAGGCAATTGAAAAAAATGCCCTGGCTTAGTATTAAGGTTATGCACCCCTTAATCCTCAAAGTACCCTCCCTGCTTTTCAACACTTTAAACATATCTTTTGAAGCAAATTGTGCAATAAAATTTGTCCATTTATCTTTTCTCTGCTGCTTCAATTGGAAACAAGAAGAAATACCTGACAACTTCAGTTTTTTCTCCATTTTTCATGGCTACCTATTGGTCCAAGTGCGAGGAATTTTGGTCTTCTTTACATTGAGTAGTAGTTCATACTGAAGGTTCAGTTCTTGTTCTTCATAAGCAAGTGCTTCAAGTGTTGCTCACTTTCAGCAAGTAGGATTTTCTCATGTGCATACCTCAGGGTGCATATATCACATCTCCTTCTAATCCTGGTGCATACAATCCAACTTCTCTAATTATTTTATGCCAGTGTGTCATACTGTGGTGGCTTCTGTGTTGCTGCGATGTTGGAAGCTATGTTACAGGAATTTCAAATAACAGTCAGGTCACCCAGTGAGTAGGTTTCAGCAGAACTTCAGATGAAGATCAGACTATGCAGAAAAAAGTGACTATCCACTTTGGAGGAATTAGCTGCTGTACATTTTGTCAGATCTTCACATGGGTGATCTAAATCAAGAAGTGAAAGTGGTGTATCTACCTCCCAATAAAGCAGCTGTAACTTCCTATCAATCACGGTGTCATTGCGCCTTGAAGGTATATGTTACCCATAATCTTCATTTGCTCAGGTAACAGCTACACCAGATGCAACTATGGTGACATTACACAATTTCTGGAAGAATTATAATATTCTCCAGTCTAGCTGCAACATACTTTTTTAATGGGAGAATGTTTAAGAAGATCCATGTAGTGGATTATATGATTATTCTTCGAGCATTTGGCCAGGATAATATGATGGAAGATTTCAGCGAGAAAATTATCAACAGTACTGAATGTAGAACTTGATATCACCAATGTGAAACAACTTAGATAGTCCAGAGAAGGTGAACTGACAGGTTAGAACTTAATGGATTTTGAAGAGGAAATAAATTCTGAAGAAAAAGTATTTGGGAAATGTAAGTGGAATTGACTATTTCTACAGTGAAAGAATTGTGTGAAGTTTTTTCTTAATTAAATCGGGGGGCTTCAATGCCTTGAAAATATTAAGGTAAATGCTACTTATTTGGTTGAAGGACATATTAGTGAGATGTTTCCACAATATATATGAAGAATAGATGAAGAAAACAAAAATATGATAAAAAAAGAAAGAACCATGTAGATGTCTCCAACTAATTTTCTAGCTTGAATCACAATTCTCATTCCATGAGGTAATTCAGATGATAGAGCATCTTCCGTAAGTGGAGTGTGGTCATTACATAATCTTGTGTTAACTTGAAGTTATTAAGAATGAAGGGGTGGAGTCTAGCTTGTCAATCAGGTCACAACCTGATAATGCCTCTTTGTGGGCATAGCCATCTCCTGAGGATTCTGGGAACTTTCTCTCCTCTCTGGAGGTGAGGTGGGCCACACACTCTCTCTCTCTGCTTCACATTCTTGCCTTTGAGACACTTGGAGAGCTGGAAGAGCCACTTGGAGATCTGCACTGGTGCTGAGATGCTTTCACTGCCCCTGGATCCACAAGACTTTTCATCCACTAGCTTGTGATCTTCCTGTGTTTGGCATCATTTCATGTGCTGCTTGAATTTGAAGAGGACTTTATAGACTAGTATCAGACATACAGGCTAATATAGGACTTATAGATTTGATCTGGACTGGGATGTTTTTTCAGTATACTATAGCTCTTTGATATAAAACTCTGTCTTATACATATATGAGTGTCTCTGAATTTATTTACTATATAATCACTCTGGACTATCACATGGAGTTATTACATTTTACAAAACGTCAAACTGTCCATTTCTTCTTCACAATATCAGAAAAATTTTTATCATATGTTTACTTGTATGTATGTATGAAATTAGACTTTAAGTTAATATGCAATGTCCCTAATTGTCCAACAACAAAAAGGTGAGATTTACAAAGATACTAAAAGGCAATAATAGTAAAAACTAAAAAAGGAAGTATTTTACTAACATCAGAATAAAATTACAATAGAATCTTCAGAATGGAACCTTATCATAAGTTGGATCTACCTATATAACCAAATGGTCCAAAGCTGAGGTGTTTTTACTGGTGATATGTTTTTTGAGTCAAATTGTTCATTTAATTGTTTTATTGATTCTAATGCAGCAAATTAACATCAATTAGCCTCTATTCTAAGTCAATGGTTTCATTTAAATAACATTTTAGATATGAATTATTTTTGGATTTTTTACTGCAAAATAAAAGTATTTTCAAAATCACTTACTTTAATTATCATTCAAATGTGACATCTTAATATATCTCATAATATGCCAATGAAAGATTCTGATAAAAGAGGCCTGATGACACTGTGGTTAAGCATTGGGCTGCATAAGAAATGTTGGCAGTTCAAACCTACCAGCTGCTTTGCCAGAGGTTGATATTTAAAAGTCATTTAGAATCTGTTCCTCAGAAGATAATTGCATAACATATGCATCTCAGTTATAAATTGAGTAGGACACACCCATAAATTTATAGAAAATGACTAAAGTTTTAAAGGTAAATTCATCCTGCATTATCAATAACCAGAAATATGGCATTTTTGAATCTGACATTCCCTGACTTTCTCTTGCGTGCATGTGTTAAAGTCAGATAAATCTTTAGGCTATTTATTTTGAACGATTGAATTCTAGAGTACTGATTCAGATTCTGTTTCTTAACCTTAGTTTCCTTTTTCATCAGAATACTAGTTTCCTAGAAAAATAAATGTGTGCATTATCCTATGGAATTTTTCTCACAAGTGGAATGTTAAATGCCTACTTTTAAACTAATAAAACTGTTGCTAAGAAAAAAGCGTATTGAAGGATGTTTCTCCCATTGAAAAATAATGAAACAGATTTGAAGAAAAGTTTAGGTTTAAATAAGGTCTGAAACTGTTGGAATGGAATTAATCTGGAAAAAACAATTGACATAAAACTACTTGATAAATTCAAATTAAACAGAGTGGGCTATGATTTAAAAAACTCATTGTGCAGTATAGAAAGATCTGTAAATATTATTTGGAGAATGGGGCTCTTAAACGTTTTAACCTATTTATTTTAGGTTCACCTGCTCCACAGTTTTAAGGATCAACCCTACTCCTTCTCCTTTTTGCCCTACCGTTGTGAAGCTGACATAAAAACTCAGATGCTCTCACCCCTACTTCAGGTCAGGAGAGATCATTCACAATAATCCTCCTCTGGGTCCCACCTCCTAACCAACAGAAAGGCCAAGCCAGACTTTTTCCCATGATATTTTCAATCCATTATCAGGTCTATCCTGCTTTGTTGATAGCCTGTCCTATTCTCAATATAAAGCCTCATTAAAGAGTAATAAAGCTTTTAATGTGCTCTTATGGTTATTTACTCTTTTCCTACAAGGATCCTAGATGAAACAAAATAACATCACCACTTATTGTGTCCTAAAGGTTCCTCTATGTTGCAAACAGTTTGCACTAAAGGCTTGGGGTTCAAACCCATCAAGTTTTGTGGTAAATGGCCTGGCAATCTTTCACCAAGATTACCCACCAAGAGACCCTTCTAGAGCAAATCGATGCCATAAGACATGGGGGTCCATGAGTAGAGATAGATCGTCATCTAAGGGTTTGTTTCTGTCTGTGTTGTCCGTTTCCCTTCCACACCAAATTGGGGGAAATGGGCCCACCTACCAGATTGAGACAATATTTTTCATATTGACCAAGTGACAATTTTCAAGTTCCGCCTCTCCTTACATATGTGGCCTCTCATCTGAGCAAGCAAATGAGAAGGTGTACACACAGTCCTTCCTTGGATGCTCTCGGGAATTCAAATCTCTCATACTCCAAGTTGGGGAATGCAGTACTTTCTCCGCACTGCCAGCTAGTCCATTTAAAGGTTCAACTCACTCTTTCTGCTTTTTGCAATCACATTGGACTTACTGAACCCTACCTTGTTGTCCCTACATCCCATTCACTTAGGAATAAGCTGTGTCTCAAAACTTTTTTGATGTCGGAAGTTTCAGAAGCCTCCACCTTCGACCTGGGTATGGGACAGGGTGACCAGCACACGTGACGTGATGTGCAGGGTAGCTGAGTGACTACGGAAACTGCTGAGTTTTCACTTTTGCTTTTTGGTTTTGCTTGTGAGCTTGCTTTCTCTTGCTAACTGGTTCTATGCCTCCTGCGTGTGGGTAAGCTTGTACTTTGAGCTCTGCGGCTTCCGGGACATTTGCTGAGTCCTACCAGCCACTGTTAGAGATTTAGCTGACTTAAATCAGAAACTCTGATAATTATTATTCAGAAAGAGAGTCTTGGGACCTTCGTTAAAGCAGCCCTGGGCCAGAATTTGTCTGTCTCTGAATCATCTGTAACAATTCCAGCATTGGTTGAATCGTGCTTTACGTTAGGGTCCACTGAGGTGGTTCCGATTCATACCCGCTCTGTGTAGCAGAACAAACACTTCCTGGTCCTGGCCATCCTCACAATTGTGATTCTGTTCAAGCCCATCATTTCAGCCCGTGTCATTTCATCAATCAAAGTCTTCCTCTTTTTTCAAAAAGGGCTGCCTCTGTTTTACAAAGCACAGTATCTTTCTCAGGGACTGGTCTAACCTCATAACATGTCCAAAGTGTGTGAAACAAAGTTTTGGCCTCCTCCTCCCTTCTAAAGAGCATTCTGGCTATAATTATTTCAGACATATTTGTTTGTGCTTTGGGCAGTTTTGGGTTTCAGTATTCTTTGTTAGCACCATAATTCAAATGCATCGACTTCTCCAGTCTTCCCTGTTCAGTGTACAACTTTGATAGCAGTAGAGGTGATTGAAAATACCATGGCTTGGGTCAGGGACCTCACGATTTCTCAACACTCAAAAGAGGTCTTGTGCAATCGATTTGCCCTATGCAATGTGTTGTTTGATCACTTGGCTGCTACTTACATAAGAATTGATTGTGAATCAATTCACATAAGAATTGATTGTGAATTCAAGCAAGCTCAAATCGTTGACAACTTCAATATTTTCTCTTATGATGTCACCTTTTGGGTCATTTGTGAGGATTTTGTTCTTTATATTGAGCTGTGATCCACATTGAAAGCTGAAATCCTGGATCATCATTAGTAAGTGTTTTAGTCCGCTTCACTTTTACCAAGCAAGCCCTGAATATGACCTAGTAATTTTAATACTTGCACTCCTTAGTATCTTTAAAATCAGGTTGAAAGCTTTCTCTTTTAAGAATTTAGCCACTTATGTTGGATTTATTCCTAGATGCACCACGCTTTTTGAGACATTGTAAATGATAAAAGCTTTCTAAATTTGCAATTTTGAAATACTTGTAGCAATTGTATAAACATAAAATTGATTTTTACATATTCAGCTTATAGGCAGAAATTTTGGCTAAAGTTATACATTTTAATTATTATTTTGTAGATAGTATATGGGTTGCAAAAATTATCACTGGTGAATAATTATATAATTTTTTCTTCATCTTATGAATCACAGTAAAAATCATTGATTACCAATTCCCTGTTTTTCTGTATTAAAAAAACTACCTTATAAACTCCCACTAAGTTTTCTTTCTCTGACAAGGTTCAACCCTATACCAGTTACAGTTGTTTGTGTGTGTGTGTGTGTGTGTAGTCATGTCTTACTAGCACTTCTAGTAAAGTAAAATCTTCCAGAGAAGAAAGTCCTATCTTCTTGTTCTAATTTTTGAAAAGAGCACTTATCCTATCGTACCATTAGTGTTCATGTTTGTTGTATTATATATGTTAAAACTTAGCCTTAATTAAGAGTTTATTTTCAAATAAATCTATATTATGCTTTAAGTATATTCAGAATTTTCGATGTAGTGATTCAAATATGACACGTTTTGATTGTATTGTTCAAGCCATTTGTGTTAGTCTAGATTCTCTTGAGAAGCAAGATGCTTATATGTGTATGTATATAGAAGGAGATTTTTTTTTAATAGGAGAATTATATTAAGAAATGGCTTGCCCTTTTGTAGGAGAGGCTAAGTTTAGTGTGTGGCTCAAAGTCATGGTCAGATGGTAAACTGAAGACTACTTTCAACTCAGGTAATTACAGAAGAGCAGAAAGACCTCAAGCTGGTGGATGTAGTCAAATGAATACAAGGTTGGCTGTACAATGATGGCTCTTGGGATTGGCAAGCAATATGACAAGAAGTCTATGAATAAGATCCAGAACCAAGGTCCAGTAGAATTAAAGCTTTCCCACAAATTCTCTTTAAAAAGAGCCGGTTACATCCCTGAGGAGTATTTTTTTTCAAATTTGCATCAGGACTGTGATCTACAAGGGGTATACACTCCACAGTATTCCTGTTCACATAATTGATTGCAATATGCTACATCCTTGGAGGAATTCAGTAGGTTCACACTGGTTTGACAGAATACATACCTAATCTTTTAAAATTAATTTTTGTGTTAAAGAAGCATTATAGATATCAAAGCTCACAAAATGAAGTCAACAACAATATCCTATTAAGCCCCACCCCCCCTCCCCTCTCCCTGTTCTCATGCCTGTTCCTGATTTCCTCATAGGCATGGAAGTCTTATCTATTGTTGTATGGACCACTTTTCTTCTTCTTTGTTTTTCCTTAGAACAGTGCTGATATTAAATACTTATCTTTGTAGGACTGGCTGAATTTGCTAAACATAATGTTCTCTAGTTTTGTCCATGTCTTGCAGTGTCGAGTTGCCGTTGTTTTTTATTGATGATTAAAATTCTATAACATGAATGTACTGGACCTTGTTTGTCCATTCCTCTCCATTGGGGTTTTTTGTTCATTTCCATGTTTTTGCTATTGTGGATATTGCTGCAATTATATGTATTCATATAT
>NW_022111324.1:35102495-35201382 GCF_000313985.2 Echinops telfairi | reverse complement strand
ATTATATAATCTTATTGGGAGCTCTTATAGCTCTCATAACAATCCATATATCAATTGTATCAAGCACATTTGTAGATATGTTTGCCATTATCATTTTTAAAATATTTTCTTTCTAATTGAGCCCTTAGTATCGGCTCCTCTTTTTTTCCCTCCCTCCCCAGCCTTCCCCCCCGGTGACCCCTTGATAAATTATAAATTATTATTAATTTCATATCTTACACCAGCCACTGTTTTTTGGTAAGCTCAGCGAACCAGTTGTTACAATGACACTTGTAATCAGGGTTCTCTATACAGTGGGTGACTTCCAGGTGCCCAATGTGGAAATTGCACAGTTACATTCCTTACTATTTTTAAATGTTCATCTGGAAAACAGTGTATTCTAAGTATTCGTAGTAATGATGATTCCATCCATAGGTATAACATTTAGATGGAACTATGTTTTTGATAGATATTTTTTCATTTAATCAAACTCACTATACTTTTGGTGAAGTACATTTTTATTGCCGAGCAGTTATTACTTCAGCAAACATGGACCATCAAGAGAAAAGTGGCAAACAGCCAGAGGGTGACACACTCTCATTCGTGTCAGCTTTGTCTCACATCCCGAATTCCCACAAGCTATTAGGGGTGAATTATGCAATTTGAGAAATATGCAAAAGCTAAAAATATTACCAGAATCATTGCTGTAAGTTCAGAAGAAGCAGAAAAGGGTTTTCAAGAGAAGCATAATATGTTCAGAGAAGATAGGTCATGTGTTTCTAACGTATCAAACAAGATACTATGGACTAATTGGCTTACTTTTAAAGCAATGGAATCCTACTCTCACAGGAGAAAAATGGTTAAGAATAAATCACACAGCCAATGATGCTGGAATAAAAGTGATGAATACTGCAAGTGAGGACACCAATCAATGAGCAATATGGACAAATCTTAAACAGTATTTTTATCATTTTCTGCCAGGCACTATTTAATATTTTTCATTAATATGTTACAACTCTTATAACAGGCTAATTCTGTTTTCCCATTTTATTGGTTTTATTCAAGTCTTAAGTGTATGAAGTGGTAAACTGCCTCTTGGTACATTGATAAATGTATATATTTTTTACTTAAAATGGTCAGTAGGGCAGAAAACTGGTTGTTACATTATTTGAAACCCACCACTGTTTACATACCACCATGGAGTTGATTAGACTGTGTTAGATCACATCATAGGGGATTATCATAAGGGATTACTGAGAACTCTGGCCCAGTCGAGTTGACAAAAACCTAACCACCATATTATTTCTAAAGATGAGGAAACCTCAACACATTTGGGGAAATATGGATTTGGGCGATAATAAAATTTTTATGAAGGTTGTGAGTCCTCTTATATTTACTTATTTTACTTATTATTTTGACTTTGTTTCTCTCACATTATTTTGAAAAATTCTACAGGCAAAATATTTAAGGATACAGGGAAAATCAAGAGAAGATGAAAAGAATACACAACTACCAAAGAGAAGTAATCACAGTTCATCATTTCAGCAGGTATCATATGAACAAGAACCAATGTTACAGAAGGGAGAGGTGCAAGCTACACTGAAGGCATTAGTTGAAAACAAGTATACAAGAATTAATGGAATACCATCAGAAACGTTTCAACAAGGTAAAGAAGCACTGGAAATACTCACTCATCTGTGCCAGGAAATTTGGAAGAGGGCTACCTAGCCAACTGGTTAAAAGAAATACAGTTTGATCCCATCCCAAAGAAAGGTAACTGAACAGAATGTTCGAACTAAAATAATAGAGAACAATATTATTGATATCACACACAAGTAAAACTTTGCTTAAGATCATCCAACCATGGTTGCAGCAGTACATTGACAGGGAACTGCCAAAAGTTCAGGTTAGATTCAGAAAAGGAAGTTGAACAAAGGATTTCATTGCTGATGTGTGGATAACCTTACAAACAATAGTAATTCCAGACACTTCATTGTGCTCACTCAGAACCTGTGCATGGATCAAGAAGCAGTTGTGTGAACAGAACAAGAGAATACTGCATGGTTTAAAACCAAGAAAGGTGTGCCCCAGAGTTGTATTCTCTTTATATATTTGGTCAGTTGATATATTGAATATATCATCAGAGGATCTGGGTTATCTGAAGACAAGTGTTGCATCTGGAGAGGAGGAAGCCTTCTTAACCTGTGGTATGCAGATAACACAGCCTTGCTCACTGAAAGTGAGGACAAATTGAAGTGCTTGCTTCAAGAATTATATGAAGATCAAGAATTGTAGCCTTCAGTATGGATTACAACTCAATGTAAGAAAAACCAAAATTGTCACACCTGGACAAATAAAAATAGAAAAGGGTGAAGTTGCTAAGGATTTTTTCTTACCTGGATCCATAATCACTGCTCTTGGAAGAAGCTATCAAGAGTTTAAAGACGTCTTGAAGAATAAGAATGTTACTTTGGGTTTAAAGTGCATCTGCACTGAGCCAGGATATGCTCTATGGCATCATGTGCATGTGGAAGTTGGACATTAAGAAAGAATCCATGTATCTGAATTGTGGGGCTGGAGAAGAATATTGAAAGTGCCATGTACTGCTGAAAGTACAAACTGGTCTGTGTAGGAAGAAGTCAGGTTAGAGTTCTCCTTAGAGTCAAGGATGGCAAGACTTCATCTTACATACTTTGGACATATTGTCAAGAGAGTCCAATCCCTAGAGAAAGGCATCATGTTTAATAAAGTGGTAGGGCAGTGACATAGAGGAAAGCTCTCAACAAGATGGACTGACATGGTGGCTGCTACAGTGGGCTCAGGCATAGGAACAATTGTGAGGATCGTACAGGACCATTCTCATGTGCATATGGTTGCTATGGGTTAGAACTGCCTTGATGGCACCTAACTACAACAGCATATTGTTTTCTGTCCAATTTTGTGTTACCCATATTTTGAGACCATATATTTAAGTCCATGCAAGTTTCTAATATTTCATCTCCATATTGATTTGTTGTGGTTGTTTTAATTCTGTTTTGTATACTATTACCTTTTTCTTTATCTTAATATTGGGACTCGGTTTTTTTCTTGGAATTTTTATTACCTTGTTAAATTCATTTTAACACTAGAATCTTATGTAAGCAATTTATTTCCTTAATGATATAATAATTTTAACAATATATTATTTTGTGCTTAGAGAAGTCATTTTGTGCATCAGTGCACATTTATGAAAATTTCAACTGCAAAAATCCAAAATTTATTGAAGTGTCATTATTTAAATGTATTGAAGTGTCATTAGAAATGACTGTAAATAAATACAGAAATAAATCTAATTAGTATTTTTTAAGTTTATATTTTTTATTGCTGTTGAAAAATTTCAAAAGACATGCTTATGGATACAAGGAAACTATGTAATATTGTACTGAAATATGTCTGGAAATTCAAATTTATTCAATGATTGAGATAGTAAATAAGGTATTTACATACTAAGTAGAAAAAAGTTATTATCTCGGAACTGCAATTATTACACGTTCAAACAAGTATGTACTCATTGAGAGACAGCAATAGAGTTCAATGTTTGTGCACTATTCACATTTAGTTCAAGGTCTTCAGTTTCATTGGTTAAGAGCACTGAACCATTAAATAACAAAGAAAGGAAAAGTACTTTTCAAATCAATGGAAAAATGCACAATACATACCTTTCTGTGTAAGTTAAGATTTTTACAAAATGAAGCAAGCACAATAAAATGGAGGAACCACAGACTGTCCGAGAGATGCCAATACCTGGAGACTTGACAATACATTTTTATCTCTACATTTTATCTCTACTATTTCAGTGCAAGTGTAAACTCAGAGTAATCCAACAAACAATATTATCCCACAATACTGAGGTGACATTTTCGTCTTTCATCAAAATTAAGGTTTTACATGTCAAACTCCATAAAGAAAATATTGATCTGTCAAGAACTTTATTTTAGTGGATTCAAAATAAATGCTTATAGAAGCAGTGGGAAATAACTCAAACTATGTATTGCATTGGGCAAATCAGCAAACGGCCTTTTCAACTTGTTAAAATGTCACTTTGAGAAATAAAATGTGCCTTCACTAAGCCATGGCATTTTCCATTGTTTCATATGCATGGAAAAGGTAGTAATGAATAAGGAGAAACAATGAGTTGATCTATTTGAATCATGGTGTTGACGAAGAATAGTGAAAATACCATAGACCGCCAGAAGAAGACGTACAGCCTGAGTGCACCTCCCCGGTGGGAATGGCTTAGCTTCGTCTCTCTCCTTTGGAAGTGTCATCAGGAAATCTCATACCTGGAAAAGGACATCATTCTTGGTAAGGTAGAAGATCATTGGAAAAGAGGAAAACTTCAGTGAAATGAACAAGCACGGTGCTCGTCAAACAGGCTCAAGCACAACAGTAGTTGTGAGGATGCAGCAGGTCAAGTTGTAGAGGGGCTCTCTTTCAGTTGAAAAATGACCAGAACAAATGATCGTCAGTAGCTTCCAAGGAATCGTTTGCAGGACTTGATATGTGCCTACAGTGAACAGTGTGCAATCTTGTATGCCATAGCTCACAAATAAATAAGTAAAATTTGGTTGTCGTTCCTTTTGTTATCAGAGGGAAAAAAGTGTAGGATCACATGTAAAGCCTTTTTCCTCTTAGTTTCTTGCCACTGTTTAATTGTCATTTTGTTGTCCTATGGTGGCTTGTGTGTTGCTGTGATGCAGGAAGCTATATCACTGGTCTCACAAATGCCAGCAGGGTCATCCACAGCAAACAGGTTTCAGTGGAACTTCCAGAATAAGACTAGACTACAAAGAAGGAACTGGCTGCCCACTTTAGAAGGAGTAGCTGCTGACAAACTAATGCTAAGAATAGAAACGCTATTATTTGAGACAGTACAAGAGGATGGGTCTGTCGGGTTGTAAGGCACTCAAAATATCATTGCTTTACCAGAGTGAAGTTGACCATGGTGACACAGATGGAGGAAAGCCTGTGGGAGTGGAGCCTTCTGGATCTACTGTTGATGATATGGCGCTACTCAAGTAAGAAGAAACAGCTGCAAAGTCTAATACTAATCAGAACTTGGAATGTACCAAGTATGAATATAGATAGATGTTAGTGAGCTGAAATAGACTTGTATGGACCATTTTGAATTAGAAATGCCTATAGTTTACTATGCTGGAAATAAAACAATCAAGAGCAGTGTCGGTACATTCATTGCTAGAAAGGACATTTCAAGATTGATTGTGAAGTACAATACTGTGGATGAAAGAGTTACATTTATGTGCCGTCAAGGAAATCCAATCAATAAAACTAGTATTCAAATTTATGTACCAACCACCGAAGCAAATAATGAAGAAATTGAAGGATTCTACCAACATATTCAGAAAATTTAAGTGAGTCCATGAGATCCCAACGAGGACTTTGAGTCTGACCCATCTGAATTTCAAGATCATTTCAAGGACAGATTTGCCATATTGAACACATATAGAAGACATGATGAGCTGTGGGAGAACATCAATAATATGATTTATGAAAAAAGCAAAAGGTCATTAAAAACAGAAAAGATCAAAGTGACTGTCAGAGGAGACTCTGAAAGTTACTCTTAACCACAGAATATCTCAGACAAAAGGAAGACATGATGAAGTCAGAAAACTGACTAGAAAATTTCAAAGGACAGCTTGGAAGACAAAGTCAAATATTATGATGACATGTGCAAAGACCTAGAGTTAGAAAACCAAAAAGGAAGAACATGCTTAGCATCTTAAACTGAATAAACACACGAAAATAATTCAAGCCTGGGCTTGCAAAATGGAAACATTCTATGGACAAAATATTGAATGATACAGGACACATCCGAAGAAGATGGAAAGAACACACAGTCACTGTACCAAAGTTGTCAACATTGCATTATTTGACAAGGTAGCCTATAAGCAGGAATCAATGGTGCGTAAAGAAGAAGCTAAACCAGCATTGAAAACATTAGTTCAAAGTCAGCCTCCGGGAGTAAATGGGACACCAATTGGAATGTTTCCACAGGCAACTGAAGCACTGGAAGCGCTCTTATCTATAGAAAGAAATTTGGAAGACAGCAACTAGGCCACCTACTGGAAATGATCTATATTTGAATACATTTTTTTTTAAAGTGACTCAAAATAATTCTAAAATTATAGAATAAATTGGTATCACAGGCAAATAAAATTTTGCTGAAGATTAAGGTTGCAGAAGTACATTGATTGAGGGTTGCCAGAGATTCAGGGCAGATTCAGAAGAGGATGTGAAGCAAAGGATATCATTGCTGATGTCAGATGGATTAAAGTAGGGCTTAAAGTAGGGAATACTAGAAATATATTTACGTGTATTTCCTTGACTGTGCTAAAGCATTCAGTGGTATGGACCATAAGAAACTATGGATAGCCTTGAGAAGAATGGCATTCCAAGAACTTTACATTGTGTTCATGCAAAACCTGTAAATAGATCAAGAGGGAGTTGTGGGAACAGAACAAGGACACTGTGTGGCTTAAACTAGGAAAGGTATTTGTAAGGGTTGCAGCCTCTCATAGTACTTAATAAACTTATCTGCTGAGAAAATCATCAAAGAAACTGGATTATAATAAGAAGAATGCTGCATCCAGATAAGAGGAAGACTTTTTAACAACCTGAAATATGCAGATGATACAACCTTGCTTGCTGAGAGTGGGGAAGACTTGAGGCACTTGAAGATCAAGGATTGCTGCCTTAAATATGGATTGTAAGTCAATTTAAGAAGGTTAAAATCCTCAAAACTAAATCAATAGGTAGCATCATGATAAATGGAGAATACGAATATTGTTTTGCTTGAATCCACAATCAGTGCTCATGGAAAGGGCAATTAAGAGATCAAAATATGTGTCGCACTGGGTAAATCTGCTGCAGAAGACCTCTTTAGAGTGTTACTTAGAAAATCATGGTGTTCCTGACTCAAGCCATGGTATTTCAGTTGCTTCATATGCATGTGAAAGTTGGATATTGGATAAGGAAAACTGAAGAAGAGGATGCAATCGAATTTTGGAGCTGATTAAGAATATTGAAAAAAAAACAATTTCTAAAAGGATAAAAAAATGTGTCTTAGAAGAAGTATGGCCAGAGTATTCTTTAGAATCAAGGATGGTGAGACTTAGTCTCATGTATTTTGACATGTTGTCAGGAGAGACCAGTCCTAGAACATGACATCATGCTTGGTAAAGTGAGGGCAGGGTCAAGGGGAAGACCCTTCGGGAGATGAATTGGCGCAATGGCTCCAACGATGGACTCATTGATGAAACAATTGGGGGGATGGCCAGGATTGGGCAGTCTTTCATTCTGTTTTCCATAGAGTCACTATGGGTAGGAACTGACTTCATGACACCATAAACAATGACAGCTTCTTGAAGGTAAACTTATTTTTACTTCATGCAGGAATAAGCAGCATCTAAGGTAGCTGACCTGGAATCAATTGAAAGGACCATCCTTATGAGGTCTTGTGTTCTGAGACCATGGTTGCAACATATTTAATATGGGTTGGATATGCTGTTTGAAAAAATGCAACAGAGGCTTTGAATCAAGGGAATTAAAATCAGGAATAACCAGTTAGATAATTCTTAATAATTTCTAAGATTATTCTTCAAAATCACCTCAGTTTAGGAAGTAGCAAGCATCTGACACAATATTTAAAAATCTTGCTGTTGCTACGTGCCACTGAATTGGTTCTAACCCATAGCAACTTCATTTGCACCAGAATGAGACACTTCCCGGTTGTGAGCCATTCTCACATTATTGCTTTTTTGGAGCCCATTTTTGCCACTGTGTCAATCCATCTTATTGAAGGCCTTCCTATTTTTCAGTGTTCCTCTAATTTGTCAATTCATCAAGGGCTGGTCTCACCTGAAAACAAGTCCAAATTATGTAAGAGGTAGTCTCCCCATTCTTTTCTTAAGAAGCACTCATGTCATACCTTCTCCAATCCAGATTATAGACTACAAGAATTTATGGTCTGAAGAATATGTCATCACCACCCTGATGGCAATCAAACTAAGGGCTGCCTTGGTTTTTCTGTAATATTGGAAACTATGCCATTGACATTACAAACACCAGCAGGATCTTCTATGGTGGCAGTTTTTTCTTGTGTTGTTGTTTTTTAATATCTTATTGGGGGCTCATACAACTCTTATCACAATCCATACATACACCCATTTTGTCAAGCACATCTGTACATTTGTTGCCATCATCATTTTCAAAATTTTCTTTCTACTTGAGCCCTTGGTATCAGCTCCTCATTTTTCCCGCCCCCCCCTCACAAACCCTTGATAATTTAAAAAATATTACTATTGCCTCATGTCCCACACTGACCGATGTCTCCCTCCACCTACCTCTCTGTTGTCCATCCCCCTGGGATAAGGCCATAGGTAGACAGATCATTGTGATCGGTTTCCCCTCTCTCCCCTCACCTACCGCTTACCCTCCTGGTACCGCTACTCTTATATCGGTCCTGAAGGATTTATCTGTCCTAGATTCCCTGTGTTTCCAGCCCTTATCTGTCGCTGGGTATATGCGCTGGTATAGCTGGATTTGTAAGGTAGAATTGCAGTCATGATAGTGGGAGATTGGGGAGGAAGAATTGCAGAACTAAAGGAAAGTTGTGTGTTTCATCGGTGCTATACTGCACCGACTGGCTCTTCTCTTCCTTGTGACCCTTCTGTAAGGGGTTGTCTAATTATCTACAGATGGGCTTGGGTCTCTAGTTCGCACTCCCCACTCATTCACAATGCTGGTTTTTTGTTCTGCATATCTGATGCCTGATACCTGATCATGATAGTGGGAAAAGAGGAAAGGAAAAGGAAATAGAAAAAAGAACTAGAACGCAAAGGGCATTTATAGAGGTCTAATAACAGGCATGTGCATATGTAAACATATTTATATATAATGATAGGGAAATAGATCTATGTACATATATTTATAGGGCCTCTACTCAAGTACTCCCTCAGCACAAGAACACTTTGTTCTAATAACCTAGCATTCCGTGATGCTCACCCACTTGATATATTCGCTGAAGACAAAATGAGTGCATAAGCATATGTGGTGAATAAAGTGAATGGAGCCCGGCTGTCAAAAGATATATTGTCTGGAGTGTTAAAGTCTTGAAGATAAACAAGTGGCCATGTATTTGAGAAACAACAAAGTCCACATGGAAGAAGCACACCAATCTGTGTGATCATGAGGTATCAATTGGATCAGGTGGCAGGTTTTAGTGACACTTCCAAACTATGTTAGAATAGAAAGAGAGGCTTGGCTTTCTACTTTTAAAAAGTAGCCAACAACAACAAAAAAAGTCAGTGGATCACAAGCCTATTGCCCCATATCTCACTGTCATAGTCTATTCCAACTCATAGTGATCCTATAGTAACTGAACCTATCTCTTTCTGAGACTAACTTTATATATGGAAGTAGAAAGTCTCACCTGTCTCCTGTTTTTAGTTGAGTAAACTGAACTCCCATAGTTCAGAAGGCACTCCAAATACAACGTGGTTGCAACTGTTCCAGCTACGCCCAATTATCTGGCCACACTTACCCACCTAGGTAAGTGTAGGTGATACCATCTTGCTTAAAGGCCGTGTCCCCTATAGCCATGTTGGTAGCTTGCTATGTCATGCTGTTCTGGTAATTTTCCAGCCTATGTTGGTAGCCTTCAATAACTCTCTACCCTGCCCTGTTCTATTGTAAACCTAATTCTCAGACACTATGCATGTACCCCAAACCTCTTCCAGGATGTTATTGTAAATCTCATTTCCAGACAGTTCCCAGCTTTCAGATAACTCTCTACCCCCACGCTGTCCTAGGATGTTATTGTAAATCTCACTCATGGACACTATGGAGATACCCCCACCTTGTTCCAGGATGCTATTGTAGACAAATTTCTTTTAGGTCTCTAATCAGCGAGGCTAATCAGAGTGGAAAAACAGGATGCAGCTGGAGTCTTGTACTTTGCAATTTGAAAAACAGAATGGGGGTTTTGCCTTTATATGCCCTGTCTATCTGATATTCTGCGCTTCACAGTTTTAAGAGATGCTAGTCCTCCTGTAGCTGCCAGCTAAATAAAGACTCCTAATTTGAATTCACAGCATTACTGTGGTCTTTAATCACAAGTGATATATAATACAACAATGGAATTTTGCACACCAACAATTCTGAAGATGGCATTAGAACAGGTAACTAGTCACTCGGTTGTTCCTGGACTCATCGTGAATGGGAGCCCACTGTGGTAAGTAACGACTAAGACGATAAAACCTTGTCTCACATTTCTGTTCACTTCCAGACACAGTTTTACTAAATGGGAGAGAAAATGCCTTACAGATATAAGCCTGGCAACCCTGCCCACTCTTTAGGAAGGCCTGAGCTATGAGACAAGAAACTTTATGTCAGAGAAAAGATGAATTTTTATTGTATTGTATTCACATCTTGGTGCTAAAATAAGAATGTTCCAGAGTTTGCAAAAGTTATCTGGGTAGCCATGTTATATTTGCAAAAATATCAAACAGAGGCGGGAAACCAAAATCTAACTTGTAATTTTTTTAAAAAATGACGAAAACAGATTTTTTTTTTGAATGCTTGCGTTTTTCTTTTTTTCTGCTTCGCCTGTTGGAATGTGCTGTTTTGGGGAAGTACCTGTTAAGAACAAGAGCGACTTCTGGATTCGGATTGCTGCCTGCAAGAAAAGGAAGCAGAAAAGTGTTTAGTTATGAAAAAATAAAAAGATAGAACACAAAAGGTGCTATGAGGAAGGGTGAAACAAGCGTCTAAGGGATTCTTGCATCAAAGTACAAATGTTCAGAGAAGTTACATGAAACATTTTTGGATTGTAGCAGCAGCTTGCTCCAAATGTTTTACAATTTACGTATTGGGCCACATAAGAAGCATGGCTATCCTATTTTAAACGAAACACACTCAAATAGAACATTTCCTCAGACATCAAATGCTCTGTGGACCTAGAAACAAGGGAGAAAAAAACCTGCGCACACAAAGAAGTGTAACTATCAATTTATGTGCCTTTCTTTAAAGTTCTTAAAGTAAATCTTTTCTTGTGGTTTAAAAACTTTGTCCCCCAAAAGGCAGCAGAAGGATAGGGATGCGCCAGTTGCTCTACAAATAGAGTAGAAATAATGCAAAAAGTATCGTTTATGACACAGTTCCCTAGGGTTTTCCTGAAATAATTACCCGTGAGTAGATGGTGTCATCTGTACGAGCTCCAGCCCTGTTTGGGATCGTCTTTCTCTTTCATTCTCACGCTGTGTTTCTGTTACTGTATGGGTTTTGCATTTTTTCTTTTTTAGGTACAAGCATCAATAAGGTTTACACTAAAATAAGGTTCTTAGCCTTTACTTAAAAGAATTTTTAGTCACATCAAAAAAACTGTATATGTTTTCTTTACCATCTTACTTGTAATGATAATTGGTTAATTTCCCATGGTAATCAGATGTCTACAGTAAGTTACAATTGAACCTAGATTAATCTTGTGTATAAGTGTATGAAAATCAGTTCTCAGAATAGCTTCTTAACAGTTAGGCACGTCTATAGTGAGTGAGCTTACTTGGTTCCTTAAAGTTAGGTTTAAATAGTTGTTTAGGAATTTCACCACACAAGGGTAGATGATTCATGTGCCATTTACAATTCTGAGAAGTTTCAGAAGGGCCAGAGATTGGTTTATTACTCTTCTTCAGATTAGTGTAGTTTAGGTGTTGTGTCATTCTGAGTTGTCATGTGTAGTAGGTAACCTCACATTCAAAAGAAGCATAATCATGAAATGCTGGTTTAGGGTTTTTAATAAGGTGGTTAACTATTCAAGTATAATGATTCGCTGTCTAAAGTAACCAATGCTTAAACTCCAGCAATATCCTGCAGCTAACGCCAGTGACTAGGCAGGCATAGGAAT
Source organism: Echinops telfairi (assembly GCF_000313985.2). Classification (NCBI taxonomy): domain Eukaryota; kingdom Metazoa; phylum Chordata; class Mammalia; order Afrosoricida; family Tenrecidae; genus Echinops; species Echinops telfairi. Next base: position 35,189,444 of record NW_022111324.1, on the reverse strand, counting down.
TGAATGGAGTGATGGATTCATGAATCCAATAAAGGGCGTGTCTGTCTAGGCTACCTGTCAAGTTTACATTTCTTCTCGCTGTGTGTTCTGCTCTTCAGGTTATGACATTTGTTTCCTAGGCCACAGAGTACTTTCAGACCTCTTAATAGCAACTCTGTTGACAGAGCATCATCACATAACAACCTAACCTACGTTAGCATAAATATTGTCTGTTGTTTACTATTATCCATTGGTGTGTATTATTATTCTTAAAATCCATTCCACTTAAACACAATAAAAGAAAAACAATCTAGACTCACACATAGTAAATAAAAGTGTGTGAAAAGACTTTCCTCATACAAAACACTTTTCTTCTGCACACTGTCTTAGGTTTACAGACTGACGACTAACAATCATTGTGGAGGAGTGATTAAGTGGAGCTTTGGATTCACAAAGGGAAAATCACTTCAATGTTTAGTATTTTAAGGAATTATAGAATAGGCATAAATCTACATGATACTATTGACTAACACATCCTCAATTACCTCCAATTTTGTCACACAGATATGAACCAAATTTCGCTGGTTACAAGACCAACATTTTAATGAAAGTTGGTTACTGGGCAAATAATAACCCTTGTGACTAATTTACATGGGCTTGTAATATAAATATATATAAATTGTTCCATCAAGTGAGAATGTAGAGGCTGATAGGTCCTACCCGGTTCTGATAGAGCTCCTTGTGCTAAAACAACTGGGCTGCATAGGGTTTCACATCCTAAAGCTCATTCTCATGCTGCTGTCAGGCACCATCAGGTTGGTCCTAACTCACAAGCACCTCACATGCAATAAAACAAAACCCAGCCCGATCGTGCACCATCCTCACAATTGCTGTGTTTGAGTCAGCTCTGGCAGCCACTGTGTCGATGTGTCTTATTGGAAGCCTTCTTATTTTTCAGTACCCACCTGCTTTACCACTTTCCCGCCTGTGGTATCCTTTTCCAGGGAGAAGCCTCTTCTGACAATATTTCCGAAGTACATGAGGGAAATTCTCATCATCCTTGATTCTAAGGAACATTGGGATTTACTTTTACAAGATAGATATGTTTGGTTTTTCCCTCTGGTAATCCATGGATGTTCAATATTCTTAATAGCACCATTACTGAAATCTATTGGTTGTTCTTCAAAACAAACGAAAAACAAAACTCAAACTCACCACCGTTGAGTCAATTCCAACTCATACTTACCCTAGGAGGCAGGGTTGAATGCCCCCTGTGGGTTTCAGAGACTGTTTAGGGGAGTAAAGTGGCCATGGAGTGACCAATAGTTCCAAACTGCTGACCTTGTGGTCAGCAATTCAACGAGTAACCTACTGTGCCACCAGATGTCCATAGGTCTTCCTTACTAAATGTCCACAATTCACATGCATATGATACATTTGACAATAGCACGACTGGGGTAAGGAGCAACATATGCACCAGTCCTCACAGTGACATGCTTGCTGTTTAGCGGTTAAAGGAAGTTTTATTTAGCATATGTCCCAATGCACTACATCTTTGATTTTGTGACTGCTACTTCTGTGAACATTGATTGTGGAATCAGCCAGATGAATTCCATGACAATTTCAATCGTTTCTCCATTTATCATGATGTTATCTATTGGTCCAGTAATGAGGACTTTGACTTTCTTTATATTGAGTTGAAATCCATTGAATGCTGCAGGCCTTAATCTTCCTTAGCTAGAAAGCATCAAGTTCTCTCTTTCAGCAGGTGGGGTTGTGTCATCTTATATTCCAGGTTGTTGAAAAGACTTCCTTCAAATTTGATGCCATACATTTCTTCATATAGTACAGCTACTCAAATGATACTCTGCATACAGATTGACTAAGTATCATGAAAGAATACAACCCTGATTCACACCTTTCCTGATTTACAGCCATATATTATTCCCTTGTTTTCTTTTCAAAGACTGCTTCTTGATCCATGTACAGGTCCACATGAACACAATGAAGTATTCTGGACTCCCCATTCTTCTCAATGTTATTCTTAGTTTATTATTATCCACAGTCGAATGCCTTTGCCTAGTCAGTAGAACACAAGTTAGCATCTTTCTGGTATACTCTGCTTTAGACCCAGATCATCTTACATCACCGTTTGTACATGTCCTCTTCTGAAGCCAGCTTGAATTTCTGGAAGCTCCTTGCTGATGAACTATTGCAACTGTTGATGAATGACCTTTAGCAAAATAATAATTGCATGTGATAATAATGGTAATATTTACTACTTTCTGCAGTCTTCTGGATCACTGATCTTTGGAATGGCTACAAATGTGGATCTTTCCCGGTCAGTTGGCAAAGTAGCTGTACTGCAAATTTCTTAGCATGGGGGAATCAGGGCTCCCAGTGCTTCAACACCTTGTTGAAACATTTTGATTGATACTTGTCAATTCCTGGAGCTTGAGTTTTTGCTAATGACTCCAGTGCAATTTGGTTTTTATCCTTCCACAGCAGAGGTTCTTAATCATATGCTACTTCTCAACTGGTTGAAAGTCAACTAGTTCTTTCTGATATTGTGTCTCTCTGTATTCCTTCCATCATCTTTTTATGCTACCTGCATTATTCAACATTTGGCTCCAGAATTATTTGAATATTTCAAGTCAAGGCTAAATTTTTTCCTAGTTATTTCAGGTTGATATATGCTGAGCATTTTCTTCCCTTTTGATTTTTTAACACCAAGACTTACAACATTTCATTGTAATATCCCATTTTGTCTTCTCCCACTGCCCTTTGAAAATTTCCATTTAGCTCTTTTATGATATCGTTTCTTCCATTGGCTGTAGCTACTCCATGACCAAAAGCAAATATGAGAGTATCTTCTGACATCCACTTTGATGTTGTCTTTCTCGGGCCCTTTTGCTTTCTCCCTGGATGTTTGTTGCTCTTCATCTCATCCCACAATGGGCGAAGTCTTCTGTTACTAGTGTTCAAGGAGTCAAATCGCTTCTTGATTGTTCTCAAGATTATGGTGGGACATATCAATTGGAATATTTTTCTTGCCATGGCTTCATTCTTTTTTGTCCTTTCACTTCAACTTGAACTTCATATGAGCAATTGATGCACTACTGGCCTCATTTTCACTGCCAGCATGGAGCTTTTACATAGTCTCTTACTCAGAAATGTAGTCAACATGATTTCTGTGTGTTCTTTTTCATTTTTAGTTTCGTTTTTTGGGGGGGCCATACAACTCTTATCACAATCCATACATGCATCCATGTGTCCAGCACATTTGTACATTTGTTGCCATCATAATTCTCAAAACATTTGCTTTCTACTAGAGCCCATGGTATCAGCTCCTCATTTTTTTCCATTTTATTGGTAGAATTTCACCTATATAGTCATGATTTATGTTGCTGGAAAAAGGTACTTGTGATGAAGTCAGTTGTCTTGATTTGTTTCTATCACCAAGACAATATTTTTTCAACTAGAATACTTTCTTGTTTCCAGCTTTCCCAATTTAATTGTAAATAATTATCAATGCATCTTAATTGCATGCTAGAGTCAATTTTAGTTTTCTTTGGTAGGTCTTCAATTTCTTCATTATCAGCTTGAATAATAGTTCCATTAAGTGAATTTTCTGGCATGCTTATAGATATTATCCAATTACAGACAGCATTGTACTTTAAGATAAATTTTGAAATGTCATTTTTGATGTTGAATGAGAAACTAATCCTTTTGAAGTTTTATTCCAAGCATAATAAATTGCATGACTTTCTGATTCAAAATAGCCAAACATTCCATTTCAACTTACTAATACTAATAATCTTTATGTGTTCCATATCATTTTTGGTGACTGTCAAATTTTCTAAGTTTATACTTCATACATTCCAAGTTCCAATTATTAATAGAGACTTTCAGTTATTTTGTCTAATTTTGAATTGTGATCCATCAACTTATCAAGGTTCTGAAGGCTTACTCATCCATTTCATTATGGTTGATTCTACTTTTCAAAGGGTCTCTTTCTTCAGGGGCTCATTTTATGGCACTGTATCTCACAAAATTCCTTTGCTTTTTGTAAGTTTTCCAGAGCCTAATCCTCAGTCCTGAACAGCCTATTTATTCTCTTTCATTCTCTGTTCTCCATCACTAAGCTCTGCTGAAATTTGTTCAACTTGAGTGGTCCTGCTGGCATTTAACATATTAGTAACACTGCTACCAGCATCATAGCAATATGCCAGCCAACACAAGACTACAAACTGACAGACAAGTGGTGACAAGTGGTGGTTCTCATGCCATTTCTGCGATTTTATTACTTAATTGTCAGATTGTGTTTGTAAGTCCTAATGTTGTTGTTATGTGCTGCTGTACAACAGAACAGGTCACTGCCATCCTCATGATTGTTTTTATGTTTAACTCCATCAATGCAGCCACTGTATCAATCCATCTTGTTGAAGGTCTTCCTCTTTTTAACTCTCCTGCTACTTTACCAAGCAAGATGTCCTTCTCCAGGGACTGGTCCTTCCTGACAACATATCCAAACTACAATCCATGAAGTGCTGCATCCTTGACTCTCAGGAGCATTCTGGCTCGATTTCCTCCAAGACAGATGAGTTTGTTCTTCGGGCAGTTCATGATACTTGCCATTTTCTTCACCAGCAACATGATTCAAATGCATCCATTCTTCTTTGGGTTTTCTTATTTAATGTCTAACTTTCACATGAGAGTATGGGGATTGAAAATACCATAGCTTCAACCGGGTACACCTTCCTCTTCAAAGTAACCTCCTTGCCTGTCAGCATTTAAAAGGGGTCGTGCATAGTCTAATGACATCCTAATTTAATGAGATTATTCTTTGTAACAAGGTCTGTATTGGTGGACCTTATTTAAATTAGTGTTGTTTACAAAACATCACATATTTCTATATGGTTCTGAATATTTCCTATTGAGCAAGTTTTGCTATTTTAATGATTCATTAAATAATTTTCCACTCTCTTCTGGAAGATTCTCCACAAAAAACCTATTTTATTTCACGAAATTTTAAATAGTCCCCTTTTATTTCATATTACAGAAAATGCCCCCCCAATGTTTTTCTTCTGGCCTTCAAAACAAATGGCTGAAATGAATTTTGTGTTCCTGCTGTCTCCATTTTCCCACTATTCTTTCTCATTTCCGATCATTTGAGTTTGACTCCAGTATTCATATTTACTTTCTTCTTAGGCTCCATGTCGCCCAGTCCAAAAGTCAACCATTCTACCTTGGTCCTAAAGTATTAATACCCTTTAACAACTATTTAACTATTCGCTCTCAAAAACATCTTATTTCTTTTTTTCTTTGTGACATTCCCTTGCCTTGTTCTGTTTTGATTTCTTTTCCTAATTGTTACACCTTGGTCTGTGAACCTTGAGGATAGCAGTTCAAAGCCACCAGCTGCTCCCCTGGAGAAAGATGAAGCTTTCCAGTCCTGTAAAAAATTTGCATTCTCAAAAACTCACAGGAGGAGTTTTACCCTGCCCTATAGGGTGGCCATGAGTCAGAATTGATCCTATGGAAGTAAGTCCAGCTGGGTTTTGGAGATGAGGAAATATCTGGAAACTTCTTCATAAAGATCTTCCACCACCTGCTCATCTCAATTGATTCTGAGATCTTGTCCTATCTTAGCACTTTAAGTTAAGGCTAGCTACTCATAAGAGACTCATATGTGTCTTCAACCCTGATCTCTCTAGAGAACCCTATGTTTTGTGTTCATCAACCTATTTGACTCCAATTTCACACTTAAAGGGCAAACAAATGTAACATGGATAAAACAAAAAATAATGCCGATACCCCTCAAACTTTCATCCAAATCTGTTTCTCTCTCATTTTCTGATTTCAGCAAATTGTATCATTCATTTACTCAAGTCAAAATTCAGACCTAGCAGGTCATAGGAAAAAAATCATCCTAGTTAATCCACATTCTTTTATATATCTTAGATATTGATTTTTCTGTGAAAGTCCCCTAGCAACTGAATACAAAACTTTTTGCTTACAATATTGGCAAACTTTGCTGTTTAGCAAGTTATGCTCCTTTACATAAGAATCAATGTTTTTCTTTGATTTTAAAATACACTTTAATAAAGGTTATTTAAGCAGACTTCAAAGAGTTTTGTGAATCTTGCAAATTAAAATAAGTGCTTTGCATTACTGCTTTTAAAAGCTTTTTAACTTGTTTTTTCCCTCAAGTACATCACAAAATGTATATTAGTACGTGGTCGTCTTTGATGCAATAGCTAGTGAAGTGCTTGCCTACTATGACGGAAGATTTCCAGTACATTTCTTAAGTATTACTTCAAGGAAGATTTTGTTGTTGTTGTTTTGTTTTGCTGCTGATAGTTGATTGTTTTGTCCTGAACTTTTCTGGTTCTAAAAATATTGATGTGTTTAAATTGTGCAGTTGAAGAGGCAAGGATAGAACGACCTCTCCTCATGTACTTTAGACATGGTGTCAGTAGTGATAAGTCAATGCCAGGTGGGCAAAATCATTGGTAAATTAGAAGGGCAGCGAGAGAGAAGGCCCTCAATGGGCTGGATGACAACAGTGGCTGCAGCAATGAGTTCAACCACAGGAACAACCGTGAGGGTGCTGTCGGAGAGAGCGATGTCTAGTCTGCTGTTCTTAGGGTCACGGTGGGTCTGAATAGACCCATGACACCTACTAACAAGAAAAGCCTCTTGCTCTCCCTTTTACAGGTCGAAGACAAAACGTTTTTTTCCTGAAACTATTTCATTGTCATTTTTTTCTTTTATTTTAAAAAGGCACATGTTTAGGGAATTTCATAGAATGCTGGTTTCAGGGTCCTTCTAAATATCTCTTTTCTTCAGAAAAGAGTCCCATATTAATGCATTTTCTCAGTATCTACAGACTCAGTTCATAACTCAAGGCCAACTCCTTGAAATCCTAATTAAGGCAACAGATTGACCTAAGGCCAAGTTTGTTCTTGATTAGACAGGTCATTTCTATAGATTGATCATTTTTTCCCTCTAAGCTTGATATCATTCTACAGGGTTGAGTAGTATTTTCATACATATTCTAGTTTATGGAAACAGAGACGTTTTTTGGACCGAGGCATTCAGTTACAAACAAAGTGATAAATTAAAGTGTGTTTGCACTGTTGTATTAAAAAGGTTTTAATTGGTATTCATGTAGATGGGCCCAAATGAAAGTCTGAGAGTGCTTTCCCTTTAATAATGAACAGTAAAGCCACAGGCAGTGCTTAAAACACACACATAAATGATAGGAAATTTAGCAGCTTGGTGTGCCAAACACAATCCCTTGGACTGATGTTCTGAGGTAGCTGCTGTGAATTGAATCATTTCTCATTAAAAGCTGCAGGTAGAGCACGTGCATTTATAAAGTATTATGAGGATGCTGGGACAAATGATAATTCAAATAAAATTAATTGCTTCCAAATGGTAAAAAACAACCATAAAATACACATGTCTATAGTGTTGATAGCTGATTCCATTAAAAATCTCATTTCAAAATGAATGGTAATTAATTACAATAATACTTCAGAATGAATATGTATATATATATATATATAAATTATATTCTAGGCGATTTCACTTCAAAACCTTGATAAAGTTTTATTGCTTCAATCACTACACTTTAGTCATTTATACACATAATATAGAATGCCATATTAATGTATAAAAAATTGACTATATAGCAGAAATAACTAATGGCATCAAAATTTACCCCAGAAAAAAGTACCTCACACAGAAGAATTAAAAGAAAAATAATTGTTATGTAGAGATTGTTGTTCATGAAGAAAAGAAAGCAATCAAAAGTCACATTTTAAACTACTTAACACATATTAGAAAATTGTGTTAGATTATGAAACAATACAGGAAGCTTAACTTGGTGTAAGCCATGTGCATTCATGTATGATCAAGGTTCACAAAATTTTCAGTTACAAAGAAGTTGCACAAGTATATTGGAAATTCTAGTCACTTTCTAGAAAACTAGTAACTTTTCTAGAAGGTTGAATATTTTATAAGAAGGCTTCTTTGACAAAGAGTGCACTAGGAATGCAAATCTGCGTTCCTCTCTTGGAAGTACTTTCTACTTCTTTGTCACTTTTGAGTTCTACCCACTCTCTTTCACCTCCTACTCAACATTTTCAAATTTGTCTTTCCTCCCTCTTGACTTCTGGTTTGTTCTTGCTTCCAACCAATACTTAAAACTGCCTATGATCTACTAAAATACTAGTATACATTCCCAGAAGATGAATTTGTATAAGTATTATTAAACAGTGTTTTGAGGTATTATTTTACTGGAAAAAATTGGTCTACTCTGTATTATGAATTTATTGTTCAATTATTCAGTCTCAGTTGATCACCTTCCCATAGATATTGATTTTAAAAATAATGAATAAAATTAATCATTAATAACTCCATACTCTTACCGAAAACCTTGAAGGACAAAGTAATCATACAAATAATCACAGCGATCAAGTCAATTAAAATTCATAGCAACCATAGAGGACAGGGGGGAACTGCCCTGTGGATTTTTGAGAGCCAAATACATAACTATGTAGGGGTTAATAATGGTAACTTGGCTTCAATTCATTCAAATATGTATTTGTTTTTATCTTTTGAAGGAAGTTCTGGGTTTTTGAAAAGCTGAGCTATCTGGACATGAAATCAAATAGGATTCTCAGTAATTCACAGCCCAACAATTTTTTTTTTCTTGATGTCTTGGTTTCATTCCTGTTTATAAGTTTTTTGGGGGTCCTGAGTCCAACAATTTTCTTGGATAGCTTGCAACAGCTCTCATTTCTTAGATATGATGTTCCACTGTATTTTCAGCTATTGGTATACAAAATTATTAATTTATCATCATAGGTTTAAATATGTGAAGAATTCAGATCCACAAATTACAGGATGAGTACAAATTAAATAATATTTGAAAAATAATTAGATATTAAGGAACTTCCAAGGGAAGTTGTAAATGGACCCATGGTCGCTAGTTTATTATGCATTGACCTGCCAATCACAGGGCCAGTGGTTCAAACCCACCAGTCACTTTGCAGTGCTCAAAAGATTCAGAGGTTTGGAAACTCAAAGAGGATTTTTTCCTCTGTCTTATAGGGTTACTAAGAGCTGAAATTCATTAGATAACATCAAGGTGTTTTGGGTTTTTTTGGTATGGGAGGCTGTGCAATATATACAGAAGATACAAATTGGATTCTGAAAACCCGTGACCCAGCTTGAGAAGGAAGAAAAAGAAAAGACGCATACATAGAGGATGTGAGGGCAGTTTAGCCCATATAAAATGTCTGACTGCATAGCAATGTTCATAAATAATTTGAAGCTCAAAATTCTCCTTCTTCAAATTATGTTGTAAACATTTTAGAGCACATTTTAATATCTAGAAGTCAATGGGTAATTCATGCTCAATGTTTCAGAGATGAGCTGGACTCCAAGCTTATTTTTGAAAACAATTCTCACTTTTCTCTTGAGTTTCTGTGCACAAGTGATAAGTTATGTCATCACATATTGACTGGAACATTTTCATTTTAGTCAAGTGATTTGAGTTCTGCTTGTTCACAGAGTCACTCATTATGTATTTCAGGATATTTGAATCTCTAGTCATGGTACCAAACTCACTGTCAATCACTATGACCCACAGTGACCCTACATGGCAGAGTGGAACTTCTGGGAGAATCTGAGGCTGTAAATCTTTATGAGAGCAGAAAATCTCAACTTAGAAAAAAAACAGGCCACCAGAATACTGAAGTCCAGGAGAAAACGATATTTAAATTATTTATTCATGCATTTATAAATTATTATATTTATTTCTCCCTATTATCCTGACATAGTGCTGGAAGTTATAGAAAACAAAAGTTTAGAAAAAAGAAAAAAACAAAGCAAAACTAAATATAAAACCGATGTTTTAATCTCTATACTTAAAATTCTTTCAAAGCTATGCAAAAGTTTAAAAACATAATACAACAAACACCCATACAGTGAAAAAAATCATCAATGTTCTAGGTTTAATTAATGAATTTGCTCCTAATGTCTCTTTAATCTCTCTTCATCTAGGATGGTACACAAACTGAATTGTTTTGCGTAATTTTGACAATTTGGAAGAAAAGTCTGCTTTCTGGCTTTGCCTGATTTTTAATTTTTTTTTTTTTAGGATTTAAATCAGATGGAAAGGAATCTGCATTGGTTGCATATATCAGGAGACACGTGATACCTAGTTGCCCTGTGAATTATGATGTTAGCATAAATTACTTGATTAAGGTATTTATATAGGCATACTTATTCCTATAAAATTAGCACATATCAAAACACTTTTTAGCATTTGGATGTCCTTTTTCCTCAACTTTTTGTCAGCTGATTTTCAGTATCCATCAATATTAGCTTTGCCATCTTATAACAGGACACCAACCAACAGTTATTTTATTGTGTATTTCAAATTAGTAAGCTTTAAATTTCTATTATTCCTATAATATATTGATTACATATAGCATGAAGCTACCTTCTAGGCCTTCCCTGTTTTCATTTCTTTCTTTTTCTTGATCCATTAATGCCTTACCTTAAATAATGAATGCTTGTGAGAAATTATTGCATGCCAGTGTCTTTTACTACTAGGAATGCGTGGATCTACAAAAGAAAAGAGCCATATCTTATTGAAGAAGGTGCTTTCTATCAAATAAATGTAAAAAAGCCACATGTCTCACATTTTGAAACAAAAATTGACCACAATTCCCAGAACTAGAAAATAAACAAAATGCCCTTCTCCCTCTCCCTCTCCCCATTGATCTGATTGCATGAAGGAGCAACACCCCGGTAACAATGAACTTACCAAAGGCCTAGATCTTTGTTCATAAATAATATTCCCTACTGCATGTGCTCAGATAGTTTTCCTTGGAGAAATGATCTAGAGCTGAGAAGAGCACATGAAAAAACTGATAGATCTTATTGTGTCAGACAGCAAGCAAATGTACTAAGATTAATTTTATCATGTCTGAATGACACATGAGCTGGAATTTAAGAGTATTCTTTTGGGAAAATCTAGGAAAATGTGAGAAAAACAAAATATGGCAGAGATGCCTTATAACAAAATAATATGCAAACTGAACACAAATAATGAGATTGAGTCACATGGCCCACCGCCATTGATTTGATTCCAAATCACAGTGACCTTATAGGATTCCTGAGACAGGAAATCTCTCCAGAGCAGAGGACCCATCTTTCTCCTGCAGCACTGCTGGTGGGTTTTAGCTGCTGAACTTGTGGTTTCAAAACTCCAAACGCTGTGCCATCAGGTTGTTTTCTGACTCCTAGCGACCCTGGAGGACATGGTTGGACTGCCCCTGTGGGCTTCTGAGACTAACTGTCCAAACAAGTTCACTCTGCATCTTTTCTATTTGGGACTTATATTTATTTTTTTTTTAATTTCCCCTCTAATAATTCAAACATCTGGGTCATATCTAAGTCAAGGGTAATCATTTTTGCTTCTTCAGACTACTAAGGCTTGCTGTTTTGCTTACCTAAAAATATTTGTGGGAATTCTGTGTGCTTTATAGGACAATATATAGTGACCTATTCATGGTAAATGGCAATGGAAGATGACCTATCTGTCCTCCTAAAGGAGGTTTCCCTATTGGCATAAGTCAAGGGTTGGATATAACCACACACTCCGCCCTTCTTTACCTATTCTGACATCAGCTGTGCCCCCATAGGATTCTACTTACATGGTGGCAGGCGCTATAAAATAATAGGGACAACATGCTAGAAGGTCTATACCCTGTGACAGGATATTCCTCCAGAAACTCAAGAGCAATTTCAGGTGAAAGATGAGAAAGAATTCGGAGAATGTTTCCCCGTGAAGCTGACCCATAGGAACAGCACTGTCAAAACCATCCAGACTTCTTTGTCTGGACTTCCCCTACAGAACAGAACATACAATAGAATCTATGTAAAAGCCTCTAGTAGAAATTCACTGTAGCAGGGAGAGAAGAACTGAATAAGAACAACAAGTAAAAACAACAAAGAGCCATACGTCACCCACCTATATGCACATCTTAAGAGCCACCTAGAAAGAGGAGACTTCCCATCAGGTGTGGTCAGTCCTATAAGAAAGACAAAAAGGGAGAAAGAAGACCACTCACTTGCTGACATTACAACACTGAGATAAGGCCATGCCAGATTAAAAGATACTCCACAGGGATGAGAAGGGAGCCTCACTGGGAAGTCAAGTCAGGACTGGGAGAGGGGATCGACAAGATTTCATAGGAGACAGTTAAACTTCTGTTGGTGTATAGAAAGGAGTGACTTCACATTGCAAATGGATGCTCAAAGGTAGTCACAGAGAATCCAAGGAGAGAATAGGCCCGGTGCTATGCTCCTGGTTGGACAACTTTTGAAATAGTTTCTACCTAACCCTTGGTGAGCTACACCATGTGCTATGTACTATGACGACCTTAAATTTTGTCTTATGGGGAACATGACATCTCCCATAAGCCACAGCACAAGGACTCAATGTGGAAACCCCACTGATAGAATGCAGTTCTACCTCAAACTGCCTGTAGACATTGGATTTAAGAGTGAATACCTCTAGTGGGAGAAGAAACAAATGTTGGCCACACCAAGACTGTGGAATTGGTGGTTGTTGGACCTTGACTGGAATTACTGGCTTAATTGGTGTCCAATTAGCCCAGAATATGAACACTTTTAATGCACTCTGTGCTTTAATATGCCATATATTTATTGGATAGACAAGGAATGCTACTGAAAATTCCCCACTTATACCAAACCCCATGGCCAATGTAAACAGAACTAAAGCATTTGAGAATTCAATCAGTACAAATCAATAGCTCATGAATTGTGGTTTGGATCTTGGCTATAATTGCATAACCTCTTTTCTCACCAGTATGTTACATTTCATGCCATTTTATTAACTAATAATGCTACCAATGGAATTGTCTTATGCTACAGGGGGATGACTGATAATGTTCTCCATCATAAGATAATAATGAGACCTATAAAGTGAACCAAAGTCATACATAATTCAAGGACAAATGAATAGACTCTGGGCTCCCTCTTAATTCCAGCCCCAGTCAAACAACATTTAGTTCTTATGACTTGACCCATAACATACATGCTTCTACGCAGATATCACTGAATATATCACTGCTACAGCAAAGTGTTGTGAAGAAAACAGATGGTGCTGGACTCATCAAGAAGAGCATCTGTGTCTTAAGGCTTATAATAAAAGAAAACCAGCTAAGTAAGGCATCAACTAAGCCCGCATGGAAAAGCACACCAGTTTGTGTGATCCCAAGATGACAAGTAATATAACCCAAATACTGCAAAGGAGGAAAAGACATCAGGACTTATATTGTGAACACCTGGTTTAGAAGGCTGTGAATGACAATAGAAGCCAAAAATTCATCTGCAGATTATTTAAACAGATGAAGCTTCACAGGTCACAGGGGAGGACCTGAATAATGTGGCTACCAGGCAGAGATTATCGTGAACTTGATTATGGTGGATCGAACTAAAGTATAATATGATAACCTGGTAATGTTGTCTCCCTCACAACCCATCTGGATTTGTTTGCTGTTTAAAAATTTCTTGATTATTACTCAACAGAAATTCTTTATTTGGCTTATTTTTAAATGATCTATTCTTCCTTCCTTTTTCTTTTTATATACATGGTTTTCACTTATTTTTGTGTGTGTCCCAGTTTAAGAAACATATATGGGCAGATGTATAGAGACAATTATTAATGTAATAAATTATTGGAGAGGGTGTAGAGAGCTTGAAGGGAATTGGGGAACAAAAAAAGCATATAGGATGAGGGAAGATGCACAGGAACTGAATGTAGTGATGTATATACGACTCTTTTTAAACTTGACTAAATTGTGTAACAATAAAACTATTGAAAAAGTATAAAACAACAATATAAAAATACAGACAACTCTGTCGGAGAAATCAGGAGCTGTGTCCACACCACAGGCTCAAGGTAGAGCTAGAGAATTTAGAAGTATCTTGGGCACTAAGGGCATTTATAGTATCAAACTCACAACTCTTAATTAAATTAACCCTCCCCCAAATGAAAGACTTCATCCAATTTTGCTAACTGGCAGCAAAGGAAGTACCAGGAATTAAAACACAATAAAATAATTAGTAAATATCAGTGATTTTGAGAAGCATCAACCTTTATAGGAACTACCTTATAAAGTAAATTTCCTCTTTAATATACCACTAACCCCATTTCTTTTAAGATATTAAAAAGTATACATTATATGTCTATGAGGCTAATATGCAACTGTTTTTATTAGAGTGATTACAGTTAGTTAAGACATTATATATATATATTCTCTTTGAAGATTTTTAAAAATTTTATCATTAAATGTTTGAACTGCCATGCAACATTATGTTTTCTCTTTGGCTTAAAACGTTTTCATTGGAAATAAACTCCACTCTACTTCTTCATTACAACAAAAATTACAAATTCTATATCTATGTAGCCTTATTCGTGTCATTTCTGAAGGCATGAATGATACATCATGCTGCCTTACATTCCACCTCTTTTTTTGGCCTTTTAGCAAACCAGACTCATTATTAAGATAAACAACCATCATCACACTTGCACTTTACAGGTGCACGAAGGGTACTCTTTGTTACTCTATAAATCAGGGTCATGCCGTAACTTCTACCTCTGGAGGATGTGGTGAACAAATTAATTTTAACTGTTCATTCATTGTGAACCTTTCCTAAATCAGAGTCGTCCTTGCCCTCTCCTGAGACTTTCTGAATGAAATGCTAATAGGCAGCGGGCATCAGTAGCACTTCTTCTCTAATAAAAAGTGTTGCCTCTTGTCTAATCAGGGTGAAAGTCTCATGCAGCCTTATCCTTCTTTCCCCTTACAGCAGTAGAGCTGAAAACTCTGAAGAGGAAAAGGATGCAAAAGTATACAAACACATACACACACGTATGTATGTACACGTGCATACGGATATATATATGAAAGTTAATTCAAAATGAAGAAATTTCTAGGTTTGGGTTAGTTGATTAGAGACTTAAAATGATAGATCAGATGGAGTTGGAATTGAACATTATTAATACTATAATGCCAAGCGGAATGTTTTCATAACATTTAATTAAACGTATACATTAATATATATATTGATAACTATGAAAGTGAAGAATAAAAACAAAATGATTTTCCTGAAATTAAAAATTCTGGCATTATAGGGATAACTGTATTGTCATTGAACATAGATATCATTAAGTATACAAATTGAACATGGATATCATTAAGTATGCAAATAAAGTTCTGTATACTTCCCATTACTCTCTTCAAACTTCTTTCTTTCTCAAATTATGATCTCCTCACAAGACAAACTCGATGCCAATGGTTCAATTGCTATTTATAGTGACCCTATAGGACATTAGAACTTCACTCATGAATTTCTGAGAGTGTAAATCTTAAGTAAACAGAAAACCTCATTTTTCTCCCACAGAGCAACTGAGTTGGAATAACTGGGTTTGAATCACAGATCCTATAGTCTGCAGACCAGATATTACCCCCTTTACCATCAGAGCTCCAAAAATCACAGGCACACACATTAAAATACCCCGAAGACAAAACCCCCAAACAACAAAATAACTCTTCAGAGAAAACCTGTGAATCGGGGAAGTTCGTTTTGGAGCCTTCAGCTTTATCCATCATCTCACAATAACCACTGTCGGCTTGTGGCTCCGGAATGAAGAGACTGACATCTAAATTCCAAAAATGTTGCCAATAAATTTTGTGTTAGACAGATTTTATGGATTTTCATTTTAGCCTGTGAACTTCTTAGTTTTGTAAAGTTTGAATGAGAGGTAGCATCTTTAAGTTTCTTTGGAAAATTCATTGCATACTTGTTTTAGAATATTTACACTGGTGTTTCTTGAGTTTTTGTTGTTATTTTTAGCCTCTGCCCTATTAATTATGTTCTATATGATTAGATTTTCTTTTGTCTTGAGCACGTTAATATTCCAAGTGATCTGCTTTTCTTCCTTCCTTTAAACTACTATTTGTTTTCTCTTTAGAGTTCATATTAGAGAATGACTTCCTTTTTTGGGTTACATTTTCATTGCCCAGCCAAATAAAACTATCCATATAGACCGAGATCTGCCATTTACCAACTGAGTCAATTGCTACAAATAATTTGAAGATCACTCAGAATGGGTAGAAAATCTTTTGCCCAAACCTTCACTTATTAAAGTTTGTTCTCTATGGAATAATCCAAGAACCTGAAATCTGCTCTATGTACATGTACACTGCTTCATATTTCCCCCAAACAACAAACTCTGATTTCTGTTTAATTTCTGTAATATAGTAGTTCTGATGGAGCCCAAATTATAAAAAATCACAAAGCAAATAACCAGTTTTAGTTTTCATTTGTTAATGCTCAATGTGATACATAGCTGCATCAGTTGTCAATTCTTGAATAATAAATCACCCCAAATATAGAGCTTAAAGATAATGATCATTTCTCATGCATCTCCAAGTCAATGGATCATTCTTCTACTCTAAGGTCAACTTTTAAAAGACACCCCTGATCCAGCACCATTGCTGATGCTACAGTTTGGAAAGCTTCAAGTATTGGGGATTTGTTTGACTACAGGGAAGATTCCATTTTCATGTCCAATTTTCTCTTGAGCATATAAGAGTACCAAGTTATCCAGCTATTCTTTATCCCAAATGTTTGTCTGTTTGTTTACCATGTGGCATGCTAGGTTGAACTCTTACCTGACAAAGACAACTCTCTGGGAAGGAATGAAGTAAATAAGATCCCGTGAAGTCTGAGCGTAGATTTGGCTGATGTCTCCCGAGGGTCTTTCATTGGGTGCCTACAGGTTTATTAACGTTATGGTTCATAATCTATCATTCTGTTTGTCATTATGCAGTGTCCATTCTTACCTCTTATTACACTGTTTGCCTTGAAGTCTGTCTTCTCAGAGATTAATGTTGCGACCTCTGCTCTCTTCTGGTTGTTGTTTGCTTGGTATGCTTTTGTCCAGCCTCTGATTTTTAATCTCTTCATGTGTTTGTTTGTGAGGTGTGTTTCTTGTAGGCAGCATATTGATGGGTTTTTGTTGTTGTTGTCCATTGTGTGTGTGGTGTGTTTGTATGTGCATTGTGTTTAGTGTCATTGTTCTTCCTGCATCATTTTCTTGCATCAGGTGTTGTTCTGTTTGAGTTGATTTCTTTTTTGAGAAATTGTCATGGATGTTGGTTTCAGGTTTGTGTGCTGTTCCTGTTGGTTTTTTGGTCATAGTAATTCATTGAGAACTTTTTGTACTGATGGTATAGTTTTTGTGAATTTCTTTATTTTCTCCTTTTCTTGGAGTACTTTTATTTCAGCAACATATTTGTTTGATAATTTTACTGGATATAGGATTCTAGGTTGACTTTTTTTGCTCCCCTAAAGTGCTATAAACTTGGACTATTCTCTGTGTGTAATTGCTTTGCTTCTTCCTCTTCTGGAATCACTTTCAGACGCACATTGTTCCTCCTCATTTTGTCCCACATTGTTCTCAAGCTTTTCTCAGACTCTTTCTCATTGTTTGTTATTCATTCTTCTTTCCTGTGGAGTCTTTAGATTTGTCTTCCCGCTCACTAATTCGGGTGTCCATCTCTTCAGTTCTGTTTCTCTGTTCTTGTATAGCCCATGCTGTTCCTTGATAGTATTGTTTAATTCTGCTACTTTAGCGTGAAAATACCACGACTTGGGTCAGGCCCAAGTTCATCGTCAAAGTAACAGCCTTGCTTTTCAACACTCTAAAGAGGTCTTGTGCAGCAGATTTACCTAATGCAGCTAGTATTTTTAATGTTTTTTTTCTAATATCAAAATAGAAGAGTTTATTCAAGACACTGAATATGATGTTGATTCTTTCTAGAATCAAGCAAGAAGTCTTTCTCCAGGGACTTATTGCTCCTGACAACAGATCCAAAGTATGTAAGAAGAAATCTTGCCATCCTTTCCATGAAGAACACACTGACTACTTCTTCCAAGACAGATTTGTTTGCCCTTTTGGCAGGCCATGGTCTTCCAATTTTCTCCACCATTACAATTCAAATGCATCAATTCTTCTTTGTTCTTCCCTATCCAATGTCCAACTTTCACACCCATAGAATACCACTGAAAATACTATGACTTGGGTCAGGCCAAGTTCATCGTCAAAGTAACAGCCTTGCTTTTCAATACTCTAAAGAAGTCTTGTGTAGCAGATTTGCCTAATGCAGCTAGTCTTTTTTATGATTTTTTTTTCATATAAAAATACAACAGTTTATTCAAGACACTGAATATGATGTTGATTCTTTCTAGAAACAAAGGCACAAAAATCAAGCCAAATCCCCCATCACTGAGTGAATTCCAATCCATAGTGACCATACATTTAGTTCCTGAACCTGTAAATCTTTATGGGAGCAAAAAGTCTCACTTTTTTCTATTGGGGTTGCCTATCTAAACCACCATCCTTGCCACTGGCAGCTTAACTTTCCCACTGTGCCACCACTGCTTAATGTCTGATAAAAGCCACTGATTTAATGTATGATATCAAGCTAAATTAGCCACAGTCAACTGAATTCATCTATGAGTCAGAATCAATTCCATGGAAGCAAGTGTTTTGTTTTGTGTGAGCCACTAATGAGACTGAGGAAGGAAAAATGATAATAATGGCCCATTGCCTAAGGAAAAAATTAAAATAACTTTATAAGTTTTCACCAAAGTGGAAATTTCCCTTTAAAAAATATCTAAGGAAAAATAGATTAGGCATGAGTGGGAATATGTATTATGCTAAAACAAATAGAAGAGTGATTTTGATTGTTAAATTTAAAAAGTCATATGTATGTACATATATTCAATGACATGAAAATACAAAACTTAGTAAACAACCATATGGTATTATATTTATTTAAAAGTTAGGATAATTTAGTTTTGCTATTACCTTTAGTTATTGATATCTGTTCAAAAAAATCAAATTTAATTCTTTTTAATCAAAACTTAATTGTTATTGTGGCTGGTGGTGATGGGATGTTTGTATCATAAGCATCACTAACTCAGTGTAAGGAGGGAGTTTAAAAATTATGTTAATCATCAGATGATGTTATTCATCATCTTAACTTTAAATTTTTTAAATCAAAATTAAATTATTTTCCTATGAATAAATGTTTCACTTTACTTATAATATAAAAATATGTTTCATAATCTCTAAAAAATTCCTAAATGAAATGTCTAAAATATCTCATGAATTTTTATGTAGTATATATGTACTACATCATAGGTGTCTTTGGGGTATATAACACTCAACTATTTCTTTCAATTTCAATTAGTCATTCAAAAAGAATTCATATTACTTGTGCACTTCTATTAAAACATAATCTTTACATTATTGATTTATGAAATAAAAATGGAATCATCCAAAAAATAAAATCAATAAAGAAAATGAGAAATATGAGTATGTAGTAATTTATATGTATATAATATATGTTATTTCATTTTTTTTGTTTTAAGCAGATTTCTAGTCCTCTCCTTAAAGAATAATGTATAACATTGTTTGGCTTTTCTTCTGTCACAGTTGAAAAATGAAACACATAAATTTTCATTATTATAGGCAAGTATAGTGGCAATAATTACTCTTTAAAATGAATTTTTCTTACCTTATAAAATGTGAATGGTCTGTAGATGTTTTTTGTGAAAAAGTTAAGACGTTTTTAAAGATATCCAGATAATACCTGGGTATACAAAGGGGTAATCCCCCCAAAAACGAAAAATTTTTTTCAAAGCTGTGTATTTAATTTTTTTTTTTTAACAAAACAACCTAATCACCTTCAAAATATTCTCCATTACATTTAATACATTTCTCAAATCTGTTATTACATTCTTGGAAACATTTTTCAAACACATCTGTTTGGATCGCTGACAGCACTTCCTTGGTTCTTTTCTTCATCTCTTAGATGTCATCAAATTGCTGTCCTTCATGGCCCACTGCTTCATGGAAATTAAAAGCAGTCTCACTGAAGCGAGGTCATGTGAGTAAGGTGTGAGAGGCAAGAAAGGCATGCTGTTTTTTGGCCAAAAACTGCCACACTGTGATGGCTGCATGAGCAAGTGTATTGTTGTGGTTGCAAAATCAGTCCCCTATCTGCCACAAATCAGGCCTTTTTTTGTCACACACTGTTACACAATCTTTTCAAAACCTTTACATAGAAAGCTTGAGTAACAGTCTGACTTGGAGAATGAACTCCAAATGTTGACATTTGGACCTGTCCACATTTCCGTCCATTAGGAAATTGATGGGCATTCAGAATGAGGTTGGCCTTCAATTGACATTTCACCTTTTTTGGAAGAAAAAAACACTCAAGTGTTTCCCGTATCGCTGTCCTTATAAGCTGTGTTCAACATCACAATAGTTTCTGCAGCATTTTTTCTGAACAGGAAGCAAAATTTCACAGCTGCACACTGTTCTCTTAAATTGACCATCACAAAAAAAAAAAAAAGAAGTTTTAAGGAAAATATTTTCACAAAAATTTTTGTTGTGACCAGAGCGAACCTTTCCAGGAGATGCCACTGGGTGCACTAACTCAGAGCAAGTTGTTTCATGCTCACCTAGCAGGAAAAACTGCATACTACCCAGCGAAGGTTTTTTTTTGTTGGCTTTTTTTTTCTTTTGGTGCCCCATAGAATTTTAATTTTAGAATTTAGCCTAATGATAAGTTTTAGGGCATAAATTGTCTAACAACATTACGAAGACCTGGGTTCTACTTACCATTGTGATTGTGTAATTTAGGTTTCAGATATTTTATTCTCCATAGTGCATACACTTAATTAGTTCATTAATTCATTTGGTATAGAATTAGCCCCTTTTGATACACATGACCAGTCAGATTTTCACACTGTAACAATCAGATTCCCATATTTACGCTCCAGTAATGGACAGGCTAGGAACTAAAATTATAAGGAGGATTGGGAAAACTTTAAAAGTTTCCTTGAGGTAATAATGACCAAATTAAAATCCTAAAGATAAACTGATATTTTCTAAGTGTAAACTGACAAGTTTTATGAATTTTCTCAGATGGTGTTTGGTAGGAACATATGCTCAGCAAAAAAAAAAAAAAAAAAAACCCGACATTTTACAGCTCATGCTGCAGAACATGTCTTGTGGAAGGAGTTGAAAGAAACTCGAAGTTCAGAGACTACAAAGTGTGCTTATTCCACTATTCCTGTACAGTATTGGTGGATTCCCTATGTGTAGGCAGCTTTCTTCAATTTCCTATGGTTGTCCATTTCTCAGCAATAGCAATCATGCTTTCCACTACATATTTGGGTTACTAATTCCACTAGGTTTACTACCTAAAAGCTCAACTTATTTGATGGCAATTTGGACTCTGCTTTGGGCTGCTGTGGACTGCTAAACACAAGATAAGCAGTTTGAAATCAGCAGCCTCTCCTTGAGAAAAGGGTGTGGCTTGCTACCCTCATAATAAATTACAGTCTTGTAAACCTACAGGGGAAGTTAGACCCTGCATCAAAATCGCCATAAAGTGCCATGCTTACATGTCAATACAAATGTGAAGATTTTTCTATAGTATGTTTGTCAACACAATAAAATATTGAATTACTCAATTTGACATTTAAATTTTTTTAAGCTGTGGCTCTTTACTGGTCCCCATTTACTTTGTGAGTTATCTACCTGGAGCATTTTTTTTAAATAGGAAGCCAATTTTGATAGTCCTGAAACTATTCAGCTTAGCCAGCTCAGGGAAGGAGACTATCCTCAATATATTTTACTCTGTTGCAGTAGAACAGAATTGTCAACAATACCTATGATTTAGTGCAATGGGAGCAAGAGGAATGGATTTTAATTTTCCATAGTTTCAAAGGCAGCAGAAATAATAGCTTTCAATGTTTTTCTTCTCCTATTTTTCAATTTAAGAACTTTTAATGTATTTGAATGAGTTGATGACCTTCCTCCAGAATAAGATAGTATTCAGTTTTAGTCAAATCAAATGCAAGTTAACACATTTGTTTGCACCATATGACATTGACAAAAGCACAGATAACATTATTTAAGTAACAACTATTGAGAACTTCAAATACACTTAACTAGCACTTAAACATAGCTATTATTATACATGCACTATTATTTGAGTAATTGATTGGTATTTATTTAACACCAAAATCTTATTAAAGCTAAATTAAATGCATCACTGGAAACTTTAATTTAAATCATATTATTATCATGGATTTAAATTCAGAAAGCGCTACCATACAATTTCACTGCTTCTATATCCACCAGAGTGTTTAATATTTTGATTTGAATCACTCAATCAACAATTAATTTCAAGAGAGATATTCTTGTAGGAGTAAAGTCATCAATGATTCTTAAAAGGTGAAAAAAACGTTTTGGTTAATTAGTTTTTATCAAATAAAATTTATTTTGTCACGGATGAATACTTTAAGAGATGTCTTTAAAAATGTTACCACACACTTTATTTCATTTCACCAATGCCTATATACTATGAACAAAACTATGAGAATACACAAGGTTAAAGGGTGGAGTCCTAGTAGTTTCTCATTACCAATAGCTTTCATTAAAATATTGGATGATTTATAAAAGACTTTCGTTATCAAGGTAAATTTATGCAGCAAGATATAGAAACAAGGTTTGCATATAATGACAAATCCTATTTCAGTATTCTTTAAATATAATTTACTTTTCTTTTAAGTATGCATAATAGATGAGAAAGACTGTTAAGATTTTTGATGATAACTATTTAATGGAATTTTAATATCACTGATTCACAACATCCCCCCCCCCCAAAAAAAATGGTGTCAATGGAATGCAAAAAGCAGAAAAGTCATAAATTAACGGCTATAATTACCTTTCTGTTCCACTGTCATCAACCAATGAGTTTTGTAGGAAGGATATTACAACCAGGCAGTTATAACATAGTTTAGTCTCCTTATTGTTTTTAATTTTAAACATTTTTATTGTTAATTGAGTGAACATTTACAGAGCAAATCTGTTTTCCATTTAATAATTTGTGCACAGTTTGTTTCATGCCATGGAGCATAGTACCTATAATACAACATTACTTATTCTATTCTACCTCCTTCCTGGTTTTATCATCTCCTTTCTTCCCTGTGCGACAGTGAAGCTGTAAGTGACACTGACTGTCGGCAGGGAGATTGGTTCGCTTTGCTGCTGTCTTTCACCTTCTGGACCCGTCTCTCTGGTTTGGCTGGCAAGTGTTTCACTCAGACATCAGCAAATCTTCCATTTAACTCCTCATCCCGCAGACTTTATTTTGATGTTCCTTCTCAGAACTAATATGAAATCAAACTAAACACATATCTCACAGACAGGAGAAGAATTGTGTGACTGTTTACAACTCACATCTAAGTGCCACTTCTTGCCAATCTATTTTTCCAGAAGGATATACTTTTGTCCCTATACTTTGTTATTTCTACTTCCTGGAAGTAAAATGAAAGCTGAAACTTTGAAATTTTCTAGGAAATTATAGTTCAATAATTAGAACATAGCCAAAAGTTCAACCCTCCACATTCAGGCAAACCATAAATAGATATTTATACAAACATGAGAGATTTGTATTTTAATCATCACTACTAAATGAGTTGCTGGGACTATTTTCTCTATACAAATTTTAAACAAGCCATTTATGGTATTTCATATTCAATTTTTGTATTTTGTAACCATTATGACAAATCTTTAAGATGTTTTTATATGCTGCATGATATCGCTCCTGTTAAAATAAACTGATTAATCAAAAATATTATATTTATGTGATATAGATAACACTCAATCAACAAATCACCTGCATTGGATCATCTATAGCAACCATATCTGACCGAGCAGAACCGCTGCTGCCCAGGATGAGCAACTGCAGCTATTGACGGGAGCAGACAGTCTCGTTTTCCCTCACAACCACCAATCTTGAGGTTAGAATCCACTATGCTATCACGTTAGAAGCAGAGGCATAAACAAAGAAAAACATAAATCTTTGTTTTTATTTCCTTCTTGAGTACTAACCAAGAAGGCTTGTGCCATAGTGGCTTGCACATTGAGTCTCAGACCAGGATATCAGCAATCGGAACCCACCAGTTGGTCCTTAGGAGAAGGTTGAGGTTATCTGTCCTTTTCAAGATTTCTAGTCTCAGAAACATCAACAGGTAATTCTACTATGTCCTGTAAGGTCACCGTGAATCAGGATTAACTTTATGGTAGTGAGTTTTAACTCATATTTAACACCCACCCATATATTATCAGCTGAAAATGTCCATATGCCGTGAACAGTTTTTAGTACCCTCTGGATATTTTTATATTTCTTCACAGTGCTCATCCTACCTTCTCAATTTAGAATTTAACAACTTTTTTTTTCATCATTCTTGTACACTAATGAGCAGATACAGGACTTTGTCGCTATTGGTCAAATGTACCCCTTTGAGATTTACATTCAGAAATCTGTTAAGAATTTGTAGTGTTTGAAATACCCATTATACTGAGTTCAGGGAGCAGCAGAGAGTGTGCACTTCTGAACTAGCAATCAGAGGGAGGCGGAAGCTTGGACTAAGGCAGAGGGAACATTGTTTCAGTGCTGTCAGCAGTATAGCCCCTACAAGGGGACAGATCTGAATTAGAATGCTTGAAGATGTTCCTGCAGCTTCCCCAAGATTTTATAAGCTGCTTATTTGCATGAAATAAGCCTTTCCTTGCTTAGTCTAACAAGAATGAGTTATCACGGTCACGGTCAGTAAAAGACAAAGTCAGTGATAAAAACCCACACGCTTTCTGAGGTGACGAAGACTGTGATTGGTTGCTCCTGCAATTATTTTCAGCCTCAGAAACCTGATATAGATTTGCCAAGAGGCAGTATTTCAGTATTGACTCAATAGTAGTGGGTTAAGGACTGGAACAGATCTGAAGTGACCCTAACAAATCTGAGGTGATCCAACTAGATGTTACAGGAGAAGGCACTATAATAAAATTAAGTAATGCATTTTATGCCTTTGGGCACAGTGAGAGTTCATTACAACTGACCCCATTAGAGGTACTGAGTTGAAATTCTAAGATTTGCTTAAATAACCAGGGAATACAATTTTCATTGCCCCAGGGTTAACTTGAAGAAATTGCCCTGATAATTTTCATCTTGAAGGCCATTCCAAGTTAAAAATGAAAAAAGTACCAAAAAATTAAAAGATGAAAGATAAAATAGAAGATAAATGCAATCCCATAATAGTCATTTGACCCACTTCTTCCAATTATGTTTTGCACCAGCTATCTCCCGAGTGTTTTCACCTGTAAAAATTCATTTACTCTTTGTTTAAATAATCGTACTCAAGCATCCTGTCACTTTAAAACAATCCCTGAAGATCAAACATAAGAAACAGAGATAGGACATTAAATATAAAGAGGTTTAGCTTTGGGGCAATAGGGAGAGCAGCTTTTTAAACAAAGAGCAATGCAATGCCTACTAGATTAGAGGTACTTTCAAAATCTATAGCGAAAAATACAGCCTTTGTGGGAACCCTACAACTGGAAAGGTTACTTATCAAGGAGTATAATTAATTGCTTTGCAATGAGTTACAAACTAGCTTAAGAAAACAAGACCAGAAAAACATAATTTTTAATTCTCAAAGAAGAGTGCAAGATATAATGACAGAAATGATATAAATATAACTGAATGAACAAAATGGTTCACTAATAAAAATCTATATCCTTCTAGGAAAGTTCTGGCACACAATTGCTCTTTGCAATGATGACTCAGTACTTCCCTGAAATCTATTCCAAACTCTCATTGATGATCCATGATCTATAATAAGGAACAAAAACTCAGAACCATAATGTACAGAACTAATGTTTGGTTGTTTTGTGAAAAGACAATCAAGTAAATCTTAGGCATCTTCCCTCAAATCCATTGCAAAAATGTCTACATGGACTGTCAAATAACTTCAAAAGTTAAGTAAATTTTCAGGACTCTTTTCTTTCTGAAAGATGCATTCATACCATTAATTACCTTTATTGTCACAAAAGATGATGCTTAAATATTACAGCATCCTGAATTTCCTGTTAAGGATTTTATTTTATTTTTTTAACTAAAAGATGGAAGTGGACTCTTAAAATATTTGATCAGAATAGAAAATCATTATCTGTGTCCTTACCAAACTGTCTAGGTAATAAGAAATATATAAAACATTCCTTTAAAAAACATCCAAAAGAATGAACAGAGAATTATTTTTAAAAGCAATGACTATGATAATTGCCATCAAAGTACATTTTGCTGAGAATCAAAAGCTATTGAAAGGACACAAAAGTAGGTGTACTGACAATCATCTTTGCTCTTGCAAGAGGACTGTGAGTGATTTTATTAAAGCACAAAGTGTGTACTAGGAAACCATTAAACTCTATCTTTATAATATGAAATAAAGTTGAATTATAAGAGCGTAAGTGAAAATTCTGAAATATGAATAACTATATTCTTGATAGCAGTAAAGTAACAGAGGACAAAAGAAAGAAAACTGGAGGAATAATAAATAGGTTGAACAAACTTATTTCCTGAGAACTTTAACAAAGACATAAATAATCTGAAACACTAAATATCTAAGGTGAGTAAAGAGGACAATAACAATTGGGAAGATAGTATATTTCAGTGAGGGACCACTGAGTAAAATTTTCCAGTAGGAAGTTCATTTTACTGAAGACAAGATAAGTTCACATAGGAATATAGTGTTGTCTTACACTATATAAAACAACAACAAAAACCTGTCTTGTCCTGTGTCCTACATACACTAAATGCTATGTTTGAGCCCATTTTTGCAACTACTGTGTCAATTCATATCCTTAAGTTTTTTCCTCTTTTCCTATGATCCTCTACCCAGTATGGTATTGATATCTATGGATTGAGTCTTTTTGTTAACATGCCCAAAGTATGTGAAGCATAGCCACAATACACTCTCTTCTAGCAGCATGCTAGCTGCACATCTAGACAGATTTGATTGTGTTGGAAATAATACATTGATAGTCTTCAAGAACGCCATGGTTCAAAGGCCTGTACTCTTTTTGGTTTTCCATATTGCCAACCTATTGAAAATACTGTAGGTTTGGTTCAAACAAAACTCATTGCCATAGAGTCCATGGTGACTCACAATAACATTGTAAGATGGGGTAGAACTGCTGCTGTGGGTTTCTGAAATGAAATTCTTTACCGAAATAGGAAGTCTGTGTTCTTCCTGTGGAACTGTGAATGTTTTCAAACTGCAGACCTTGTGGTTAGCAACCCAGCTATCTGCTACAAGTAGGCACACTTTAGTTCTTAGAGAATATGTTTTCTGTTTAAAACTTTTGAGAGGTCATTGCATTTCCCCAAATTGAATATGTTGTTTGATTCTTGATTGATGCTTCCATGGCTATTGATTGCAGATCAAGTAAGATAAACTCTTAACAACGTCAACCTTTTCTCCACTTATCATGATAATGCTTAACGATATAGTCATATGTTTTTTTTATGTTTTTAATTTTTAAGGCATTTTTCCATATCAAAACCTATAATATTAAGTTTAGTACTCAAAGAAAGTAGATAAACATCTCTTTGGTGTTTTCTGCTTTCAGCAATCTGACATTAGCAATGATATCCTTTATTCCATGTCCTCTCCTGTTTCCAGTTAAAATTCTGGTATTTCCTTGTCTATATATTTACAGTTTTAAACCCTGTGATAACTTGTGTGTTGCTGTGATGCTGGAAAATATTACACTGGCATTGCAAATCTGAGCAGGGTCACCGATAGTATATAAGTCTTATTGGAGCTTCCAGACTGACTAGAAATAAGGACCTGGTGACCTACTTTTGGCCAATGAAAATATCATGAACTAAAATGAAACCCTGTCTGGTATTGTGTCAGTATATGAGTCCCTGAGATTGCTGCTATTGCGAATGTTAGGTGCCATCGAATCAGACCCACATGCCCGACAGAATGAAACACTGTCTGGTCCTTCTCCATCTTCATAATTTTTCCTATGCCCGAATCACTCAAATGTTGACTATAAAATGTTTGCCACATTAAATTAGAGTAGACCGTAATCATGTGGCATAAGTAAAACTTTTATGACTTTCCTTTGTTGATATGGCAAAACTAAAATTGTGAAGAAACAATGAAAGGTATCCATTAACAATCTGAGAGTGAAATAATGGGGTATGAGTGTAAGAAAATTTGAAGTTGTCAAAAATGAATGGAACACAAAGATTTATATAGTAAGGCATGAATGAGCTGAACTGGATTCTACCGCCCATATTGAATAAGACAGTGGTCCACTTTATTGATTAAGGATGGCATCATATTCTTTGCCAAAAACAACATTTCAAGATATATCTTTGAGTATGATATTCTCAGTGATTAAATCTTTATGTGCTTATAAGGAAAACATTTTTTTAAATGCATGCACTATCTATTTTGGATTAAAAACTGTAGTTATTTGCCAACTTCTGCTGTCTGAAACTTCAGTTATGCAAGCAAAAGTTATTGATAATTACTGGTAATTAGATACAAAATTTGGAAACAAGGAAGAATTGGTAGTTGGAAATTATGGCCTTAGTTGCAGAAATGATACCAGAGAATACATTATAAAATTTTGCGTCATCAATGACTCACTCATTGCAAATGCTTTCTTTCAACAGCATAATCATTGAGTACACATATAGATCCCCATGGGTTAAATAAATAGGAGTCAATCAAATCAAATGGGAAAATCAGTATCACCTGTCAGAATAAGGCCAAGGCCAGACTGCAAAAAAGGCAATCATTTGCTCATTTACCAGTCCATGAGATCCAATGTACAATGGTGAGTTCATCCTATTGTGCGAGGCTGGCTTCTCTAGCATATATATATATATATATATCTCCTAGGCCCCATCCAATCACTTCTTACTCATAGTATCATAGCAACCCTGTGCACAACAGAGCAAAACACTGCCCAGTCCTGTGCCAAGACCACAATTGTTGCTCTTCCTGAGCCCAGTGTTGCAGCCACTATGTCAATCCATCTTGTTGAAGACCTTCCTCTGTTTTGCTACCTTTCTGCTTTATCAAACATGATGTTCTTCTCTAGGGACAAGTCTCTACTGACAACATATCCAAAATACCTGAGATGAAGTCTTGCTATCCTTGCAGCTAAGAATATTTTTGCTGTTTTATTCCTAGACAGATCAGTTTGTTCTTTTGGAAGTTCATGGTACTTTTACTATTTTTTGTGTGTACCATAATGAAATGCATTGATTATTTTCAGTCTTCCTTGTTCATTGTCCAACTCTGACATGCGTATTTGGCAATTGAAGATATCATGGCCTGAGTTCGGTGCCCCAAGTAAATTCCTTACACCCTTGCTTTTCAACAAGAAAATGATTCACACAACATAAAAGCAGGTTAGTAAGTCCAGTGTCCAGGCTGATTCAAATCTACGAGTCAGAGGCTTCTCCTAATCCATGTAGCTGGGAGGGCTGATAAGCCAAGAAGCAGGAGGATCAACAAGGAAGTAAGAAGACAATGTAGGAAAATCATAGACAGGTAGGTATAGAGGTGGATGAAGCTAACATCAGCAGATGAGGTTTGTAGCTACAGCATCAAGTAAACCTAAGTTTGGTAGACTAGATGGCAAGTCTGCTGGCAAGTTGCTGATGACTCTCAGGGTCTACAGGAAACATGGTGGACCATTAGCTCAAATCCAAAGAACTGGAGGTCTATGATCCCTATGCAGGAGCTAGACCCAGCAGGAAATAAAATAGCTGTCCACAGTCTCTATTTATTTTGGAATTAGGCCATATTTTCAAGAAAATATCTTGACTAAGAGGTCTGCACACCACGGAAACCTCCCATAACTGAGTGGTTGCTCACAGTAGCCATCATGGAGTCCATTACATTTTGTTAGGTTACATCATCGGGAGTAGTAGGTCAAACCACTCATAATCTTGGTCCAGCTTAGTTGATACACAACCTAATTGTAAGATCTATCCAATTTAGAGACCCTCTTAAAATTAGAATTAATACATTTAGCGTAAATTGATAATACCAAAAGGGTTGTGTCTTATTATTAAGGGTATAATATATGATGAACTCAAAAAGTTACTCAAACTATCAGAAAGAAAGGAAAGACAGAGATGAGGATCAGAAGAGACTCTGAAACTTTATTTTGAATGTTGAGTGTCTGGACAAAATAAAGAAGGAAAAGTGCTAAAATAATATATATTTTTGTAATTAAAAAGTATTAAATATTTTAATTGGGGGCTCTTACATCTCATCACAATCCATACATTCATCCATTGTGTTAAGCACATTTGCACATATGCTGCCATCATCATTTTCAAAGTATTTTCTTTCTACTTGGGACCTTGATATCAGCTCCTCATTTCCCCCCTTCCTCCCACACCTGCCCTCCCTCATGAGCCCTTGATAAGTTATAGATTATTATTTTCATTTCTTATATCATCCTCTGTCGCCTTTCACCCACTTTTGTGTTGTTCATCTCCCCAGGAGGTGGTTATATGTTGATCCTTGCGATCAATATCCCCTTTTTCCCCCCACCTTCCCCTAATAATCTTGGTATCTCTATTCTTACTGTTGGCCCCGAGGGGGTTATCTGTCCTGGATTCCCTGTGTTGCAGGCTCTTATCTGTAGCAATGTGTATGTTTGGGCTAATCCAATTTGTAAGGTAGAATTGAGGTCATGATAGTGGTTGGAAGGAAGCACCAAAAAACTAGAGGAAAGTGTTTCATCGGTGCTGTACTGCACTCTGACTGGCTTATCTCTTCCTTGTAACCCTTTTGTGAGGGGATGTCCAATTTTCTACAGATGGGCTTTGGGTCTCCACTCCACACCCCCTAACCCATTCACATTAGGTATGATTTTGTTCTGGATCTTAGAAGCCTGATACCTGATCCCATTGACAGTCAGGGTTGACATAGGCTGAGGGGAGTGACTTGGAGGCTGGTAGTGACTTGTGAAGAATAAGAGAGAAAGGAGAAAACAAAGACCGGAGCAAAAATGAAAAACAAACTAACACCCACGTGCACATGCACACACACACACACACACACACACACACACACAAAGACAAAACAAAAAAAAGAAAACACAAAAGAAAAATTGAGCCTGCTGAAACTGTGGCAGGAAAGACAGCAGAAAGAGTAGAGGGCAAAATAAGAAAAGAAAGAAACATATAGATGAAGAGATCACTAAGTCCCGTGACATGCCGTGTGCTGCAATGCCTCGTGCCATGTGTAGCACTGCCACTGGGTCAAGCCTTACCTCTCCGCACTGAGTGGGTGGAGTTCCCCTAGGCAGAGGGTAGGAGGCTGGAAGCCAGCAGTGGCATGGGAAAGGAAAGAGAGGGAGAGTAGAGAAAAAGAAAAAAAGAGACAGAGAAGAAAGAAAAAAAAAGAAAAGAAAGAGAAAGAAGGAAAAAAGCGCAACTGTGCTCACTGGGACTGGCTTTGACGGGAAAGAGATGAAAGAGAGAAGAAAAAAATAAAGATTGAAGAGATAGCCGATCCCTGATCATATGAACGTGGGGCTGGAGGGGTTTAAACCCTGCACGGTGGCGGGTGGGTGTACCCTTTTTGTACAGCATCTTATGGGTGCTGGCCTGAATTTCCCTAGTTGGCAAGACCACTGGGGAGGCAGGCAGAGGTTTCCTCAGCAGCGTGGAGCATTGGCGAGGGCTGTTGTAGCTGCCTTGTGTGGTGTGTAGCACTCCCACAGAAGTGAGGCTGGCGTTCTCCCTGCTGCTTGGGGGGAGTTGTTCTAGGTAGTGGCCTGGAAGCCAGCAGTGGCATATGAAACGAAAGAGAGGGTGAGAAGAAGAAATAGAAAGAAAAAGCAGCAAAAAGAAAAAAAGAGCTAGGCCCGCTGAGACCGACTACAGTGGGAAAGAGAGAAGAAAGTATGGAGATAGCTGGGTCCTGATCATCTGACTGTGGGACTGGAGAATTCCAACCCTGCCTCAAGGTAGCGGGATGGTGTGCCCCCTTGGTGTAGGGTCCCATAATGCTGGGTGGAATTACCCTTGTAGGCAAGATCACAACAGATCCACGCAGCTGTTCCCTCAGCATTGCTGAGCACTGGAGATCACTGGTATAGCTGCCTTGTGCCATATGCAGCAATGCAACAGGTGCCGTGGGGGGTGGGGGAGTTCCCTCAGTCACACAGGGCCCCAGGACAGGCAGGAGTTCCCCCTGCCATGCAAAGGAAAGGCAGAACCTCCCCAGCTGCGTGTAGGACCACTGAAGACAGAGAGTAGCTCCCCCTGTTGGGCTTGCAGAGTTGTCCTAGCTTGTGCCAAGACAAATGATGCCCCAATAGCTCAGAGAAGTTTCTGGGTTTGTTTTTTTCCTAGCCAACTGGAATTGAATTAAATTAAATTGACCCCCTGGCTATGGGCTGTGTGTCTGTGTTCAGTGAAATTATTCTGAGACTGATGCTTGCCCCAGAGGCTCTTCCTTATGTTGAAAGCCTCCAGGCTCTGTAGCTAACTTCTGGTATTCCTTAGTTCTGGCTCCCTTATTGTGTTAATGTATGTTAAAGGACCTGTTCTGCAGGTATGTCTTGGAGTTAAACTATGAGCCTGGGATTTGCAGATTTTAAGGAGGAAATATTTTTTCTCTCATTTATATTGGGCTCCTGGGGTGGCCTGATTTCAGGGCTATGAATGCTGACCCCCAGTGGAAGAGATCTAGCTTATCAGGGAGGTTGTTTTCTTCTCAGCCAACTGGAACTGAATTCCTCCTCAGGCTATGGCTACCTGCTTGTCCTCTGCCACACTGGGATCTGACTCAGGTAAATTTCCCAATGTCTTTTCAACTGGTGCAAATCTATGGTATCCTTGCTGACCCCGCCCCCTGGGCTATAAGGTGAAGGTATATAAAAGCACGGGGGAGCTAAAATAATATTGAAAAATTGGCTTGAGAAAACAAAGGGAAGTAGTCTGATAAAACGTGCAAGTATCCCGAGATAGAAAACAAAAGGGAAGAATACACTTGGTATTTCTCAAATTGAATATCCTGAAGAAATAACTCAAGTCTTAAGTGCCTGATATTAAAGGATTCCACGGACTAAATAATGAACAATGCAGGAAACAATAAAAGAAGATGGAAGGAATACAGTCACCCAGATAGCGCTGCTGAGTAAGCATTGGTCTACTAATTGCAAAATATGTGGTTCAAATCCACTAGCTGTTTTATGGAAGAAATATGAGCCATTCTGCTCCCATAAAGATATACAACATTAGACTCTAGGTATGATCACTATGAATCAAAATTGACTCAGGGTTTTTGGTTTTGATTGATTTTGATTAGGTTTTTTTTTATTGGTATCAAAAAATGGAGTCTTCCTTGCACAGTGGTTAGAGAGCTAGGTCAGAACTTTGAATTCTCCCGATGTTCAATAGGAGAAAGATGTGGCAATCTGCTTCTGTAAAGACTTACAGCCTCAGAAATTCTATGGGGCAGTTCTACTTTGTCTTTTAGAGTTGCTATGATTCTTAATCAAATTAATGACAGTCAAGCAACAAAGCAAAACAACAATACAAAATGAAAAACAAAAATATTCAGTGCCATTGAGTCAATTCTGGCTCATAATGACCCTATAAGATAGAGTAGAATAATTTCTTTGGGGTTTTGAGGTTATGCACCTTTATAGGAGCAGAAATCTTTACTTTCTCCGATGAGTTCAAACTACTGACCTTGAGGTTATCAGCCCCACATTTAATCCACTACATCTTTCTTTAATTTGAATACCAGAAACATTTGGGTTGTCTTCAACAAGATCAGGAAATAGCATGTGATAAAAGGTGATGGTATTGAAGGTGAATTGGCACAAAAGAAAGCAGCGACAAAGCACAAGGCCCCAGGAATAAACAGAACACCAAATGAGATGTTTCAAAAAATGGATGTAATGCTGGCAGTTCACACCCCTCTATGCCAATAGATTTTGAAGAGAGTTACTTGGCTAGCATACTGAAAAGGAAGCCTATTATAGAAAAATAACTAATGATGCAGGAATGTATCATTTCTAAAAATAAATAAATATATTAAAATTTTCAGATCAAACTCTCCTTCCTCTCATTTTAGTAAACCACTATGATTTGATTTCTCCTAAAAAATTCACCAGAGAAGTCTTTTAAACGGAATGAGTACACATGCTGAGTAATCTGTAGTATCTGTCCATTGCTTCCTGTGACGTTATCATCACAGTTGGCAAAATAGTGAATAGCTTTTGGTAATTTGACCTTCCATTTTCTCATTTCCTCTTTTTTCCTCATATGTTATGTACATACTTAGCACTTTTCAATGATCCTATTTTAATATTTTATTCAGGGTCTGCCTCTAGAGCACTGGGGCTTGTGAGTCAGAATTAACTTGAGGGAACTGAGCTTTTTATAGATAAATGATGATAGATAGATGATAGATAGATAGATAGATAGATAAGTGATAGATAGATAGATGGATAATTAAGGCTCCCTTATCAAAAAAGAAGAGAGAATGTTTATATGTTTATTCATTATGGAAGCAAAGAATGAGTAAGCACTCAAGTCAGTAAATGGAAGAGTCCAAATTCAAACACAAATTTAGAGAACTCTAAATCCAGTATTTTTAAACACAAATATAATGTATACTAGCATGAATGCATCCAAAACCATAGAACTTTCTTTTATCCAAATTTGAAGAAAAGCAGCCAAGACAAGAAATTAATTTTCTTTGGCTTTTCTATTCTTCAGAAAAAAAGACAAATCTTAAGATTGTTTTCCTCTCTAGGAGACCTTACCTGTCAACCTTGGTAATTATTCAAAGCCTGAAAGTTTGATGGATACTTGTCTTTGTCTCCTTAGTAGCGGCAATTAATGTTCTGTGCTACACAATATCATCTCTGTAGTAGTGTCTTATTGCTCAGTTCACCTGCTATGGCTTCACGGAGGGTGGCAAACTGAATTACATATAAAGCATATGCTTTAATTTACAGTCTGAAATGCTATTATTAATCAACCTACTCATGCACCTCATTAATTAGAAAGAGGCACTTACTAACAGTGACCAACTGTTAACTTTAGTTTCCCGTTGATTTGGGACCCACAATTTCCATCAACTCGTCAATAGCCACAGAATTATGGAGCATCATACAATCAAGTCTTACAATCTTTGTCATTGCCAAGGTTTTAATTGCCTAGGTGGCAAAGATAAGGTTTGGGGTGAATGAAATTAGAATAACTCAGATTGCTATTTTATCAGAATAGTGGGTTTTTTCTCTTAAAGTGGAAGATAATAAATAAGTTTAGTGGTAGCCTATATATGAGACAGGAAATGTGGATGTGCACCCGTGGAGTGCTAGTACAAGTGGCAGACACCCCTAACTTACAGGTGCATTTGCATTTGAAATGGGTTTCATCACTGTTTGCACTAACCAGTTCAAGGACAGCTGGGGA
The DNA here is from genome assembly GCF_000313985.2 of Echinops telfairi. Classification (NCBI taxonomy): domain Eukaryota; kingdom Metazoa; phylum Chordata; class Mammalia; order Afrosoricida; family Tenrecidae; genus Echinops; species Echinops telfairi. Next base: position 35,153,937 of record NW_022111324.1, on the reverse strand, counting down.
AACAGCCACTTTTGTGGTCTGCACATTATTTTCCAAACCATTTTATTAAGAGCAAATCCAGATATCGTATCATTCCACAGGTCAATCACATCAAGCAGTTTTGTACAATTACTACTACATCCATTTCAAAACCTTTTCTTCCTTTTTGAACTCCTTGATATCAAGAACTCTCCAAACTTCCCCTATAATACCACCCTACCCCCCAAATCCTTATTCTGGTTGTTTTCTCTATAGGTTGATCAACCATAGTTTTCATATATTGATAAAGAGACAATGGTATAACAAAGATACAAGAAGACCACCCACAATAATGAAATACATCAGAGACAAACCCTATTATGGTGGGCGGAGGGGATATTGAAAAACAGAACAGGCCAAAGTGGAGATCAAGTGACAAAATTTAACCATTCAAGTCAGGATTGTCATTTTTTGATGTACTATTGTCATCTCTCCAACACTACCTGTTTGTAACTAACTTATTCCCATTCCTCAATTATAGTTAGAGGAAAATAGGTGGAGGCTTATTTTCTGTGTAGATTTGTAAATGTATTTTGGGCTTCCACCGTCTTACACCACCTTCTGCAAACAAGAATCTCACAATTCAAGCTCTGATACTATCCACTCTTTCAGTTTTGGATTATATAATATACAATCTTTGGGTCACACGGATGTTGGTGTACTTCTTCCATGTGGATTTAGTTGACATCTCATTTAGATGGCTGCTTGCTTTAGAGCTATTAATGCAGAAATTCCCACTCACAGTTCTTTCTACAATTTCAAAAGTTTGGTTCCAGTTTTTTTTTTCACTTTAAGCTCCGTACCCACCTTTTACAAAAAGAGAAAGACCATGCACAAGATAGACTGACACAGTAGCTGTAACAATTGGCTCAAGTCTAACGATAACTCTGAGGATGGTGCAAAACTAGACACTGTTTCTTCTGTTGTTTATAAGGTTGCTATGAGAGAGAACTGACTTGCTGATTCAATGACACCTACCCAAACCAGGAGCAACCATTTACAAGTTAATGCATCACTTGGAATCTTCTTTTCTATGCTGATATTAATTTCGTTTGGTGTTTAGATGGGTAGGTCAATTGGATTTTCTTCTACTTGCTATTTTCTAACTCTTTAAAGAATCTTAATTTTCTCAATCATGCCTCATTTTTAAAGGAAACTCATGAAAACTGTCTTTTAATATGTTTCTTTCTAATGTAAGATTTAAGAGTTTGTTTTGGAAGTCAAAAGTGTGTCATCAACCTGATGATCAAATTGCTATTCTAGCCAGTTGTAATTATGCTCACAGTAATCTGAATGTCAAGAAAATACTTTTTTCTTATTGCTTAGAAAGATGTTTTCTTTTAAGTATAGCAAGTTTGAAGACTCCTCATATTTACTATGTGGGGCAAAAATTTGCAAGTGACAGTAATTTTGTGGTTGTAGTTTGAGGTGGTAGTGCTTTGATCAGAGCTTATATGCTTAGCACATTAAGGTTAATATTTATTTATTTGTTTCTTCTTGCCACCTTACTTTTTTTCTTTCTTTTCTGTATAGGCTATGAGGGTTTTTAAAATCTGATTATCTCAGGACACCACTTGCTCTATCCTGTTCATTCTTATAGCTCCACAAATCTCTGATCCAACCCTGAATTCTAAGTGTTGTTCTCTTGCTTGAACATAGACTTCTTATCAATATATTGTAACCTTGTTAATCTTATTTAAATCAGCAATTAGTCATAGGGGAAGCATGTTTTGTCTACCTTGTTTGTACTGAATGTCAAATCCCTGAAATCAAGCCTATCCAAAAGAAACCAACACTAAGTATTAATTGGAAACATTAAATAACATTTCAGTTTAGTTGTTTTATCCTTACTCCCTTAGAAAATATACCTTGTCATTCACATTATCAGCTAATTTTTGCCCCCCAAAGTATTTTTGCAGTTATTTACAATTGTGTTTGGGGTGAGGGGGTCCTACCTGGATTTAGAGAACATTGCAAATTTAGCTTTGACAGATTGATCACTAATGACTGAAGAACTAATGACTTGTGGGATGACACCAAGAACATACATGAAGAAAATAAATGGCCATTAAAGAGAAAGAAAACAGAAAGAACCAATGTGGACATAAGAAGACACTTTGATCCTTGCTCAGGAATGCAAGTAGCTAAAGTAAGTGAAAGAGGTGGTGAAATAAACAACCTGAAGAGAAAATTAAGGGGCTAGCCTAAGAAGACAGTTTTAAAAGGAAGAAAGTTCAAGCCTATGTTGAACTCTTTAAGGATTCCAAGATGAAAAGACTTAATGGTATAAGGAACATCAAAAGAAGATGAAGGAATATGCAGACTCACTCTACCAAAAAGGAACTGGTCAACATTCAAACATTGCAAGAGATTGAATTTGATTAAGAATCAATGGAACTGAAGGAAAAAGGTCCAAGGTGCATAGAATATATTATTAAAAAACAAGGTTCCAGATTTGACAGGATACTAATTAAAATGTTTCAACAGGATGATGAGGTAGTGGAAGCACACATTCATCCATGCCAAGATATTTAGAAGACAGCTACCTGGCCAACCAACTGCAAGAGATTCATACTTGTTCCCATTTAAAAGAAAGGTGATCTAAAAGACTGCAGGAATTATCAAAGAATATAATTAATATCATATGCAAGTAAAATGTGGTGAAATATCATAAAACAACGGTAGCAGCCATGCACTAATTGGAAGCTGCCAGACATTCACGTGAGATTCGGAAGAGGACTTAGCACAAGGATATCATTGCTGATATCAGCTGCACCTTGCCTGAAACAGAGCAGACTAGAAAGGAGTTTATTGTTTTATAACTATGACAAGGCATTCAACTGTGTGGATCATAACAAACTGAATAATATTGAGAAAAACACCAGGACATTTCATTTGACTAATGTAGAACTAAGTGGTAGTCGTGCTCTATAGAATACTGCATTGTTTGAAATCAGGAGAGGTATATACTTGAATATAAGCTGAGTTTTTCAGCACATTTTTAATGCAGTTTTTATGGTAAAATTAGGTGCCCCGGCTGATTTTCAGGTTGGCTTATACTCAAGTATATATGGTATGTGTCAGGGCTGTATATTTTCACCAAACTTATTCCATCTGTGTGGTGAGCAAATGACCCCAGAAGCTGAACTATGTGAACAAGAATAAGGCATCGGGACTAGGACAAGATTCCCTCTTTTAAGAAGAAGAAGGATGATTGACATAGTAAGAGCAACAATGGACTCGGACATAAGAGCAATTGTGACAATGATGTATGACAAGGCAGTGTTTCTCTCTGCTGTACACAGGCTTGCTATGAGTCGCACACTATTCAATGGCATGTAAGAACAACAACACATACTATTTGTAAAAATTTTTATATGCAAGAGAATATTTACTCCAATGAAAGAAGAAATTAGATCTTTTGAGAAATTTAAAAATATTTATACACCATATTTTGGAATATGCAATAATAAATATATTTATTAATAAAATGTATTATAATAGTCAATTATTACACTAAAAAGAAAAATCTTAAATGTGTAAATGTTAAATACTTAAGCTTTTTGAAACACATACTCATTTATGTTTTTATTTAAATATTTTCAAGAAATTAATGTTCAGTTGCTAAATTCATGATAAAGTTCTGTTTTCTACTATTGTGAATCAATTGGCAAAGTATTATTTGTTTATCTTAATGATTAGGAATTCATCATATGGTAAATACCTATAACAGTCAATTCTGGAGCATAGAAATACTGAGTATTTGACATTTGGAAAAGTTAATTATATTTTATAAATGTAATTAAAATATTGGGGAAATATTTTAGTTAGAGAAATTGTTCAATAAGCACCATGAAAATGCAATCAAATCTTAAATTTGGGTTATTCCAGAGAGCAGTTTCATCAAAATTGTCTTAAAAGAGGGGATCTGCTAAAGATCTAGAGAGATTTACTAGCTATGTTGACGAATGCCATGTGTTGTTGCTGTTGTTGTGTACTGAGGAGTCATTTCTGACTTATCCACACTGTAGAACTGTACAGAACCATCCTGTGGCAATTCCTGTGTGTGATCTTCCCCAAAATGATTGGTGAGTCAGAGCCATTTACAAAAGCCCAGCCCTCAGCCACTATGCCATACGGACTCAGAATTTTAATTTTGGATATAAAAAGTAATCAAGAAAACACTTAATTTTACATATCAGGAAAAAGTATTTTGGAATGGCATTAAAGAATATTTGCTAATATCTGTTAGACTAAATTGGCATGTTTTTATTTTTAAATTGTTTTTTTAGAAATATACACTTAAGTGTTTATGGGTAAAATAATGCATCTAGGATGACTTACAATATTCCAAAAAATTAAATAAATACCTACATATATACCTACATGCACATAAAATGGTGATTTAAATAAAAGTCATTATATTGCTTCAGACTTCCAAAAGTCATAAAAATGATCATTTCTAATAAGAATTGGTCACCAGAGGGTTTTCTTGCAGAGAAGAAAGCTCATCACACTTCTCGTGAATGTATTTATAACTGCTGGTTTTAACTTATTGTCAATTGCCTCATATACATTTAACCTAGGGTAGTTTTTTGTTTTTTTGCTTGTTTGCTTTGGGATGTTTTTTTGTTTTTGTTTTTGGCAATGACTAGACTTACCCCACAGCTTTGAATGCTAAAGCGGTTCGACTCATTTATTGAGTACAACAGGTACAAAGTGCTAGAGCAATTCACTATGCAGAAAAAAAGATCCTTTAAAAGTTCTGATTTTTCATTAACATTTCAGGGCAAATGTTTAATCACTTTAATAACTAAATTTGTAGAATGGTGACTACTTAATAATGAAATATATAGGACCTCCAGCCATGGTGGCTTGTGTGGTACTATGACACTGGAAGCCTTGTCACTGGTATTTCAAATGCTAACAGGTTCACATAAAATGTACAGATTTCAGTGGTGCTTCCAGACTAAGGACAGACAACAAAGAGAGGAGAGGCTGCAAACCTTACACACAGCTTTAAAACATCTTCCGATCCTAAAGGCATCCTACATGGAAGCAGAGCATTGTAGGAGATTGTGCTAGAAGATAAGCCCCTGGGCCTGAGGCAACTCCAAATGTGACTAGAGGCACTGCTTGCTCCATGTGGGGTTGCCCATGGTGACTTGAATGAAGTGAAGCTTGTGGAAGTGGAACTTTTGAGATCTCCATTTGCTGAAGGGGTCCAAATCAATATAGCAAGGAACAGATGCAAAAATTTGTTCCTTTCTATGGCTTTCCAACTTTTGTATTATCCAGACTTAGAATGCACTAGGAAAACTGGACATCATTAAAAATGGAATGGAATGCATAAAGATCAATATTGTTTTTTGTATTAGTAAGTGGAAGTGGAGTGGTTTGGGCCATTTTGAATAAACCAAATGGAAGAAATTTTTGAATTCAAATACCTGAATTTAAAATATCAAAAGGAAGCTTAAGAAGACAAAACAAAATATTATAATAAAATGTTCAAAACCTAGAGGTATAAAACCAAAAATAAATAACATATCTAAAACTGAAAAATCTCCAGAAAATATTCAAGCCTCAAGTTGCAATCTTGAAAGATTCTATGGGCAAAATACTGAATGCCATAGGAAGCTTCAAGAGAAGATGGAAAGAATACACAAAGTCACTATACCAAAAATAAGTTATCAACATCCCACCATTTCAGGTGCTAATAAATGAGCAGGAACTAATAGTGTTGAAGGAAGAAGTTCAAGCTGCACTGAAAGCATTAGCCAAAACAAGGCCCCAACAGTTGATGGAATACCAATTGGAATGTTTTCATAAGCTGATGAAGCACTGGAAACACTTAACTTGTCTGTGCTCAGAAATTTTTAAGAGAGCTGCTTGGCCAACTGACTGGAAGAGATTCTATATATGCCCATTCCTAAGAAAGGTGACCCCAAAGCATGCTCAAGCTATAGAATTATATCACTGATATTGCTTGCCATTAAAATTGGCTGAAGATCATCCAGCAAAGGTTTCAGCAGTATATTGAGAGGGAACTTGTAAACCACTTGAAATATGCAGATTAAACAACCGTGCCTGCTGATGACAATGACTTGTAGCACTGGCACAGGAAGATCAAGAATTGCAGCCTTCGGTGTGGATTGCAACTCAATATAGAGAAGACCCAAATCATCACCTGAACCAATAGATAACATTATGATAAATGGAGAAAACATTGACGCTGTCAAGAATTTTGTCTTTCTTAGGTCCACAATCAAAACTCGTGAAAGCAGCAGTCCAGAGATCAAAAGATACATTGCATTGGGTCACTCTGCTGCACAAAACCTCTTCTGAGTATTGAAAAGCAAGGAATTGACACTGAGGTGCCCCTGGTCCCAGTCATAGTATTTTCAATTGCCTCATATACACATGGAAGTTGAACATTGAATAACGTTACTCAAAGAAGAATGGATGCATTTGCACTGTGGTACTGGAGAATAATATTTAAAGTATCCTAGTCTGCTGAAAGCACTGACTGCTCCTTAAAGACAAGGATCTGGAGACTGTCTAACATACTTTGAACATGTTGTCAAGTGAGACCAGTCCCTGATGAAGGACATCATTCTTAGTTAAATAGAGGGGCAGCAAAAAGAGGAAAATCCCCAACAAGGTGGGTGGACACAGTGGCTGCAACATCAATGAACTCAAGTATAGGAACAATGTGAGGTTGGCAGACGGCTAGGCAGTGTTTCATTCTGTTGTGCATAGGGTCACTACGGGTCAGAAGTGGCTCAATGACACCTAATAACAACAACAAATATAGTTCATTATTTACCCAAATTTTTGCTTGATATATACTTTAAATGATAAAAACATTAAAAAGAAAATATTGAAATATACAGTAGTAGTCTATTAATTCAAGGTTATTTCATCTGGCTTTTGAAGAAATCACTGATTATAAAAGTTAATTAAAGAAATCAGAACATTTACAGTGTGGGAAATCCATATGAATAATTGTCAGCAGAGCCCTTTAGAAGAAGGTCAACTTTAACATAGGTTTTCTTGAAATCAATGTTATTGTCTAACGCTTTAAGACTAGGTCTTGTACTGTTTAACATTTCAAGACTAGGTCTTGTATCAATTATTCCACTGGGAAAAAACATTCAACATTAAGTAAATAGACCCCCGGCCCGAAAATAAGCTCAGTATCATGTGCCCAGTTTTTGAACTTTGACTTAGTTTGTATTCAACCCTTGGTGACCCAGGCCATGTACTATGTAGACAACCAGGACTTTATACTCTGTCTTTGTAAGGTACACAACATCCCTCATAGACCACACTGAAAGGATACCATTCGGAACTCCTACAAAGCCAGCTGGATTTGGTCTTAAATACACTGCAAGTACATTAAAGAAATAAAAATATTGCCATATATCTAAGACTGAATTGAATTGTCCAATTGTGAGATGAAGCAGATGACTACCATCCCAAGGACAGCCTAATCATTGAAACTCTTGCCTCACTGGTTCCCAATAGGTGGTAGATCAAGACTACCAAATATGTGCTATTTTTATACCCTCTTTGCCTTTGTGAAAGAGCAGTAAAGACAGTTTGCTGTATATCTGAATTGTATGTGTATCCGATTCTCACTATTGTGTCTAATCACCTAAATTATAGTTTTTACAAATCAACAGTCCATGTAGTTTGGTCTGAAAGCTGTCATATGCATATATATATTTTTTCCATGAGAATGTTTTAAATTGTATACCAGTGGTGAAAATAATGCCAATATCAACAGACCTACCATATGCCCCACGGGGATTGTTTATAATATGCTTCGATAAATAATAATGCTGTCTTTAAAGTGAACCAGGGACATATACAAACCATAGACATAAGAGTGGAATTTGAGCTCTCAGTTGTAGCCTCCATATAAAAACAATTAGCCCTTATGACATGGCCCTTTCTCAATACCTTCCTCCATGAAGTGATCACTGAAGATATGGGTGCTATATATATAGCAAAATGTGGTGATGAAACCAGATGGTACCCAGCTGTCAAAAATAACAGTTTTGGGTTCTTAAAGTCTTGTCTTAAGATAAGTGGACATCAAAATTAGACATTGGCTAAGTCACATGGAAGAAGCATACCAGCATGTGTGATGCAAGAGTTGTAAGCAATAAAAACAAAACCTGAAGGAGTTAGAGCTTCTATGGTATTAGAGCTCAAATTCCGAACACCAATTTGCAGGGTCTCCCAGGTGGATTAATCCTCTGATGAATCCCTTCTGAGTATAGGCCAGAGAAGTGGAAGGTCTTATTACCAGACAGCGCATATTGTTACTGCAACAGCTATTAGGTCAAAATGTGACACCTTGTCATTTATCTCCCTCATGACTCAAGGTATAATTACTCCAGTTTTTTATATTTTCTGCTCTGTTATTGATTTGCCTTTGCTTCATTGTGTCATTGTTAAATCCTTTGTTTGTATTCTATCTTGATTTTATATGATATGAAATCCAAATAAGCAAAGCCTATGAAGACAATTGGCTCAATCAATTCAAAGGAATGTGGAAAGGGAGGCTGGCAGGAAACAAGGAGCTAACAACAATGAGTACAAAGAAGACAGGTGTACAAGGAATTGAGTATGGTGATGGTTGCACAACTCTTATAAATATGATCCAACTATTAAAGTGGGTGATATTTGATTTGCATGTCTGTGAAATTGATAAAAATAAGCCAATTAAAAAAATTATGCTGTAAAAGTCACAGTGGTCTAAATAAAAAGGTAATGTTTATATTAATTATGGCTCCTTATGCTGCACCCTTAATGTCATAAATTTTAAGCAGTTTAAATTTTAACACATGAAAGGAGCTTTTGTTGTAAACAATTAGATAACTATAAAGAATATATTAAACAGATTATTTTTAAACATTAAACAATAGAGTCCATAGGCATGATCTCTGGGTTAAGGAAACTTAACAATTTGAACCCCATGATTGTAAGGGCAGGAGGAAGAGTTTAAATAGATTACAGAAATCCTACTGAGTCACTGATTTAGAGATTGGAATTCAGGGAGGTCTAAGTGGCTAATCTGGAGAAGAAGAAGCTAAACAGAAAAATGATTTTGGAGATCTGTAGAAAAAAACCTTCAAAATTTGGGCTGCGTGCTCATCTATACATCTGTGACTGGGAAAACCCCCACCACCACACCAAAAATGTGTAACTAAACCCCCAAGCTGAGGTACTAGACATAATTGCAGTCTGCCCTAAACTGTCTGCCTCTGCTACTGTGATGAGACAATTCAATGTCTTGTAAAAGTTGTTTGTAGCCCCAAAGGAGTAAGGGTCAAGATTCTAGTTTGTTAAAAGATATTTGTAAGGTGTTTATTGAAATGACCCAAGAAATCGCCTGGTCAACATGTCCTAGGAGATTAGAAAATTAAAAAATGCAATGTTAAAAATATTATAGAGCAACACTTCCATTATAATTTTGTTATTTATATCTTCAAGCTTGAAAGTTTGTAGCCTTTTCTTGTGTGTGTGTGTGTGTGTGTGTGTATGTGAAATATCTTTATTTAATTTTGCATTGTAAATGTCATGTACATGCCATGTAACAATTTATTTTTTATTGATTATTTTATTGGGGCCTCTTACAGATATTATAACAATCCAGAAATCATTTATATCAAGCGAACTTCCTCCACCTAACACAAACCTCCATCTCCTCTTAGAATTTATAACACTGCAGTAAACCTATGTCTCCCAACTTGTGACTCTCTACCTTTCAATATAGATTTTTGTTTTCACTTCTAACAATCTGTAAGACTGATGTTTCCCTAGGACATCAACAGATAGAAAAAAAATCGTGACAAACCAGTAGGGTTAACCATTTGCAAAGCTCACACTTTGCTGGGAAGAGATTGCATTTTCATAAACTAGGGAGGAAATATGTCTTAATGCACAGGAGAATCAGATACAATATCCAGAAATTCATTTACATCTTTAAATGTCTCCTGAGTACCTATTGATACTTCTTGGCATGATCTCTAAATTCCAAACTCAACTGTGTTTGTCATTAAATTAACATGCTTGAGTCATATTTTCAAAGCCGATTTCCTCTTGATTGATATATAATTTTTTATTTGCTTTTAAATTAGAAAATAACTTGGGTGTCTTTTAGATTTTGGAAATAAATCAATTTCTTATTGTTGCTAGATGTGTTAGATTGGCACAGACATAGTAAACTAAAACAGAAAGTTATTCTCTTACATCTGATGGACACAAGTTTGGGTTAATTCAGTGAAGTCAAAATCAAATTATCATCTGGAACAAATTCCATGCAGAGATTGTTCTTGGCTCATCCAGCTTGTGGTGTTGCCGACACCCTTTTTCTTATGGTCAAATCACTCCAATCTCTGTCTCTCTGCCTTCGTGCCTTCTTTCTTTTGTAGTTAAGATCCTTGTTTCCATGTTATATGGATATTTGTAAATATTTGAGTCCCTTTGGATAATACAGAATAAGCTCCCCATTTCAGAATCCTTAATTTAATCACATCTGAAAAGTTTATTTTGCTATAGGAAGATTCACCGATTCTAAGGATGAGAGCCCTGGTGGCATAGCGGGTTAATATTGGGCTGCTATACACAAGGTCAGCAGTTCTAACACAGCGACAGCCCTGAGAACAAATGATGAGGCTTACTGCTTCTATAAAGATCTATAGCCTCAGAAACCTCAAAGGGGAAGTTCTACACTGTTCTATAATGTCCCTATGAGTCAGAATAGACTCAATAGCAGGCGGTTGCACTGAATTGGATAATGAGGATGTGAACATCTAATGGTGAGCAGGAAGCAGGTGTAATTTAGCCTATCAAAGATGGATGCATTTAGATACAATACCCTAGGAAAGAATCAAATTCTTCTTTTTAAAAATCATTTTCTTTGGGGCTCTTACAGCTCTTTTCACAATCCATCCATCCATCCATTGTGTCAAGCACATTTGTACATATGTAGCCATCATAATTTTCAAAGCATTTTCTTTCTGCTTGAGTCCTTGATATCTGCTCCTCATTCCCCCTCTCTCCTACCCTTCCTCCCTCATGGACCCTTGATAATTTATAAATTTATAATCCTCGCCCTGGACCAATGTCTTACAGCGATTGCTGTCTCCCTTCGCCCACTTGTCTCTTGTCCATCCCCCTAGGAAGGGCTTATATGTAGATCATTGTGATAAATTTCCCCTGCCTCCCCCCACCTTCCCCTTCCCCTCTGGTATCTCTATTCTCATTATCGATCCTGAAGGGTTTATCTGTCCTGGATTCCCTATGTTATGGGCTCTTAGCTGTAGTAGTGTTCATGCTCTGATCTAGTCGGATTTGTAAGGTAGAATTGAGGTCATGATAGTGGGGGAGGTAGCATTAAAGAACTAGAGGAAAGTTGTATGTTTCATCCGTGCTATATTGCACCCTGAATAGCTTGTGTGTTCCTAGTGACCCTTCTGTAAGGGAATGTCAGTAGTGTATAGATGGACTTTGGGTCTTCACTCTGTACCTGTACCCTTATTCACATCAATATTATTTTTGTTCTGGGTCTTTGATGCCTGATATCTGATCCCATCGATACCTCATGATCACACAGCCAGGTGGGATCCATAGCATTTTGGCTCCACTTCCTTCAAGACAAATTTGTTGGTTTTTTTGCAGTCCATTGGGTGGACTTTCGGTATTCTTCTCCAGCAGTGCAGTTCAAAAGCGTGAGTTCTTCTTCAGTCTTCCCCAGTCAGTGTTCGTCTTTCACACGCATATGATGCAATGGAGAACACCATGGTTTGGATCAGGTACACCTTAGTCCTCAAAGTAACATTCTTGCTCTCCAGTATTCTAAAGAAGTCCTGTACAGCAGATTTATCTAATGCAATTGTCGTCTTCTGTTCTCTGGACTTCTGCTTCCATGAGCATTGATTGTGGATTCAAGCAAAATAAAATCCTTGAAAACTTCAACCTTTTCTCCATTTCAGTTGAGAATAATTTGGCTTTTCTTACATTGAGTTGTAGTCCATACTGAAAGCTGAACTCCTTGATCTTCATCGGGAAGTATTTAAATTCTTCCATGCTTTCAGCAAGCAAGGTTGTGTCACCTGCATAGTGTAGGTTAATGAGCCTTCCTCCAATCCTGATGCCGTATTCTTCTCCACATAATCCAGTTTTTCTGATGATTTGTTCAGCATAGACGTTGACAAAGTATGTTGCGTGGATAGAGCCTTGACACAGACCTTGCCTGATTGTAAAGTATGCAGTATCACCTAATTGTTTCCCTCACAACTGCCTCTTGATTCAGGTAACCATCCAGAATGAGCACAATGAAGTGTTGTGGAATTCCCATTCTTCTCAAGGTGATCCATAGTTTAGCGTGGTCCACATAGTCGAAAGCCTTTGCACAGTCAATGAAACATAAGTAAACCTCTTTCTGTAAGTCTCTGCTTTTAGCCAAGACCCATCTAATATCATTGTTCCATGTCTCCTTCTGAATCCAGCCTTCAATTTTCAGCTTCCTGTCAATGTACTGAGGCAAATGTTGTTTGATGATCTTAAGTAAAATTTTGTGTGAAATCAATGGTATCACTCTATAGTTTGAACATTCTCTTTGGTCACCTTTCTTTGGAATGAGTACAAGTATGGATTTCCTTTAGTCAGCTGCCTAAGTAACTGGCTATCCTCCAAATTTCCTGGCATAAGTGAGTGATTGTTTCCAGTGCTTCAGCAGCTTGCTGAACATTTCACTCGGTATTCCATCAATCCCTGAGCTCTGGTTTTCGCTAATGCTTTCAGTGCAGCTTGAACTTCTTCCTTCAGCACCATTGCTTCTTGCTCATATGCCACCTCCTGAAATAGTGGACTGTTAACTAGCTCTTTCTGGTTTAGTGATTCTGTGTATTCTTTCTATCATTCTTTGATGCTCCTCATACCTCTCAATCATTTGCCTATAGACTCTTTCAAAGTTGCAACTTGAGGCTTGCATTGCTTTTTGTTCTTCCCTTTTGGTTTTTCTAATTATAAGTCCTTGCATATTTTGTTATAATATTTGTCTTTGTCTTCTCAAGCTGCCCTTTGAAATTTTCTGTTCAGCTCCTTGACTTCATCCTTCCTTCCATATGCTTTAAGTACTTTATGATTAATAACGTTTAAGTCTCATCTGATATCCACACTGATATTTTCTTTATTTTTTTGTATTTTTTAATGACCTTCTGCTTTCTTCATGAGTGATGTCTTGACGTCCTCCCACAGCTCAATGATCTTCTGTCATTTGTGTTCAATGCCACAAATCTATTCTTGAGACCTCAAATTTCAGGAGCTATAGACTCAAGATGTATTTGGCTCATATGGACTTGTTTTTATTTTCTTCAGTTTTGTCCTGGACTTAAGAATGAGCAATCAATGGTCTGTTTCACAACTGGACTCTTGCCTGTTTCAGCTGTTGATATTGAATTTCTCCACTGTTTCTTCCCAATTTGACTTCTGTGTATTCCATCTGGTAAAGGCCCTGTGTATAGTTGTTGGGTTGTTTTTGGTTTTTTTTTTGAACATAGGTGTTTGCTACAATAAAGTTGTTAATTTTGTGAAATTCTATTATGTAATCTCCAGCTTCATTTCTATCACCAATTCCTTATTTTCCAATTCCTGTTCCTTCCTCTTTGTTTCCAAATTTTGCTTTCCCATTACTTATAACTATTAATGCAAATTAATTTCATGTTAGATCAATTTCTGACTGAAGTTATTAGTATACAGTGAACCCTCGTTTATCGCGGTTAATCAGTTCTAGACCCTACCGTGATAAATGTAATTCCGCGAAGTAGGATTCCTTATTTGTAAATCAAATATTTTCGTAGTTAGAGCATAGAGGACATGAAAAAACACCCTTTAGTCACCATTACACTCGTATTACCCAATTTATTAAACGAAAAAGGGAAAATACAGTAAAACATTTTGGACGTTACAATTATCATTTATTATTTATTATATTATTTATGGCATCTAGTTTACAGTATTACATATTTCACATACAGTATTATTATACATAGTTCTTACAAATACTGTAATCAATAGTCTATGAAATGACTTAAGGGATGTACTATGCAGGTGGGTTGCCGTCTTTTTCCTCTGAAGGAGTGGGTGTAGGCAGTGGGTGCTGTTACGCAAAAACCGCGATAGAGTGAAGCCGCGGAAGTCGAAGCGCGAAGTGGCGAGGGTTCACTGTAATTCTTCATTTTCTTCATCAGTAGTTTTTGCGGTTGGTGCATATATTTGAATAATAGTTGTACTGACTGGGTTTCCTTGAAGAAGGATAGATATCATCTGATGACAGATAGCATTGTATTTCATGATGGATTTAGCAAGATCTTTTTGGACAATGAATGCTATGGCATTCCTCTTGATTGTGCTATTTCTGTCACAGTAAATCAAATGATTTTCTGATTCAAGATGGCCAATACTAATCCATTGTAGCTCACTAATACCTGGGATATGAATCTTCATGTGTTCTATTTCAAACTCTTCCAATTTTCCTAAATTCATACTTTGCACATTCCAAATTCCAAGTATTAGAAGATTTTTGCTACAATTTCTATTTACCTCGACTCATGCCTCATCGGCAAATGAAGATTGGGAAGGCTCCACTCCCACAACCTTTACTGGACTCACATTACCATGGTCAACTCCCCTCCATGACATCGTCTCCTCTTTAGTCACATCCAGTGCACTTGGACATGAGGAAACCATCTGCCAGCAATGTTTCCAACAATATTCTGTTTTCTTTTTTAGGCTTTTGGTATTTGAAAATGCTTGTAAGTTATGCTTCATGTTTTCAGAGTGGGGCTGAGTCTTTCTTTGCTGTCTGATTTTAGTCTGGAAGACCCTCTGAAACCTGCTCACTTTGGGTGACCCTGCTAACGTATGAAAAACCAGTGACAGCTTCCAATATCATAGCAACACAGAAGGCACCACATTGTGACAAGCCAACAGTTGAATGGTGGAAATATTATTAAAAACACTGTTTTTATAAAATGCAAAGTGTGCTCAACATGAATAGGTTAAACATTTAATCTGAGCTTCTGGTTAAGAAATTATGCTTATAAATATATTCAAACAAACAAAATATTGCACAAATTGCAAAACATTGCATATAGTTTTTCTAGAGTCAACCCTAAACCTATCTTTCATTTACAAATTTAAATGTAAAGTAATTTTGTATACCTTCAAGACATTTTAATATACCAGGAATTTCTCTTATCATTTTAACATTTCTAGCCATTTCTAAATGTTATTATTCATTTTAGTTTTATTAGTTTTGATTCCATTTTGCCTAATGGTGTTTTTATTTTATTTTATTTTAAAAGGAGTTCATTTGGGGGATTCTTTGCCTATCTTTTGATTCTCAAGCTTACTGTGTCAATTTGATTTACATATTTAGATTGTACAATTTTGTATAATAAGTAGCCAGAAAGTTGCTACTATCTGATTTAATAAATGAACTTACCAAATGTATGTTTATACTCCAAATAGATATATTTTGATTTGACTGTATCATCTTATTTTATGTTTCCCTTTCATTGGTTTGGTACATCCTTATTTTTTTCTAAACAAATCATATCTTTTTATTTTCTCATTTCTAGTCTACAAAAGGATATAGACCATTTTATTCCTTCTGCTGTTATTTTATTACTTTAAAATTATCTACTTAACAGCATTTAGAAACCATTATTGATGTTTGAATAGAAAAATCTCCACTTATTATTTTCCTGATATGAAACATGAGAAAAATTAATGTATTTGTAGGTTAATCTAGCAACTTTCTCTAAATATGCTCCTCCTTCTACCACTTCACAGGTTTTCTTATTAATCTAGTCCATTATACTTCCATTATCATTATAGATAGTTCCATTATAATTGTTGTACTATTTGAATTAATGTCAGGATTGAGTTCCATCCAGTCTCCATTTCTCTCACAGACAATCCGGGCCTCAGTGAACCATTCTAATAAAAACAACAATCACCTGGAAATCAGTTCATCCATTTTACACTGGGCGGAAAATGTGGGAGTCAGAGAATAAGACGCTTCAACTTCCCGTTCAAGTGTGATAAATGGCAACATTTTGCACTTAGCATCTGATGAGTGAGTCAGGCACACTGGACCCCTTTTCTCTGGTATCCACTTGCGTCCGAATTACGGATCAGTCAGGCTGCACCCTGCCAACTGCGTGCTAACACAAATATGTCACAATACCACCAGTTCTAGTCACGTTCCAGTTATGTTCTCTTTAGGGGTATTTAACTCCTTAAAGGGGTTTTATTTTCTTATTTAAACAGAAAAAAAACAAATATAAACAGTAATTATGCTCTCAGTTTTAGGTGCCGAGCTGGTCTGGCTTTTAGTCACCTGCGCACAACAGAAGCAAACACTACTTGGTCCTGCGCCATCCTCACAATTGACCTGTGCTTGAGACCATTGTTGCAGCCACTGTGTCATTCCATCTCCTTGAGGACCTCTTCTGTTTCATTGCCTCTCCACTTTACCAAGCGTGATGTCCATCTCCAAGCACTGGTCTCCTTGAAAACATGACCAATGTATATGATGAAAATCTCGTCATCCTTTCCTCTAAGGAGCACTGTGGCTCCTTAGACAGACTTGTTTGTTCTTTTCGCAGTCTGTAGTATGTTCAATATTCTCCACCAACACACACAATTTAAATTCATCCATTCTTGTTTGGCCTTCCTTATTCAATATTCAATTTTCATATGCATAAAAAGCAATTGAAAATACCTTGGCTTGGGTCAGGTTCAGCTTGGGTCAGGCACATCTTAGTCCTCAAAGTAACATCCCTGCTTTTCAACATTTTAAAGAGGTTTTTTGCAGCGGATTTACTCAGTACGATACATATTTTGATTTCTCATCTGCTGCTTCCATGAGCATTGTTTGCGGATCAAAAAGAGATGAAATCCTTGACTATGTCAATCTTTTCTTCATTTATCATGATATTCCTATTGGTCAAGATGTGAGGATTTGGGACCTCTTGACATTGAGCTGTAATCCATACTGAAGACTGTAATCCTCGAGCTTCATCACCAAGTGCTTCAAGCCCTCCTCACTTTCAGCAAACACGGTTGTGTCATTTACAAATCGCGGGTTTTTTATACGTCTTCCTCCAATCCTGATGCCATGTTCTTCAGATAATTCCACTTCTCAGATTATTTTCTCAAAACAGTAATTATAAGGAATAGAAAAGAATGACCTATTAAATCAACTTGATTACCTTTTGGTTTATTCATAATTTTTAAAATGTTCTTGACCAACATTAATAAGAAAACTGTGCTACTCATCTTTTCTTTTGAACTAGAATCTGTCCCAAATAATGGATTACTTGAGGGAGAGAATATAGTCTCACAGCTTGATTGGAACATTCGCAATTTCTAAAATAAAGTCACAAGAAATGTTGAGTTTTATTAAGGTGTGATGTGTGTGCACGTCCACATACACGCAGAGACACATTGTCAGAGAGAATTTAATAAAACATAAAAATGTTTTGAGAATCAAGAGGGTAACGAATATATAAATGTGCTTTATACAATTGATGTATGTATGCATTGTGATAGGAATTGTATGAGTGCCCAATAAAATGATTAAAAAACAAAACAACAAAAAAAGTCTTCTTAAAAAGTGGAGAAAATGGAATTTTTGTGTAGTGAAAAAAAAAGAGCAACACTGTTGCCTGCAGTCGCCAACACAGATAATATACCCTTTCTGGTGTTATTTAAAGGACCACTGCTATCAAGTCCGTTCTGATGCTTAGAACCCTAGAGGACCTTGCAGAGCTCTGTGTCTGGGGTCTACGACTATACATCTTCATAAGAGTAGAAATCCTGATCATTCTCTTTAAGAGCTGCTGGTCTAGTCACACTGCTGACTTTGTGGTTTGCCGCCCAGTGTGTGATGCCCTCTGCCACCAGGACTCACATTGAGATTTCTTGTTAACTATCTTTTTCTTTGATCTTCTACTGTGGAAGAAGCCAGCAACCGTGTGGTCAGGAAAACCCAGATGGCAAAGAGTTGAAGCATCTTGCCCATAGAGACTGATGTGAGTTGAGACGTAAATTCTTCAGATCCCTGCAAGCTTTAAAGTGAACACACTCCTAGATGATTTGGTGACCACCCATGTAAGCACTATTGTCTCTTAACCCTCAGAAACTGAGATAATAAATACTGGTGTCTTCACTTACTAGGATTTGGGTTAATCTGCCATAAAACAATCAATAGTTGATCCAGTAAGATACTGCTCAGAGAGACTACTGACAGCTATTGTGAAAATAAAATATCCAGTATAATTATCATGGAAATGATCATGGGAGTTTATAGTTATCTCCAAGGTTAACAACCCTTTCTGTTTTTTAAATCATTTTATTGGGGGCTGGTACAACTCTGATCACAATCTATACATCCATCCATTGTGTGTCAAGCCCATTTGTACATTTGTTGCCCTCATCACTCTCAAAATATTTGCTTTCTTCTTGAGCCCTTGGTATCAGCTCCTCATTTTCCCCTCCCTCCCCGCTCTCCCTTCCTTATGAACCTTTTATAATTTATAAATTATTATTATTTTGTCATATCTTACACTGTCCGATGTCTCCCTTCACCCATTTCTCTGTTGTCTGTCCCCCAGGGAGGAGGTGCTACCCTTTGCCCCCGAAAATAAGACAGTGTCTTTTTCTTTTTCTTATTTGAATGATTTGATACATTTCTTTTTTTTAAATTTTTCGTTAATTTTATTAGGGGTTCATACAACTCTTATCACAATCCAGACATACCTCAATTGTGTAAAGCACATTAGTACATTCATTGCCCTCATCATTCTCAAAACATTTGCTCTCCACTTAAGCCCCCGGCATCAGCTCCTCATTTTTCCCTTCCCTCCCTGCTCCCCAGTCCCTCATGAACCCTTGATAATTTACATTTTGTCATATCTTACCCTGTCTGATGTCTCCCTTCACCCACTTTTCCTCTGTCTGTCCCCCAGGGAGGAGGTCACATGTAGATCTTTGTAATCGGGAACTGGAAACACAGAGAATCCAGGACGAATGATCCCTTCAGGACCAGTGGTGTGAGTGGAGCGATCAGGAGGGTGAAGGGAGGGTGGGTTGGAAAGGGGGAACAATCATTTCTTGATTGTGTATCAATTCTTGAAAAAATATCGGGAAACTAGAGGAGTCATGTTAATGTGGAAGTCATAAGCTAGAAATGCATATCTGCTTGTCTTCCTTCCTACTCTGCTTCCTTATTTTCTTATTTTCTTCCTTCCTTTATTTCGTATATTCTGTTTTATCCACATCATTTCTCATCTTGTTCAACTAATCAGTAGAATGCAGCACCTTAGCACCATTCCTGCTCTTAACGTCAGAAATAAAATCAGTTCTTTATTGAATACTTATGAGGCATGATCTCTACCAAGCAATGCAACACAATTCAAAAATCAATATATAAGAAAGTATTAGTAAGGGTATTTGACATGTAGCTAAGGATATGGAAATTATATTTTTACAAATACAGTTGATTTCATATTACTTTAAATTCAAATTCAAATGGTAAAATAAATTCACATATAAAAAGGTATACATGTGATCCTTTAATTGAGCATTCATTTAGTCATATTTCATTTTGACTTGTTTCAAATGGGTGGGGTCGCGTGACATGTAGTCTGCTACATGTTTATAAATATAAACTGATTAACTGATTAGGAACTTCAGAATGCAATAGGGTATTGCAAATGACTATGCATAGTTTCTTAGAATCCACAGGTCAAACAAAAAATGTGTTTAATATGAGATGCAGAATGATAATGTAGCTTCTCAAGTCTATTTAAAGAAATACCTCTCAATAAATCAAAATTCTTGTATGTTTTCTAGAATATATAAACTTCAACAGAAGAATAATTAGCATAAGATTTGTAGAAATTTTCTTTTTTCAAGATGTCAAAGAAATCATAATTCTTGGTATCAAAAGTAAATAATGTGACCCAGGAATCTGTACAAATATCTGCATATGTACATAAATATGTACAAATACATACATAAATAATTTATATCAGTATTTTCAGAAGGCTTATTAAAAACATGCTATATATAAATGATATAAGCTTGTTCTGAGAGTAGGGTAGACTTAAGCTTGCTGATAAAAATTAAAGACTGAAGCCTTCAGTATGGGCTGCAATTCAATGTAAAGAAAATTAAAATTAAAATAATTAGACCAATAGACAACAGCATGATAAACAGAGAAACGATTGAAGTTGTCAATGATTTCATTTTGCTTAAATTTAAAATCAATGGTCATGGAAATAGTATTCAGGAAATTTTAAAAATGCACTACTGCATTGGACGAATCTGCTGCTCAAAACTGAAAACCAAGCCCATTGCCATGGAGTGAATTTCTACTCATGCTGACCTCATAGGACAGGATGGCTCTTCCCGCGTGGATCCTGAGACATCAGTTCTTTCGGGAGTATAAAGACCTATGTGAAGTGTTCAGGAGTAAAATGTTACTTTAGGGCTAAGGTACCCTGACACAGCGATGGTGTTTTTAGTCATCTCATGTGAAAGCAGAATAACGAATAAGGAAGAGCACAGGAAAACATTATGCACTTGAATTATGGAGTTGTTGAACATTATTGAGAGAACCCTGGGCCTCCAGAGAACAAACAAATGTGTCCTGGAAGAAGTACAGAGTTCTCCTTAGAAGTGCAGAGGTGAGGCTTGGTCCTATAGCTTTTGAATATATTATCAGAAGAGACAAGTCGCGGGAAATAGGCACCATCTGAGGTAAAGTAGAGGGGCAGCAAAAAATACGAAGACCCTCATCGTGATGGGTTAACACAATGCCTGCAGCAATGGGCTCAGACAGAACCATTGAGAGAGTGGCCCAAGGTGGGGCAATGTTTTGTTCTGTTGTAATACAGTTGCTTTGCGTCAGAGCTGACTTGATTGCTCTTAACAATAGCAATAATATAGGGAGATTATCAATGGAATCACAAAAGCCCTTAAGAGAGAAGCAGACGAATGGGAATCTGAGATGAAATGGCAATGATGGAGCAGTCTTCCTCACAGCCTCTAGTAAAACCCAGTGTTGCTGACCCCTTTTAGACTCTTCACCTCCATAACCATAAAATAATATATTTGTATGCCTTGGAGCCACTATGAGTGTAGTAAGACTTTTATTGTTGTGATTCTTTGTTGCTGTTGTTGTTGTTAGATACCCTCCAGTCAGTTCTGGCTCATAGCAAACCGAAGTATAACAGAATAGGACACTGTCCAGGCCTGTACCATTTTCACAACTGTTGTCATCTTTGAGCTCATCTATGTAGCCACTCTGTCAATCCATCTTGTTAAAGATATCCTTCTTTTTCGCTCCCCCTCCACTTTACCAAGCATGATGCCCTTCTCTAGGGACTGTGCTTTCTTGACAAGAAGTCCAAAGCACATGAGATGAAGTCTAATTATCCTTGCCTCTAAGGAGCATTCTGGCTCTACTTCATTCAAAACAACTGTGTTGGTTCTTTTGGCAATCCACGACACTTTCAACATTCTTTGCTAGTCCTGTAATTCAAACACATTAATTTTTTCTCAGTCTTCCTTACTCAATGTCCAACTTTCACCTGCATACGAGGCAATTAAAAATACCGTGATTTAGGTCAACAGGATCTTAGCCCTCAAAGGAAAACCCTTACTTTCAACACTTTAAAGAGGTCTTGTGCAGTAGATTTACCCAATGCAATCAGCCCTTTGATCTATTCACTGCTGCTTTGACTGCAGATCCGAGCAGCCTAAATCATTGACACTTCAAGCTTTTCTCTATTTCTCATGCTGTTCTCTCCAGGCTCAGTGGTAAGGCTGTCGGTTTTCATTTCATTGAGCTGTGGTACCTAGGGAAGGCCTTGATCTTCATCCTTCAGTCCTTGGTCTTCATCAGCAAGTGCTTCACATCCTCCTGACTTTCAGCATGCCAGATTATGTCATCATCAACACAGCGCAGGTTGTTAATAAGCCTTCCTTCAACCCCAACGCCACATTTTGCTTCATATAATCCAGCTTCTATGATGTTTCTCGCATATAGATTGAATAAGTATGGTGACAGGATGCAACCATGACACACGGCCCTTGTTCTGTTGGTACAACTGCCTATTGATCCATGTTTAGGTTCTGCATGAATGCAACGTAGTGTTCTTGGAGTCCTATTTTTCTTAAGGTTATCCATAATTTGTTATGGTCCATATAGTCAAATACCTTAGCATACTCAAGGAAAAACAAGTAAACATCTTTCTGATAGTCTCTGTTTTCAGCCAAGATCCATCTGTGATCAGCAATGATATCTATCCCTTCGTACGTGTCCTCTTGTGAATCTGGCCTGAATCATGGGCTGCTTCCAGTCAATATACTTCTGCAAGCATTGTTGGAAAATCTTGAGCAAAAATTTTGCTCATATGGGATATTGATATTGATCTATAGTTTGAGCATTGTGTTGGGTCATATGTGTTTGGAATGTGCACAAATATGGATCTCTTCCCATCAGTTGGCTAAGTAGCTGTCTTCCAAAATTCCTGGCATAGATGAGTGAGTACTTCCAGTGCTTCATCAGCTTGTTGAAACATTTCACTCAATATTCCATCAATTTCTGGAGCTTTAATTTTGACTGTTTTTAGTTCAGCTGAAATTCTTCCGTAAATACCACTGGTTCTTGTTCATATGCTATATTTTAAATGGTTGAATGTGGACTATCCATTTTTGATACAGTGTATCTGTGTATTCTTTCCATCTTACGTTGATGTTCAATATTTTGCCCATAGATTTTTTTCACGATTTCAACTTGAGCCTTGAATGTTTTTCTTGAGTTCTTTCAGTTTAAGATATGCTAAGCGTGCTCTTTTTTGGTTATTTTCAGATCACATGATATCTGACTTTGTCCTATTGAGCTGCTCTTTCGAAATCTGTTCATCTCTTTGACTTCATTGTTTCTTCCATGTACCTTAGCTACTCTACAATTAAGGGCAAGTTCCAGAGTCATTTCTAACATCCAACCTTATCTTTTCTTTCTTTCCTCTTTTAATGATTTTTTGCTTTATTCATATTTGTTATGCCGGTCTACAGTTCATCAGTTCTTTAGCCATTAGTGTTGAAGGAGACAAATCTGTTCTTGAAATGTTCTTGAAATTCAAGAGGGAGAGACTCAACGTCGTATTTTGGCTCTCATGGACTTGTTTCCATTTTCTTCAACGTCAACCAGAACTTTATTTTTTCAAGCAGAACTTATATATCAGAAATTGATGATCAGTTTCACAATCAACCCCTGGCCTAGTTTACCCCTTGATGTTGAGTTTTTCCATAGGTTCTTCTCACAAATGTTGTCAATTGTCTTTCTATTTATTCGTTTTTGAGAAGTCCTCATGCAGAGTCACCTACATATGTGTGTTATGCTGTTGAAAAAGTTATTTGCGATGAAGAATTATTTGGTTTTGCAAAATTCTAACATTCAATCTCCAACTTTATTTGCATCAACATTGCCATATTTTCCCACTACTGTTCCTTCTTTGTTTCCAACTTTTGTATTCCACTCAATAATAATTATCAATGCACTTTGATTGCATATTTGATCAATTTCCAAATCAAGATGTTAGTAGAATTCTTCAATTTCTTCATAAATAGCTTCCAATGTTTGTGCATAATTTGAATAATAGCTGTGTGGATTGGATTTCCTTTGAGGATAAATATAATCTTATAATAGGCAGCATTGCACTTCAAGTTCACTCTTAAAATTTCCTTTTGATGATGAATGCAAAGCTATTTTTGCTTTTTTTTTCATTCCCAGCATCGTAAACCATATGATTTTCTGATTCAACATGGCCAATATGAATCTATTTCAGCTCACTAATGACTAGAATGCTGATTTTTATGTTTCATATCTTTTTTTACAATTTGAAAATTTCCTCTTTATTTGTGCATTGCAGGTTCCAATTGTTCATTGATTTTTATAGCTATTAATTCCCATCTTGTTTAGCACCCCATCAGAAAAGATGCATATTTAGTATCACTATCAGCAATAGAAAGCTAACAGTAACTGTTCTTTATATTCTTTTTTGCAAGCTTTGCTGCCTCTTAATATAGATATTGGGACACACAATACTTGGTCTTCAAGCTTCTGTTCCCCATCTGCATGTTAGCCGACAGTGCTCCAAAGTCTTTATGGCTCTATACGCAGATGTCTCTTCTTTCCCAACCTCTCCTTTGATCTTTCCTCTGAAGTCAAACAGCTAAGTTAAGTGGTTGTTTTATGTTTCGTGGTCACCCCAAATTCAACATAGCTTATGAATTTTTCCCACTCTTAATTAATGAAACTACCATTTTCCCTGACACTTAAAAAAATACATATTACTCAGCTTTAATTTAGATTGGGCCAAATATTCTTCTAAAATATTTCCAAAGTTTTCTACATGCTTTACTTCTTCTACTGTCATGTTAGTGAAAACCATAGAACAACTTCCAACACGTTTAAAACAATTGCATGTTTATCTGATATTTTATTGTTCTTAGTTGTTTTTATCTCTAAAATTCAATTGTCATGAATTAATCAATTTTATTTTTAAAATTAGGCTAAAAATTATCTGCTTCCCATATTTAAATTTTTACTTTTACTTTTTACTGTTGTATGGAGAAGCCTATTTAATTTCACCTCAAGTGATTAAATTAGAAAACTGAGATATATGATACTGGTAATATATATATAAAGGGTTCTTAATATGTGACTTAAGAATTTTGGCTTTATCCTGTTGCAAAAAAACTTTTAAAAAACGCTTAGGAGAAACTGCATTATTATATTTTCCTTTCTGAATGATTTTAGCAGTTATGAAAATTGCTGAAATGAAAAATTATCAAGTTATACATTGCTATGAAGCCCATTGAAGAATTTTGGGCATAGCAGGGGACCAAGCAAAATCCTTTGTCAAAATCCAGTGAATGAAGCTATTTTCTTGTCCAGTTGTCTGTGTGTGTGTGTATGGGTGTAAAATAACAACAGTGTTTATATAGATGATATATTTATTTAATAAATGAGAAAACCAGAGTTAGGAAACTTTCCTCAATTATACACCTAATAATGGAGAAATATTTAATTTTATAATACTATGCCTATGTTTACAATTTTATATATTGCTGCATAATTATACAGCATATGATAGGATATGTGATTCATAATTATAGATATTTTAACATTCCAAGACAAAGGCAAAATATAATATTTCCACATTTTCAAATGGGTCTTGTAAAACTTTGTCTTGTCTATGTGACTGCATACAAATAACACCAGTAAAACCAGAATCAGTGTTTCTACTTCATCTTTCCTCCTTGCCTTCCAAGGCATCTAACGTGTCATCAGGTGCTGACTACTGAGTGTAGTAATTTCTTCTCCAGCCTCCTACCAGACGGAGAAGGAGCCCAGTGCACCTCAAGATGGACCCCTAAGACTAGGATAGAAAGAGCAAGCTCAGTAACTTACATTTTACTGATGTGGAAGCATATTTTGCATTACAATTAGACTCAAATATCACTATTTCATTTAACATTTTTTCTTCAAGCAGGAAATTTAAATGTCTATTAATGATATCATAAAAAGAACAATTGCTTTTATGTTGAATAAAGTACTATCTATAATCTTTTATTTATATAGTATTATGCTTTCCATTTTAAGCTGGAAGATATAAAATAATTCTCATTTATATTAGTATTCCTCAGATAGTCTTTTAGAGAGCAATCCTAGGGAGAATGGAATAGTCCTCAAATCATGAATACCAAGTAGATTCAATTCAGAGAGCTCAGTGCTCTTAAAACTAGTTTGGCAGTAAAATACCTAATTAGTATTGTGGGGTTTTAGCAGAATTTGTTTCTGCCTTCCAAGGGCAATGCTCAATGTTTACTTATTCAACAAATATTTATTAAGGAGCAGTTAACCTTGATGAGTAAGAGTGTACCCCAAACCCAAGCTCAATGCCGTCGAGTCGATTCTGATAGTATAAGTGTCCGTGTAAGACAGGGTAAAGCTGTGCTCAGGTTTCCGGAGTTGGCTGTTCCTCAGTTCTTTCATTTGTCTCATGAAAGAATTCACGTCAAAGCACGTTGCGTGATCCAAGTGGCTTTGTATGAAGGAACGGAAAAGCTCCAGATGTTACAGTCTCAAAAGGGTCCACACGATTTCTGGACAGTGTGCCAAGCAGTGTGGAAGCCACACCGGGGTTCACAACTGGGCACGGACAACCATGTGGAAAAGAGCACCCACACATGCTGAACTTGGTTGCGGGGGTGGGTGTGGATGGGAGGGGAACCCGGGAGTCCAGAAGCCCCAAAACTCTAGAAACTAAGAACACGTGGGCCCTGAGTAGGCCCAGAGCAGGTACACATGCACCCACGCAGGGGAGGGAGACCCTCACCCTCTACCTGCGGGAAGACAAGGAGCAGGGTAAAAGAGAGCAAGGCCTTCCCACAACCAGGCTATTCCACACCTCTGGTTGGGGAAGCATGGTTGATAGTATTGGTTAACCCAATTGGCTGAGTTGGGCCCACCTGTATGATGTACCTAAGGTGGGTGTGTCCAAGATATTGGCTTTACCTGGGCCAGGGGGCTTGTGCCTATGCACGCTCAGCTTGGAGTCTTCATAGGTGTTCAATGGTTGCCTGATTTCTTTCCAACCTCCTCCATGGGGGCCTTTGCAGACATGGGAGGGACAACACCCCTGTCCCTCAATCTAGCTACCTAAATCAGCCTTGTGACTTTCTAAGACTATAATGTTTTATGGGAGTCGAATGCCTCATCTTTCTCCTGGGAAGCAGCTGGTGTTTTTGAACTTCTGATCTTGGGATTAACAGCCCAACCTATAAACACTAAGCGACCAGGGCTTTCTGAGTAAGAGCATATTCTACAATTTTCTCTATATGTAACTTTAAGATAATTAACACCGTTGCAAAAATGATTAAGGGATAGAGTACTAGACAGAAGATTGTGAGAGGAAACCCCCCAGTGGTAACTTGGGAGACAGGTCTAATGAGATGCTTCTTGCCAATCACCCTTGACGTCCTAGAAAGTTCTGCTTTGTAAAATATGAGTCTGTGGTCACCTTGAGTCGAAACTGCCCTGAGGGCAACTAATCATACTACCATGACCCCCTCTTCTCTTAGGTAACATAAATGGCAAAAAAAGTTTGTCAGGTGTTTCCTACCTCCAAGAGCAGGACTGCTTTAAAAGAGCCATGAGGGTGGTAGAAGAGCATGATTTGGTCAATTGACAATAGTTCATGATAAGGATTCAAGATGAGCCTGGGGAGGCAAGAAACTACTAGAATTTAAGCAGCAGTTCTCAACCTTCCTAATGCCGCAACGCTTTAATATAGTTCCTCATGTTATGGTGACTCCTCCCAATCATAAAATGATTTTTGTTTCTGCTTCATAACGGTAATTTTGTTATTGTTATGAATTGGGCAGCCCTGTGAAAGGGTCATTCAACTCTCAAAGGGATTGCGACCCACGGGTTGAGAAGTGCTGACTTAGAGGGTCTTATACTAGTGTGGAATGGTAAGCATAGAGATAGATAGCTTCTGTCCAGATGACTCCATATCTTCCAGTATTTCAGATATAATCTGTTCTAGGAAACCCAGAATAGCTTTAGACAAAGTTGTTACATTGTCTGCTTTTTGCCCTTGTAAACTAAATAGAGCTGGAGTGCAGAGAACGGATGGCAAAGTGAGACATTCCAGGGTCAGGCAAAATAAGCAGGAAATCTTTAAACAATTCAGTAGAATCCAAACAAACAAACAAACAAACCCCCAAACCAGGAACTTAAAAAAAGGAGTGGGTAGCTTCTATAATTTGTTAGGAGATATAATGACCAGCAGCTTTTTAAGTTTTCCTTTTTGTTGTTGTTTTGGATCACATGATGAAGTGGCAATGGATTTATTATCACTTTTCAGGACACAGCACACATATAAATGTATAGCTAGGTTCATGTCTGAAATTCATATTCCAGAAATGAATCCTCTCTACTTGTGTTAGTCCAAGTAGATTAGGGAAAAAAATTCATTGACACTCATACATCTGTAAGAGAGAACTTTATATGAAAGAGCAATTGTATATTAAGAAACATACCAACCCAGACCAGATCAAGTCCATAAGTCTGATATTACCCCATATGTTTAATACTAGTCCATAAATTCCTCTTTAGACACATGTAGCCATACAATGATCCAAATGCAGAAAGATCACAGGCAAGTGCGTAGAAAGTCTTGTAGATCCAGTGGCAGTGGAAGCATCTCTTTGTTGCATGGGTCTCCACATGGCTCCTCCAGTTCCAGGACTCTAGCTCCATCAGTGTGTCTCTGTGTGGCTTGTCCACAGGAATATTAAGCAGCTATTGTGGGTGTCCTGCCTCCACAGGAGTTCCCAGAATTCTCAGCAGAAGGCCATGCCCACACAGAGGTATTATTGGCTATGTTCTGATTGACATGCTAGACTCCACCCCTTCACTCAAATTTAGAGATTATATAACTGCCACATTATTTATTCTGATCTTTTCTCCATTTTGTTATTTCAAAAACTATCAATTATGACTTACTGAACTGACTTTATGACCAATTAAATGGTCATATTAAAAACAAAAAATGTGAATCTATGAATAGAAATCATGATTTTAAAACTGATTGAATGTCACAAATTGACAGACAAGAATATTGATGGAAAGAAATTTTGCTGGCTTAATCACATGGATAGTGGGTTTTATTTATTTTATTCAGATGAGAAGACATTCAGATGTGGAATGATGTATATTTCTAAGACATCTGTGAGATTGTAAGTGGAGGGGGCCAGAATCATGTCTCTCTCTCTCTCTCTCCATATATATCTTATGTAATAGGTCTGCACTAAATAAAGATACAGAAATTCTTAGTGATTAATAGTGCAACTTGTAAATTCTGGTTCATATTCTTACTATAGTACTTAGCATCTGTGAAACAATAGTCAACTATATTTTATTCTCTCCAAGACATAGTTTTGTCCAAAATGGAGAAAATAACAAAATATTTACTTGTCAGAGTTAGAATAAAATAATGCATACGATGTATTTATCGTAAGTGTTCTTTAAATATAAGTTCTTATCATAGTTGTTTTATTATTACCATTATTAGTTATTATACTACACAGGATCTAAAATAGATACCAGGAGGGTATAGAATGCCTGGTGGAGTTTGATGAATTGTACTGTAGCCAAGAGGAATTACTAAGAACTGAATGAAGGGTGAACATGATCATGGGACAGGAGGAAAATAAAAGGAAATAGGAAAGAACTAGGAGACAAAGTATTATATATAGATATAAATATAGGCATGTACATATATAAATATATTAATATATAAGATAAGGGTATTGACCTTTGTACATATATCTATATATCAAATTATTAAGGTAGTAGATGGACTTTGGGCCTCTATTTAAGTCTTTCCTCAGCACAAGAACACTTTGTTCTAATAACCTGGCATTCTGTGATACCTTTCTGACACGATTGCTGAAGACAAAATGGCTGCTTAAGCAAATGTGGTGAAGAAAGCTGATGCTGCCCAGCTATTAGAAGATAGCATCTGGGGAGTTAAAGGCTTGAAGTTAAACAAGCTGCCATCTAGCAGGAAAGCAACAAGCCCACATGGAAAAAGCACACAATCCTGTGTGTTCACGAGTTGTCAAAGGGGTCAGGTATCAGAAGATCAAAAGCAATTATATTGATGTGAGGGGGAGGAATTGGAGTGAAGACCCAAAGCCTGTCTGTAGAGAATTGGAGATCCCCTAGCAGAAGGGTCATGGGGAAGGTATAATTCAGCCAGGGTGCAGTATAGCACCAACGAAACACACAACACTCCCTGGTTCTATAATGCTTCCTCCCCTCCACTATCATGACCCCAGTTTTACCTCACAAATTCTGCTGGACCGGAATATATACATCAGTACAAATAAGAGCTTTCGACACAGGGAAGCCAAGGCAGATAAAGCCCTCAGGAACAGTAATGGGAATAGTGATACAATGGTGTGTGTGTGTGTGTGTGTGTGTGTGTGTGTGTGTGTGTGTGTGTGTGACATTCAGTTCAAGTAAAAAGGCCTCACTTGGAGAACATTGGAGGGGGGAGAAAGAGGAACAAATAGCAATGATGGATTTATTAACAACACACACACCACTGCCACCAAGGGGGTGTATAACAGAAACATGGGTGAAGGAATACAGTGGACAGTGTAAGATATGAATAAATAATAATAATATACAATTTATCAAGGGTTCACAAGAGTGGGAGGTTAGGAGAGGGAGGAAAAATGAGGAGCTGATAATAAGGAGTCAGATAGAAAGAAAACTTTTTGAAAATGATGATGGCAACATATGTACAAGTTTGCTTGAAATAATTGATTTATGGATTGTTATAATATCTGTAAGAGCCCCCAATGAAATGATTTAAAAAAATGGAGAAAATAATGAAATGTTTACCTGTCAGGATTAGAAAAAAATAATGCATGTGATGGGTTTATCATAAGTGTTCTATAAATATAGGCTCTAATCATAGTTGTTTTATTATTATTATTACTATTATTAGTTTATTATACTATAAAAAACAGTTCCTGACTACAGTATGGACAGCAGTTAGGAAACTACTGCTACTAACATTCCCAGTAAAAAAACAACACTGATTATGCATGTTTTCAATACCCCTGCTTGCCCATCTTAATCACAAGGGATTGTCTCTTTTCCATTGCTAAGGAATGGAATTTCAAACCATAGCATTTCTCCTTCTGACATCAAGCAGTAGCTGAGAAGGAAATAGAGATAAGATTCTAGCATCTGCCAAAGCTGGATACTTACTCTTTTTGGTTTTGCTTTTTTAATTAACAATGGAAAAGGAGCATGTCTATAGAACTTTAAAACTGAATTAAGTAGTGACTCTTCAAAACTAAAACTAATGTGTCTGATAACTAACAGTGTGTTAATCAAAGGAACTGTTAT
This sequence comes from Echinops telfairi, assembly GCF_000313985.2. Classification (NCBI taxonomy): domain Eukaryota; kingdom Metazoa; phylum Chordata; class Mammalia; order Afrosoricida; family Tenrecidae; genus Echinops; species Echinops telfairi. Next base: position 35,122,823 of record NW_022111324.1, on the reverse strand, counting down.
TTTTCTACATAACAAGGAGTGTATGGGCTAACTGGTTTAATTGCTTAACAGTGCGAACAAGGACACAGGAGTTTCCATCTTTCAGCTCTGTGTCCTTCAGTGTGACTTTCGTATTCTACACATCGCCTGAAGGCTTCACGATAGCTCCATACCCAGACTCGATTTCTGCATGGAGACGGGAAAGAGAGACAGAGGGAAAGCATCATGCTAGCAGTTTTGGTTTCCATTGTATTAAGAAATCTCAGAACAGCCAAGGCACAGAGAGGACCATAAGGCCGATCCCACCATGAGCTAGACAACGTGTCCTCTCACTGACCCATAGCACTAAGGGGGAGCACTGGAGACACAGTGCGAGTAGTGTGCCTGGCCTGACCCTTCACACAGGGCCAAAACACAAAGGGAGTGAAACAGAGCAGCAAGGGGAGCAAAGCAATGAAGTCCCTGGGGAAACCCCAAAATTGACTTCAGACTTGGAGGCAGGCCTTGGCATCTTATCAGACTTGATAGGAAAACATTCATAAGGGTAAACAAACAGACCTGGAACTATTTATAGATTTCTTTTTTTTTTCATATCACTCTATATAAGATAGGCAGGATAAACAATCCTGAAGAGAAAACAACTGGCCCTGATGATTACAGGGGATAGGAGAGGAGGAGGTGGGTGAAAGAAGGGGGAAGCCAATAAACCCAGGGAAAGGGGAAAAGCAAATGATCTAAAAATCAATGGCAAGGAGACTATAGAATGTCTGGTGTGGTTTAGCCAAGTGCAATATAGCTGAGAGGAATTATTGAATTATAGTGGAATAGGAGGAAAGTAAAAGGAAATACGGGAAAGAACTAGGAGGAAAAAGACATTTATAGAGACATAAATACAGGCGTGTATGTAAATATATTTGTATATAATGATAAGGATATAGGTCTATGTACTTATATTTATATATTAAGTGTTAAAGTAGCAGATGGGCATTGGGCCTCTACTCAAGTACTCCCTCAATTCAAGAAAACTTTGTTCTAATAACCTAGCATTCTGTGATGCTCACCTTCCTGACAGTGTGACTGGAGAAAAAAAGGGTGCATAAGCGAATGTAGTGAAGATAGCTGAGAGTATCCAGCTATTAAAATAGCCTCTGTGGGTATTAAAGGTTTGAGGATAAACAAGTGGCCATCTAGCAGGGAAGCAACAAAATCCACATGGAAGAAACACACCCGCCTGTGTGATCATGAGGTGTCAACAGGATCAGGTACCAGGCATCAGAAGACCCAAACAAAACAATCATACCAATGCAAATGAGGGAGTCCAGAGTGGAGACCCAAAGCTAACTTTAGACAATTGGACATCCCCTCACAGAAGAGTCATAAGGAAGGGACAAGCCAGTCAGGGTGCAGTATAGCACTGAGGAAACATACAAAATCCCTCTCATTCTTCAATGGTTTCTCCCCTCCTGACACTATCATGATCCCAGTTCTACCTTACAAATCTGGCTAGACCAGAGTATGCATGTACACTGGTACATATAAGAGGTCTCAAAAAAAGTAATCCAGTGCAGATAAATCCTTCAGGAACAGTTATGGGGTAGTGATACAATCAGGGTGCAGGAAAGTGGGGCGGAGAGATGGGGAACCGACCTCAATGACTGACATATAACCCCTCACAAGGGTGATGAACAAAAGAAATGGGTAAAGGGAGACAATGGATGATTTAAGATATGAAAATAATAATCATTTATAATTTATCAAGGGTTCATGAGGGTGGGAGGGTGGGAGAAGGAGAGAAAAAAAGGAAGCTGATATCAAGGACTCAAGTAGAAAGAAATTGTTTTGAGAAGGATGAGGGCAACATATGTACAAGTGTGCTTGATACAATGAATGTATGCATTATTATAAGAGCTGTAAGAGCCCCCAATAAAATGATTTATTAAAATTTAAAAAATTAAATGAAAACAAATGTTTTGTCTAGAACACCCTTCATCTCTTTGTGGGCTAGATCTTGTTGTTCAAAATAGCAACTCTTAACTACACAGATGTCCAGCAAGCTGGAGAATAGTGTTTTCATGTTCAGCTTTGACAAAGCTTCTCAACTTTGGTAAAAAATTATAATCATCTTGAGGGCTTTAAACACGCTGATTCCGGAGCCTATGTTTTAGGCGTTGGGCTGAGATTGCTACCTGAAACACAACGTTGCTGTTGTGATAGCATAATCACTCAGATCCCTATGTGCCAGAGTCAGCTCCATAGCACACAGCAAGTGCAATAGAAGTAAGGAAAAAGGGACAATGAATGTGGCGTAGGCAAGTAGATGTGACTTTCAACAGTGCCTAACAAAAAGACTGGCAAACAAAACCTGATTAATCAGATGGGTGGATGCGATCAAACAAATGAACAGGAACTAATTCTTCTGGACAGTTACTTAATGGCTCCAAGGAAAGAATATCTGATCTTATGACACATTCTTTTTCTTAGTTTCTTTCCTTTGTTATAGAAGTGAAATTCCCATTGCCACAAGTATTTTTAAAACTTTTAAATAAATATTTCTAGGACTAGGAAATTTGAAGTTAGTTGTATTTTTCTCATTATTCCAGAGATTATTGGAAGGCATCAGCCTATTCATGCCAAAAAAAAAGACCTGTTAATTAAATGAGACATAAAGTGGGCCTACTTAAAACACGACCCCAAACCTACAACTCTTGGAGACTTTTGGGGTTTTTTTCTTTTTTCCTTTTGTAAAGATCATTTTACCGGGGGCTCTTACAGCTCTTATAACAATGCATACGTCAATTGTATCAAGCATGTTTTCTCATATGTTGCCATTATCATTTTCTAAACATTTAGTTCCTATTTCAGCCGTTGATATCGGCTCCTCTTTTATTGCTCCTTTCCCCACCTTCCCACCCTCGTGTCTCTTACATTTCTGTTGTTTGTCTCCCTCGGTGTGTGTGTGTTGGAGGGAGGGGGCTTACGCATTAATCATTGTGATCGGGTCTCCCTGCCTCCTCTACTCCATCTACTTTTCCTCCAACCCCCTGGTATCACTTCTCCCATTTCTGTTCCTGAGGGGCTTATATGACCTGGATTCCATATATTGTGAGCTCTGATCTGTACCAGTGTACATGCTCTGGTGTAGCTAGAACTAAAGGTAGAACTGTGGTCATAATAGTGGGGGTTGAGGAAACCTCAAAAAACCAGAGGAATATTGTGTGTTTCATCAATGCTATACTGAACCCTAGTTGACCCACCCCTTCCTTGCGACCCTTTTGTTAGGGGATGTCCAATTGTCTTCAGATGGGTTTTGGGTCTCTGCTCTGAGCCCCCTCGTTCCCAACAATATGATTATTTGTTTGGGGTCTTCTGATGCCTGTTACTTGATCCCATTGATCTCATTATCACACAGGCTGGTGTGCTTCTTCCATGTGGGCTTGTTGCTTCCCTGCTAGATGGACACTTGTTTATCTTCAAAGCTTTAAGACCACAGATGCTGTATCTTTTAATAGCTGGGCACCACCAACTTTCTTCACCACATTTGCTAATGCATCCATTTTGTCTTCAGTGATCCTGTCAGGAAGGTGAGTATCACAGAGTGCCAGGTTATTAGAAGAAAGTCTTCTAGCATTTTGGGAGGTCTTGAGTAGGCTCAAATATGTCCACTTCCTCAATGTATATAAATATGTGTACATAGACTGATACTTCTATTTTTATAAATTACTGTATTTACAAATAAAATGCTTATGTGCATAACACTATCCATAACTTTGGTTCCTAGATTTTTCCTATTTCATTTTACCTTCCTCTTGCCCCACTATCATCTTTCCCTTCTTAGTAATTCCTCTCAGATAGATTGCTGTGGCTCCAACACCCCCAGGATCTCTATGTCTTCCTAGTTTTTAAATTTTAATTCCCTAGTTAATTCCCCTGTCTGTGGCCTTGTTTCCTCACTGGTCCCTTCCTCTGCCTCCTCCTCCTCCCTAGTCCTCCTGGGACCAAAGGTCCATTTGTTTTCTCCGTGGGCTTGCTTCCCTTGCCTATCTTACATAGGTAGGCACAACAACAATAACGGAGATAAAACAAAAAAAAAAAAAAGAAAGATCGTAGAAAAAGAGAGAGAGAGAGAAAATAAAAGCAAAAAAATGAAGAAGCATACATAATTCCAGGTCTGTCCGTTCACCTTTATAACTATCTTCACACCAGTCCTGGGGGCTTCTGGGAACTGCCCATCCTAGTCTGAAGTCTATTTTGGGGACTCCTTGGGGGCTTTGTGGCTTGGCTCTGCTTCCATTGCTTATCTGTTATGTTCTTTTCTTGGTTCGCCCCATTGTGAGGTGGTCAGACGGGACTCACTTCCTGACATGTGTCCCCAGTATTGTCTTTTGTCCTGGTATGCTTCAGCGAGGGGACATCATGTCTCAGCTGTTGTCAGCCCTGTAGTCCTCTCTGTGCCTTAGCAGCTCCATGCCAGGAATGTCATCCTCAGGAATTGGTGTGCTGATATGGGGTCTAGCTCCTCAATCTCTCTTTTTCCTTTTTGGTGTGTTTCTGTGTGGGCATGGCAGGCTGGCCCCTCTCCCCAGCCTGTAGGTTTAGTGATGTCTTCTGCAGCACATACTTCTAGAAAGCGGGTCAGTTTGGTTCTGATGGGGGCTGGCCGTGTAGACTTCTCTGTTCATTGTCATGGAGACCTTCTGGACAGTGTCGAACTGCCTCTGTGTGTTTCTACCACTGTAAAACTTTATAGGAATCAAAATCCTCTCATTTATCCTGTGAACAGCCTGGTGGTTTCAAATTGCTTACCTTAGGGTTATCAGCTCAACTGATAGCCTATTTGCCACTAGAGCGCCACACATGCAATGGACAGAAAAGAAATTTGATAAGTGACCAGAGGTATTGGAAGAAAACACAACCATCTCAGGGGACTGTAGTCAACAGTTCCCTACTCCTGGCTGATTGAATTGAAAAGAGCTTTAGGTTTATCTAGCAACCAAGAGATTGGTAATGATTCATAATAAAGCAATTGTAGTAAAGTGTTTGTGGATATATTTAGAGAGTGGTTGGAGGAATAAACATTAAGGGAGAAAATTCTGTGAGGGTAAATGAAAATTGAGATTCAGGGTTCTAAATTCGTTCATGATTTTTATGTTGGGAAGTAGAGATAGTAAAAGTGTGGCAGCGGGATTGAAATATGGGATGGAAGTCATTTGTTTTCTTTCTCTCATTACTTAGATAAGAATGACCTGAGCACATCTGAATTATGGTAGCAATGTACAAAAAGGGGAAAATTGGTAGAAGAAGCAGCAAGTATAGGAAATAAAGGAAATGCAGACTAAAATATAAAACTCCTAAAGGAAGAAAAGCAAAGGTCCCTGAGTGTAGTAAAGAATTAAATAGAATGCCTGAGATTGTTAACCTTAGGAAGACCTGTTTGTACAATTGATCATTAACTATCATTTGAGAATGTGGGCATAGGAAATACTAGTAACATTCCCAGAACTAATAAGGGTGACTTCACTGTGCTTAAACAGTATATGCAAAAACACATGGGTTATACTGACTACTACTCTCTTATGAGGATCTGAAATTCTGGTACATGTTGAACAGAAGGTTCCTAGTGCACCCTCCTAGTATCTCCTCAAATAACTCTAACTTCGAATCTAATTGCTTTTCCACATGTTGCCGTAACTGCTGTCTAGAAGACTCAAGTGCACCCTCTGTGAAACCTCCTGATCCATAACTTCTGGATGTTTGTACTGGTTTTCCTTTGACTTTATCTGGCCCACCTCCCCTTTTGTAAATTTAACTTTGTGTCCATTGGCATCAAAATCTAGTGTAGTGCTGAGTAGAAATATATACTATTCCATAGAGTCCTCTCAACAGTTTTTTAAACTGGATTGTAACCTTGAGGACCGCGAAAACAGAGAATAAAAAATAGGTGGCATTAAAAGTTGACGGATGGCTATTGTATTGCAACTGGAGGACAAAGATCAGCTCAGAATAAAATAGTTTCCTGAAGGAAGCTGAAAGTGTTTGTTTGTGTAGCTATCTGATAAGTGAAGCGAGGAGAATTTAGAATCAGATCCTTGGAAAGAATGGTTTAAAATAATCTGTTGAGATTAGAAGATCTGACTAGAAAAGGATAAATGGATGGCCCTGGAGTAATGATAACCTGGTGGCATTGGAGATCTTGAGTTTAAAAAGATGGAGTGATTGTTTGTGTGTGTGTATTTTAGTTTAGAAACACTAAGAATCTTGGGTGAGAAAAATACCAACTGAATTGTTTCAAGGTCAGGGCTTTGGTAGGAACTTAAACTGTCATAATGATAAGGGCGTTTATAAGAAAATAGTTTGCATGATAATTCATAGAGTTTGAGTTTGTTAAAGAAAATGAATCCAGGAAGGATTTGAGAGTGTGTTAAGAAAAGGGGAGGGAAATGCTTGTGTCTGATGAGAAAATTGAAATAGTGACGATAGTGGGTTGATTTGGAGTTTCCCAACAGAAATGTATGCACTCTAACCACTAAATGTGAATATGAGCTTATTTTACTAAAGAGTATTTGGAAATGTAATTAAGAACAGGAGTCAGATCTACCTGGATAATCCAGATGGACCTTAAATGCAGTGAAAGGTATTCTTACAGGAGACCCACCAAGGAGAGAGATACTTAGCAAAGAAGAGAATATGTCATGTACTGGGCAGCCTGAGAGCTTAGTTATTCCACCCAGGAATGTCTGGAACAGCAACTCTAGTAGCAACATCTGAGAGAATGAGCTAATGCAGGCCTGCATTTACTTTGATTTTTAATTTCTTGCCCCTAAAACTGTGAGAGACAAATTTGTTTTTTAAAACACTAATTTTGTAGTACTGTGTTTAATTGAGTATAAATAGACCCGAATATCAGCTGGGGCACCTAATTTTACCATAAAAACTGCATAAAAAACGTGCTGAAAAACTTGGCTTATACACAAGTATATATGGTAATTAGTTATGGCAGTGTATTAGCCTGGCAGAGAAACAAACCCAAGGAGACTCATGTGTATAAGAAAGGGCTTTATATCAAAGAGTAATTGTATATAAAGAAAACATTGCAGCCCACTCAACATCAAGTCCTATAAGTCTGATACTAGTCCAGATGTTCAATGCCAGTCTATAAACTCTCCTTTTGACTCACACAACACATGCAATGATGCCAAATGCAGGAAGATCACTGGCCAGAGGGTGGAAAGTCGTGTGGATCCAGTGGCAGTGGAAGCATCTCAGTACTGGTGTGGGTATCCACGTGGCTCCTCCAGCTCCAGAGGTCTGACTCCATCAGCGTGGCTCCATGTGACTTGTCAGCAGGAAGACAAAGCGGCGAGATTATCCCGCCTCCAGGGAGAAAGACCGTAGTTCCCAGAATCCTCACAAGACCATGCCCACACAAAGGTCTCATTCACTATGGCCTGATTGATAGGCTAGACTCCATCCCTTCACACAAGTTAACAGGAGATTATGTAACTGCCACAGAGAGCATATTAAATAAATCAGGGACTGTGAAGACATTATTGTTAGGTGCCATTGATTCAAGTTCAACTCACAGCGACCCAATGCACAACTGAGGGACATACCACACATTTCTGTGTAATCCTTATCATTGTTTCTGTGCCCAAGCCCATTGATGTAGCCAGTGTCAGTACTCTCATGGAGGGCCTTCCTCTGTTTAGCTGCCCCTCCACTTTCCCAACAAGTTATCCCTCCTGATGAAAACCTATGACATTGTTAAGCATAGTTTTGAAACTGAAGAAAAAGATAAAAAAGATTAATCCGACCTGAACCGTTAAAACCTTGTCAGTTGAATCCCCCATTCTGATACAAGTTAGGCCTGACCTGTATTTTGTTTGTTTGGTTTTTTGTTCATGTTGGCATTTATCTCAGATTTTTTTTGTCATTGAGGGTGACCCTCTTGAATTTTTGTTATATTTTTTTCTGATTTTCTTTAAAACATTTATTTTGTCTTTCATTATATGAAAACCAGGATTGGTAAAGCTATAGGGACAGCAAGTAGAATAAGGGTTTCTAGGGGGAGGGGTACAGTGGTGGGGGTGTTGGGAACGGGTAAAGAGAGCTGATTTCAAAGTTTGGGAAGGAGTAGAATGTTTGGTAACTGATTGTGGTAGCATGAACTACGAGATGATATGATATCTGTATAAACTCTCAATAAAATGGTTTTTAAAAATACAAAACTGAGACAGAAGTATACTGAGTGAACCATATATGTGAAATTTAGTGTCTCCAAGAGGTAGGAATAGTTTTAAATGTTCTAAAAGCAATGCTGTTGTATATTAAGCAACTCAAGCTTGAACGGAGCAGGCCCACGTTACACAGATTTTATTTTCCACGCTAATGTTGTGCTTAGTTTAAGTTTTGCTTCAAGTGTTTGCTTAAAAACCCTGTAACACTAACTATGTTCATTTTAAGCAGCTTCTGCTAATACTTGAGGTCGCTGCAATAGCAGCAGGGGAAAATTAGGTGTAAGTGTTCCCACCTGCCCTTGGCAGTTCAAATCACAGTGTTCAAGGGTCAACAGTATAGAGTGCAATTGTTGAGTTATAAATGATAAAATATTATTTAAGTTAAAATACTGCCACTGGGAGATTTCTTTTAAACTATCATGAGAGTATAATTATCTGAGTGGACAATATTTTTAATGTTTAATTTAGAGTATCTTCTTTTATGTCATTAAGTAGTAGCAAATATCTGAATATACTCAGCTTTACATTTAGATGTCTAAAAATGAATATTCAAAACTTCTAAGATTGTCCTAATTGGTCACAAAAAATACAAATAACTTTTTTCACATGTGGTAGACAAGAGCACAACTCCTATTTGTAGGCACTAAAATATTTCAATTCCTATAATGCAGTTGTGGAGTTGCAGATAATATTTGTAATTAGTCTCCCATATTTAAAATTCTTATATTAACCTAGAATGATAGAAGCCAAAGAAGTAACTCGACCTTTCCAAAGTTATATAGTTAGTCAACTCAAGGCAGTAAGGAATCTAAAGATATGTTTGGAAAAAATCTAGGCTCTGTGATAGTTATGTTTTGTGTTAATTTGACTGCCCTGATAAGAAGCTATGGATGGAGTACAATATCTCAATCAGTACATGGCCTGACGTCTCCTTGGGCGTGGATTATTTGATATCTATAAGAGACACTGGGAAGAATTGGCTCTTTCTATTCAACTTCCTGCTCACCTGGATCCTATGTTTGTTTTTTTGACTCTGTGGCCTCTTTGTGACGTGCTAACTTAAGAGGTGGAAGTGGCCTGCCCGTTTGCCTGTGGACCTTGGGTTCACTCAACACTGCCTCCATTGGCCTGTGATCTTCTTACTTCCTGGTTTAGCTACTCTGGTAGCTGCCTGGGTCAGGAGAGCCTCCAGCTAGCATCTGACCCACAGACGAGTTAGAATGGGCAAAGGGGGGCTGATTTTTAAAAATATAAATTCCTTTCTTGATATAAATTCCTTTCGTGTGTGTGTGTGTGTGTGTGTGTGTGTGTGTGTGTGTTTAGAGTGTCACTACTGTTGTTTGCCTAGAAAATTCTGCCTACCATGGGCCCTAACATTTCTTAGCACTAGACCTTTCTGATGAAAGAAAGAGAGCTACAAGCCCGGTGCTGCTGCTGCTGCTTCCCCCCAAATGAGCACTGTCCCCACGTTTTGTGTGAAATACCAAATGAGTGATTTAAGTCATGAAGGGTTGCATTCTGAAACCTAAAAAAAGTTTTATGGGGTCATTTTACCTAATTGTTTTGCACCTTTGAAATATCATATCATTTTTACACTTGCCTAATCAATAAAATGGTGTGCTACATTTTAATAGCTCTCTTTTCTATTTGGCCTTTCAGTGCCAAGCTTTATGGTCCACCAGCTACACAGCATTAATAACCATAGGGGTTTTGTACATGGCATAAACCTGTGCATGAACCTTTCATTTCATGTGTTTAAGCTTTCTCTAGGGAAAAAATAAAAGAAATGAATGCTGAGTTTCAAAGGCATATTGTCAATGGTGCAATAGTTGTGAATGCAACACAATGATATCTTATTTAATAAATGTTGACTTTATTTTCATTGTTCTTTAATTAATTATGCCAACTTAGGTTTTTTTCTAATGCAAATCCCTAAATTTTAAAATATTCATAATCATAAATTTAAAATAACCATAATTATAAATACATAATGCATGTATATGATATAAATGCATGTATTCATATCATAAATAGTCATGTTGTAGTGATAGCATATTCCATATGGTTTATAGTATAATTAATATAGTTATCTGTACTTCAAAAGATTTCCACTATAAATATTGAGTGCTACGTTTCAAAAACTAAAATAAAATAATGTTGGTTATAATGCCATCTATTGAAAAATATTTAGGAGTTGTAGTAAAAGGTTAAATCAAGTTTACACATGCATGGATTTATTCCAAACAAACAAAGAAATAAAAATTTATCTAAGTATGTGTATGCATCAGAAGATAGCTGAAGACAAGTTATTTCAGCATTACCCTTGTCTTAGTCTTATTATGGTGTAATCAGTTTTAAAAAGGTCCAATCAAAACAGTGGTGAGCCAATTCAGTTCAAGGCAGAAAAGTTGGCTCAGATGACTATGACCGTTTTTTTGGGGGGATTTCAAAGGGGTAATCTAGACAGATGTTATCAGAGTACAGAGAGTGATCATGACGGCTTATACTGAAGAAGGTCTTAGAATATGGAAAACTACCTTGCTCGGGAGCGTTGATCCAAGGATGTTTTCTCTCATTAGCACAGTATGTTTGCTTATTTGTGAAGTGTTTCAATGACTCTCCTATGAGAAATTCACATGGAAACCTTACCTGCCCTCCATACACCCCTGGTCTTTCCCCTCTAGACTTCTTTTTGTTCTATAAACCCAAAGAGCATTAGAGAGAAACATGCTTTGGGTCCCTCAGGGACGCTGCATATCAAAGAGCTCAGAATTTTTCAAAGAAGGGGTAGAAACGCGAAAGCAGTATCTTCACAAGTGCGGACCTAGATGGTAGATTGCCAAACACCAATAGTTTCCCATACTGATATTTTTGCTTAATAAATAATTCTATGATTTTAAAGCAATATTTTTGGCTTACCCTCGTATTTCTAAGTATTAGCAATGAGCACTTGGAAATAGAAATTTAATTATGTCTATTACTTTATAATCAAAACCCATGTTCTATTTAAGAATGAATGTAACAAAATTTTCATAAAATCTGCTGAATTAAAACTAGAAACCTTAATGAAAGAAAGTAACACTTAAATGAGAGATATATATCATGTTTACATATATGGTTTAGAAATTTCAATAGTGTAAAGAAGTGAATTTCCTTTATGCTATTGCATAGATTCAATGGAATTTCAATAAAAATTTCTATAGTTATTCTCACAGACATTGACAAGCTACTCTGAAATATATACGAAAAGCAAGGGATTTCAAATTAACAAACAACACTGTTAAAGATAAAATTGAAGGATTCATTTAAGCATACTATATAGCTACTCTCATCAAGAGTATGTTTTTTGCATAATAAGAAATAAACCAATGGAATCAAAGGAGAGGCTACAAATAAACCCATGCATGTATGGCAGAGATATTCTAAAAAGGAGCCAAGGAAACTCAGGCAAAATAATATTATTTTTAACAAATGTTGTCAGAAAACTTGGATATTGCTATGAAAAAATATAAACATTAAATGTTATTTTATATAGTAAACTCAAATATTAATTTGACATAAATCATGTAACTAAAAGTAAGGGTTAAAAGTAGAAAACAAAATAAAATGGAGAAAATAATTCCTGAAAAGGAGCCAATGGTTGCAGCACTGTGTCCCCCATCCTGTTGTGGGCCTTCCTCTGGTTCATTGCCTCTCTACTTTACCAAGCTTGATGTCCTTCTCCACAGACTCCTCCCTCCTGACAACGTATCCAAAGTACATGAGAGAGGTCGTCTCACTATCCTTAACTTACATCTAAGGAACATTCTGGCTGTGTTTCTTGCAACACAGATTTGTTTCTTCTTTTAGCCGTCCATGGAGCTTTAACTAGTCTTCAACACCATAATTCAAATACAGCAATTCCTTTTCAGTCGTCTTTATTCAATGTTTGACTTTCACATGCATATGAGCCTATTGAAAATTAATACCGTGGTACAGCAGTAGCAGTTCATAAATATGAGCTCCCCTTAGTATGTCTCAGGTACTTATTCTTTTATTTTTTTAGTCGGTTGGTCTTCTTTTATCCGTCTAAACATTTTTTTTTAATCTGGTACACATTAGAGAAATTCAGAGCAATAATAAACTCAATTGTTAGATATGGTAGTTGCTTTTTATGATGCCAATATCACTGAGAATAAAAAGGAGCTCTCTTCATTCCTTCCTATATTATATTTTGTAAAAATGTTTCTAGTTTTAAGGACTAGTTAGAGTTTCATGTACAATACTGAATAGGAAGGCAGAGAACCAAGATCATTAGAGGAGCATTCATTTTTTGAGAATTAAATATGATGTTAGCTCCAGGTTTTTCATACATGCCATATTTCAGGTTGAGAAAGTTCTCTTTAGCCCCTGAGTTTTTATTCTGAATGTTTGTTGAATTATATAATAATTACATAAGGATATCTTTAGTGTGTTAAGAATGTCATATTTTTCCTACAATCTATTAATACAGTGATTGCTTTTGAAATGGTAAAGCATTCTTGAGAACTCTACTTGTCATAGTATGTCCTCATAAGATTAAATTTGACAATGTTTTTCTAAAGTTTTCATGGTTGTATTATGAATCAAACTCATTGCCATAGAATCAATGCCAACTGATAGTGGCTTTCTAGGATAGAGTAAAACTGTCCAGTACAGTTTCCAGGATGACAATCTTTACAGAAGCCAATTGCCACATTTTATTCCATGGAGCAGCTTGTGGGTTTGAATTGCCAACCTGGGATTAGTAACTGAGCGCTTTAATCCTTGCATCATTGTAGCTCACAAATTAAATTCTCCCCCTTCTCCTTCTTTTATGGTAATGGCTTTGTGATCTTGCAGAATCATAAAATGGATTAGGAAGAGCTTCCTGTTGAGGAGCCATATTGGGAGAGGTGGAGGAATCACGTGTAGAGCTGCACCAGTGTTCAGGTGCTCCCACCACTGAGATGGTTCCACCACCATTGGATCCACAAGACTTTTCACACACCAGCCTGTGATCTTCCTGCATTTGGCATCATTGCATATGTGCATTAGTCTGAAGAGGAATTTATGGATTTGTATAGGACAAATGTGCTAATATCAGACCTATGGACTTCATCTGGACTGGGCTGGGATGTATTCTCAATATACAATTGCTCTTTGATATAAAGCTCTTTCTTATACATATGTGAGTCTCCCTAGATTTGTTTTTCTAGTCAATATGGACAAACAGTATGAATTTAAGAAAATTCAAGGTGTCAAAAAAGAAATGAAACACATGAAAATCAATATCCTAGACACTAGTGAGCTAAAATGGAGTCATATTGGGCATTTTGAATGCAAAAAACCATATGATTTACTATGGAGAAAATAAGACATTCCAGAAAAAGGAAGTAGCATTAATTGTCAGAAAGATCTTGCTAAATCCATCATAAAGTACAATGCTATCTGTGATGGGATTATATCGTCTGTCTTCAAGGAAATGTTATTAATGCAACTACTACTCAAATTTATATGCCAACTGCAAATGCTAGTGATGGAATAATTGAAGAAATCTAACAATGACTTCAGTTCTAAATTGATTAAACATACAATCAAATGCAAACCCCAAGGATGATGTTCCTGCTCTGAGCAGACAATGCTTGGGGAGGACTGTAGAGCTGGTCCCAGCACAGGACACACCATCCCTAACTGAACTATGATGTTGGGGGGCATAGCACTGGAGACACAGTGGTGGAATAGTGCATGGTCTTGCCCCATCACACTGAGATGAAGCACTGAGGGCATGCAGCAGAGCAGCAGGGGGAGCAGAGTGATGAAACCCCCGAAGAATACCAACAATAGACTTTGGAGACAGAGTGTCCCACACCATCAGACTCAACGGGAAAACACTCATAAAGGCCAACAAACAGACCTTGAACTATTTATAGGCTTTTCCATTTTTGTCAGTGATTTTTTTTTGTTATTGTAAATTTGTTTTTGTTTTGGGTTGTTGTTATTGTTTTGTTGGTTTTGACTTCCTTTGCTCTTTTATTTGGCTGTCAGGTTTTTGCACTTATAAATGTATTTGCATATCAATCTAGATAAAATTGGTGGGATAAATAATTCAGAGATGAAAAGAACAGGACCAATGGTTCTGGGGGGATACGGAAGAAGGGGAGGTGGGAGAAAGGAAGAGGGGTGAGGGAAAATAGCCAGGGACAAGGGAACAACAAGTGAACTATAATCAATGGAAGGGAGGGCGTAGGGTGCCTAGTGGGACTTAATCAAGGGCAATGTAGCAGTGAGGAATTACAAACCCGAAGGAAGGCCTAACATGATGGTGGAACAAGAGGACAGTAAATGGAAATAGAGGAAAGAACCAGGAGGCAAAAGGCATTTATAGAGGCCTAAATACAGGCTTGTACATATGTAAATACATATATAATGAGAGGAGAATAGAACTATGTATTCATATTTGTATCTTAAGAATTAAGGTTGCAGATGGCCATTGAGTCTCAACTCAAGTACTCCCTCAACACAAGAATACTTTGTTCCAACAATCTGGCATTCTTTGATGCTCACTTTCCCGACATGATCTCTGAAGACAGGATGGGTGCATAAGAAAACATGGTGAAGAAAGCTGATGGTGCCCGGCTATCAAAAGATATAGCATCTGCATCTGGGGTCTTAAAGGCTTGAAGATAAACAAGTGGCCATCTAGCTGAAAAGCAGCAAAGCTCACATAGAAGAAGCACACCAGCCTGTGTGATCATGAGGTGTCAATGGGATCAGGTATCAGGCATCTAAGACCCAGAAAAAAACCATACCTGTGAATGGAGGGTGAGAGGGTGCCATAGAGTAGAGACCCAATACCCATCTATAGACAAGATGAACCAGTCAGGGTGCAGTATAGCACCGATGAAACACACAACTTTCCTCTAGTGCTTCCTTCACCCCACTATCATGACCTCAATTCTACCTTACAAATCACATTAGACCAGAGCATGCACAATGCTACAGATAAGAGCCCACAACCCAGGGAATCCAGGATAGATAAACCCCTCAGGAACAACAAGGAGAGTAGAGATACCAGTAGGATTAGGGGATGGTGCAGAGAGAAAAGGGGAATCTATCGCAAGGATCAATCTGGAACCCCTTCCCAGGGGGATGAAATAACAGAAAAATTGGTGAGGGGCTATGGAAGATGATGTAAGATATGGGAATAATAATCTCTAACTTATCAAGGTTTGTGAGGGAGGGTGCGTCAGGGAGGGAGGGGGAAGAAATGGGTAGCTGATATCAGGGGCTCAAGTGGGAAAAGAATGCCTTGAAAATGATAATGGTGTCATATGTGCAAATGTGCCCGACACACTGGAGGAATGTATGGATTGTGATAAGAGTTGTTAGAGCCCCCAATAAAAGTATTTTTTAAAACATATTGGGGATTGGAATGCAAAAATTGGAAACACAGAGGATGGAAGAGTATTTGGAATATATGGACTTGGTTATAGAAATGAAGCTGGAATTCACATGATAGAATTGAGCAAAACCAATGACTTATTCATAGAAAAATAGCTTTTTTCAACAACCAACAGCAACTATACATAACGGCTTCTTCAGATGGAAGAGAAAGATATAAAATTGACTAGTTCTGTGGGAAAACACGATGGAGAGACTCAATATCAGCAGCTAAAATCAGACTAAGGGTACTGTGGACCAGACCATCAATTGCTCATATGTAAGTTCAGGATAAAGCTTAATAAAATTAAAAGCAAATCCACAAGTGTCAAAATACAACTTAGAGTCTATCCCACCTGAATTTCAAGGACACCTCAAGAACAGATTTGAATCATTGAACACTAATGATAGAAGACTTGATGTGCTGTGTGAGAACATCAAGACCCGTATTCAAGAAGAAAGCAAAAGACCACTAAATACACAGGAGAGAAGAAAGTTCAGTGTGGATGTCAGAAGTGACTGAAAATCCCTCTTAAATTTAGAATAGTTCATACAAATGGAAGAAAGGATAAAATGAAGGTTCTAAATAGAATATTGCAAAGGGAAGCCTTAGAAGACAAAATCAAATTTTATAATGAAATGTGCAAAAGCTTAGAATTAGAAAACAAAAAGGAAGAGCAATCTGAGCATATATGAAACTGAAGGAGTTCAAGAACAAATACAAGCCTCGAATTGCAATTTTGAAAAATTCTATAGACAGCGTATTGATTAATGCAGGAGCCATCAAGAGAATATGGAAAGAATACAGTCACTGTACAACTGGTTGATAGTCTACTTTTTCAGGATGTAGCATATGAGCAAGACCAAACGGTGAAGACGGAAGTTCTAAGGTCACTGAATGCATGAGCCCACATGAATCCCACAAGTCTCCAGGGATTAACAGACTACCTCAGAAAGCGGAGAAAACGCTGGAAGCACACACTGGTCTGTGCTAGGAGATTGGGAAGACAGCTACTTGGCCACCTGATTGGGAAAAAAATCCATATTTGTCACCATTTCAAAGAATGGTGACCCAGCAAAATGCTCAAACTATAGAATGATTTAATTCATATCACACACAAGTAAAACGTTGCTGAAGATCATCCAACAACAGTTGCATTGGTACTTTGATGGGGAACTGCCAGAAGTGTAGGCTGGATTCAGAAGAGGACGTCGAACAGGGATATGATTGCTGATAACAGATAGATCTTGGCTCAAAGAAGATAATTCCAGAAAGACTTTTATTTGTGTTTTATAGACTTTGCAAAGGCATTAGACTGTGTGGACCATAATAATCTGTAGATAACCTTCTGAAAAATGGAAATTACAGAAGACTCCATTGTGCTCATTAGGAACTTTTATGTGTATAAAGAGGCAGTTAAACAAACAGAGCAATGGAATAATGCATTGCTTAAAATCAGTAAAGTGTGCATCAGGATTGTATCCTGTCATGATACTTGTTCTATCTATAGGCTGAGCAAATCATCAGAGAAGCTGGATTATATGACTGTGGCATCAGGGTTGTAATAAGGCTTATTAACCACCTTCAGTAGCAGATGATACAACCTTGCTTGTTGAAAGTGAGGAACTGAAGTATTTGCTGATGGAAATGTTAAAAAATATTAGCAGAAGAGTTATATACAAGAGATTTAATTTTCAAATACTTGGTGGTGTATTTGCTGAATACTTTTTGATAAGAGCTTATATATTTTTTTACTAATTTTGTAGACAAGGAAAATATGTTTTATTTCAATCATTAAAATGCATTGATATGTTTTAATGCTCACTATAAGCTATCTTGTGGCTGTTCTCCATGTGTTTGAAAATATTTAATAATCTTTATTGTTGGTTGAAATATTTTAAAATATCAATTACGTAATTTTCCTTGTTTTTTTTGAATCTTCTTTATTTTTACTGATTTTTTGTCTACTTGCACTATCCGTTGCTGATAGTGAAATAAAATCACCTATTATGATTATGGATTTGTCCTTCCATTGTTTTGTTTTTGCTTCATGTGTCTTGAAATGTAGCTGCTAAATGTTTATATTAAAAAAGACAAAACAATCACTCTCATTGATTTAATCCATATTCGTACTGCCCCGAAACGGACAAAAGGAGAACTACCTTTGTGCGGTTCCCAAGCTCAATCTTTTTGGGGAGCAAAAAGCCTCATCTTCGGCTGAGGAATTGGTGGGGTTTTAACCATTGAATTTGCAGTTAGCAACTCAATATATAACCAACCCACCACCTGGACCTTTTAATGCTGTTTTTGTTGTTGTTTTTGTTGTTAGGTGCCAAGGAATTGAGAGTAGATTGATTCCAACTCAAAGCAACCCTATGCAAAACACAAAGAAGCATTGCCAAGTCCTTGGCCACCCTAACAATTGTTCCCAAGCTTGAACCCTGTGGCCATCTGGGTGGAGATCTTCTCAGTTTGCTGCCCCTTTCCTTTACCACGCACACTATCCTTCTCAATGGACTGCTCTTTCCTGAACACATGGCCAATAGATTTAAGATAAATCTCACCATCCTTATAGGTGAGAAGCATTTTGTGTATACGTCCTCTAAGGTAAAGGTCTCTTAATAGTCTGAGTTAATATGTACTGTATTTTCATTCAAAATACATTATTTTCTGTCAAAAATATATTTTTTTAGTTCCTGGAAATATTCTTTTTGTCCATTTGTTTCTTTAATATCTTTATAATAATTCTGTTTATAATAATATATATTATGCATTTTAAGCATATTTTATTTTAAAATAAAAGTTGCTTCATATTTTTAAAGTGGATTTTTTCTGGCCAGCATATAGTTCAGGCAAGAATTTTGATAAAATCTGATTGTCTCCCCTTTTTAATGGAAGCATTTAGTTTATTTTGCAATTGTGTTTAAGGCTACTCTTGTCACTTTTTTGGTACTTGTCATATTATTTTATATTTTATTTTCTTGGCTATCTTTGGAATCATGAAGTATATTTTATTTCATTTTATTCATCACACTTCATCATTCTCTTTCTCTTTCCTTCTTAAGTTTACATAAAACAATATATATATTTAGCATATCAGTATTTTTATTCAAATTATAATATAATATTTCATCTATGAAACACAATACCACTCTTTTATTTCCTACATTTGGTCATTTGGGTGAATTTTTTCATAGGTTTTATTTCTATGTGTAATGAAAATGCTCAAATCCACTCTTTTCATATTAGTTTTCTAAGTGCAATGTGTGGCTAATTACTTTCATGAACAACTACCACCTTTGTCAGTAGGTCAGAAAGAGATGGTGCCTGGCTATAATTATTGTGGGTTTTGTTAAAATATTTTATACAATAATCCTAATAAAAAGAGAAAAAGTTTAGAACAGGATTTCAAGTTCTCATGGAACCTAGAATTTCTGTAGCAACTGACACCTGAATACCCATAAGCTAATTGGCCTAAGATTATCATTAAATGTAAAACCAAAAAATATCCACTCAAGTCTTTAAGAACAAAACAATAAGTAAGCTAGTAGAAGCTGTCTCCCTTGAATAATTATAGGATGAAATTCATAACAGGTACTTGAAGGAGTAGTTAGAAACCTTGAGGGAAGTGGGATTGTATTAATGAGAGAGAAATTTGGAAAATAATGTGAGAACGGCTGCACAATTGCAGAATATAAGTATCCTTACATGGTTCTGTTGCAGGTTCAAATAAATGACAGTTACTATGTCTTGAAACTTAGAAGAGTCTTTATTTGATTAACTGGACTGGAGGAGTCTACACGTGATTCTTGAGGTTGCAGTGCAGAACGGAAACAATAGCCAGCTTCTACAGGCAAAAACCCATTTACCGGGGATTTTCCTAGGGAGCGAGGGGGTATGACCAAAGCAGAACGCAAAATTAACATTAGCATTCTTTAGGTCAAAGTAGGGTACATCTGTTACAAAACCATAGGATCAGAGCAGAATTAATAATACCGTCCTGGTTAACAAAATAAAATAGTAAGATTAATGATACCATCTTGGTTAAGACATCAAAAGGAACAATTTTAAAATATAACAAGATTAATTACAAGGTCCAGATCTTACGAACATAAGAGTACATTTTAAGATCAATGACTAGTCAGACTTTCCAAGAAGGGAATGGGAAGAAGGCAGGTTACTCAGCAGTCAACAAAATGGCATTGCAGTAGCTTGTGCTAGTCTGTCTGAGCTCATGCAGAAATCGTTGAATTGATGTAGGTTCTGCTGTGTATATTCAAAAACAAGAATGGAATACCATATATATTTAAAATAAATTATAACAGGGGTATTTCATACAAATATGCTTGACAGGGAAAGCAACTGAGCATTAGGATATTGGTATTAAACATAGAATCACATATAGATGGATATGATGCATTAGTATTGCTTCCAAAAACAGAGAGAAGATGAAACAGAATATAAATGAATCATGGTTGGCCATAGATGGATCACTTTTTTTTTTAATCGTTTTATTAGGGGCTCATAAGACTCATCACAATCCATACATACATCAATTGTGTAAAGCACATTTGTACATTCATTGCCCTCGTCATTCTCAAAACATTTGCTCTCCACTTAAGCCCCCGGTATCAGGTCCTCATTTTTTTCCCCTCCCTTCCTCCTCCCCCCTCC
>NW_022111324.1:35054230-35101232 GCF_000313985.2 Echinops telfairi | reverse complement strand
ATTTGGATCACTTGTTGTTCCCTTGTCCCTGGGTTTGTTAACAGCACTTCCTTTCCCCCCACCTCCCCCTCTCCCATGTCCCGCCAGAACTGTCGGTACCATTGTTTTTTCCTCCAGATTGTTAATCCAGCCTATTTTATTTAGACAGACCTGCAGAGATAATAACATGTACAAAAACAAGACAGAGCAAAACCAAGCAATTTGCACTTATAGGTTTTTATACTGTTATTGTGGTATTTGTGTAAGTTCGAGGTTTTCCATACTGAAAAGTTAAAGATTGGGGGAAAAGAAAAAAGGAATCAGATCTTAAAAACAAAGAAATAAAGATTTTGTTATTATCCCCATGATGTGTATACATTTGAGGATTTCCCTAATAAAAAGTTAAAAGGGGAAAGAAATAAACAGAATCAGATTTTTAAAAAAGAGATTTTATATTTTATTTGCATATTCATTGTTTCCCACCTTCTCTATCTCTTTCACTAAGCACAATTTCCTTCAGGAATTACTGTTGTCCCTCACAAAGAAATTATTTTCATATTTTTGTTGCTGGTCATGAATTCTATCACTTTTTTCATTTATTTGTAAAGTCTATTGGGCTTTCATTTTTGAAAGACAATCTTTACAAGTAAAGAATTCTTTTTTAATAATTTCATTAATTTGAAAACTTCATCCTATTGTCTTCTAGTTGTCACGAGAACTCGAATATTTCTTCCTTTTCTCTGATGCCCTTGATGAATTTGATTTTAATTTGCTGTTTTATTTCTTTATTCAACTTTTTCATATTGAGATGTTACAGTTTTCTATAGATTATATAGACTAGACTGTATTACACTACATCTTTGCCATTTCTTTTCACAAAACCAGTGGGTTCTCTTTTTTATATCTTTTATCAAATATTTTGATGTAAACATATGTCTTATTTCCCTATTTTGTCTTCTGTATTGTTGGGGAGGGGGTTATTATGTTGAATAGTGTGTTTATGTTGAGTACGGAGGACATTAAACTTGTCTCTATTTTTCCATGGATGATATTTACAGTTCCAGGGCTTAAATTTAAGTAACCCATTTTGAGTAATGTTTTGTATATGGGCTTGTTTCATTCATTTCAGAAGACAGCACTTATCGAAAAGACTATCTCTTCCCAATGTAATGTGTTCCACCCTTTTATCACCTAAAGGTGTTTGGTTTTATTGCTGGTTTCTCTGTTTTCAGCCATTCCTCTCCATATCTATCATTGTAACAGTGCCAAACTGGTGTCACTACCATGCTATGTAATTGGCTTTAAAATCAGGAATTGACAGGACTCCTATTTTATTTTTGGTTTTTACTAGTGTTTTGTTTATCCTGGATTTCCTTCCTTTCAGAATAAAGTTGGTGATTTGTTTTTCTATTTCTTAAAGAGTAATGCTAGGAATTTGATCAAAATTGAGTTATATTTATAGATTTCTGTAGGTAATATTGATATTTTCATAATATCAAATCTTCCTATGTGTGAACATGGAACATTCTTCCAATTATGGTTGTCCATTTTATTTGTATTGATCTGTCGTTTTTCTGATTAGGTTCATTCCTAAATATTTCATTTTGGGTGTGTTTTGGCAGGTATCTTTTATGTAGCTTGAAGAGTTATTAACAGATTCAACCTGGTAATCAGGTAGCAGCTGGACTACGCCTCCTTGAGCTCTGGCCCTCTTATAAATGGAGAAGCTAGGAATCTCCCCTCTCTCAGAACTTCTATTTTCCTTCCTGATGCAAACTATTTGCCTCCAAGGTGGCTCTATTTCAGCTGCCAGGCTATCAGAGCTGTTGGAATCCTGTCATTTTCCAACCAACCATATACGCATGCAGCTCTGCTCCTGCTGGCTGTGATATTCCTGCTCCCCAGTTCACCTTTCTGCATCACTAGCCTGCAGCAAGGTGAGTCTGAAGTGGGACTTATGGAGCAACATCGACTTTTGAACTTGAATTGGACTGAGCTGGGATAATTCTTGATACATAATTATTTTTTGATATAGCCTCTTTCTTATACATATATGAGTGCCATTGAATTTGTTTCTGTAGACAGCCTTGTCTAGCAGAAATGGTTATGATAAGTGGTATTTTATTTTTAATTTCCTTTTCACTGTTCTCTTCCTTTATTTATAGTAATCCTATTGACCGAATTCTGACTTCTAGTCTCTAGAACTGGTAAAGAATGAATTTTTTGTGTGTTAAGTGACCTACTTTGTGGTTATTTCTTGTAGAAGCACTATGAATCTAATCCAATGTATTTAAATTAATCCTGAATAATTAAATCTCTTCTTCTTCTTTTTTTCACTTGTGCATCAAGCCTACCCAATATTTGGTATGCTAGATTGGTATCAGCATATATGTGTATATCAATGGATAACACACTAAATATTTTCTAAGTACTTCCTACTGAAGTACTTAATTATACTGAAATTTTATCAATCGGGATTTTTTCTCTTACACTTTCCAGGCTCATTCCCACCTCAGAACATTTTCTCTTTTTATCCATTACACCACACTTCCTGCCCCACACCCTGGAATTTTTCATGACTCAATTAGTTACTGCTTTTGAATCTTAGCTCAAGTATCATGATCTTCTAACTTGACCACTGAACTTAAGTTTACAAAACTTTACCATAATATATTTATTACCCCCTTTTAAATATTTTCCCTCATAATTATTTTATTTCATTTGCCATGCTACATTTTTTTATTTTTATTTTTTGTAATGTCAAAATCTATGTATATCATAATATCAAGAATTCTAAAATAAACTCAATCATGTGAGAAAGAACATAGAGACATTTTAGTCTTTATCATATTTGTGATAAGCAATCTCTTTTAATTCATGAGAAAATATTTGAATGAACATAATTTTGTCATAAATACACCTACTATTTAAAAATCATTTTCCTAATAAATATACTCATCGCAGCATGGAGGAAAATGCATTAATATTGTAATATTAATGTTAATGACCTAATCTCTCTCTTTTTTGTTTTTTGACGAGTCCTGGTGACCTAGTGGTTACAGATTGATCTTCAATCCCCAAGGTAAGCAATTGGACATCATCAAGCACTCTGCAGGAGTAAGACTGAGTGCTCTACTCCCTTAAACAGCTACAGTCTCAGAAATTCCTGGGACAGTTCTGCCCTGTCCTATCGGGTTATTGTGGGTCAGCAAAGACTTGAAGGCAGTGAGTGGGGACTTGGTAAATTAATTGATATGTTCACCTCAAACTAGTGATTATTTAGAAAATTTCTTATTATGAAAATTATTTTATCAGATATTAGAAAAGGTTTTAGTTGACCAAATATTCAATTTGTTTACAGTTAGCTTATTTTTATTCTAATTTACTATCAATATTGGACTACTTTGTTCATATTAATGTAAAATAATTAATCATGAGAAAATTGGAACAAAAATAAATAGTGTTTTTATTTTGAATACAGTTACTTTCTGGTCCTTTATGAATGTTACATTTCTTTCTCACAACAAGCTGTAAATTAGATATTATTAATCCTATATTCTCAAAATAAATATCTAGAAAACTACCTCTATAAAAATTATAGCAAAGAAAACCCAATGTAACTTCTGTTAGTCTGGGTAGATTAGAGAAACAAATTCAGAGACTCATGTGAATAAGAAAAAGGTTTATATACAAGAGCAATTGAATATTGAGAAAAATGTCCCAGCCCAGTCCAGATCAAGTCCATAAGTCCAATAGTAGCCCATGTGCCCGATACCAATCTATAAAGTCCTCTTCAGATTCACAAAATACATGTAATGAGGTTGAATGCAGGAAGATCACAAGCCAGTGGGTTGGAAGTCTTCTGGATCCAGTGGCATTGTAAGCATCTCAGTGGGGGCAGGGGTCTCCATGTGCTCCTCCAGTTCCCAGGGCTGCATGAGGGTCAGTCTATGGGGCTTCTCCTCAGGGATGTATTACAGGAAGCAAGCAGAGAGAGTCTCTCCTGCCTCCAAAGAGGGAATCAGGACTTCCCAGAATCCTCAGGAGAAGGCCATGCCCACACAAAGGTCTCATTGAATATGACCCCATTGACAGATTAGACTCCACCCCCTCACTCTTAGTCCCCTTGTGTCCCAAATTGACACCAGATTATATAACTACCACAGAACTGTTCTGTACTGTAATGGCAGCTGGCAACAATAATGAACCATAGTTTAGAAGTAATGTGATTAAAACTTGTAAAAGCTAAATGACTTAAATAAAGCTCCATAATTCATCAGTGAAATGTTTGGCTCCAAAGTTTTCACTCTATCGTCTTTCCAATTTTTGCAGAAAATAGTTATTCTCTGGTGATATACTAGAGAATGAAATTAGAGTATTATTTGTACTGCTTTTGTGGATCATTATAAATAAGACATTTTGAGTCAATGCTCCCGTAGTTGTTTAGTTGCTACACCCTTTAGATTTTTTTCTCAAAAATAAAGGTCTGTAAAGTTTAAGTATCATTTTCTATCCCCATATCTGTACATTATAAATGGTATAGGAGTATCAAATTTAATCAACCATGAAATATGGTAGTAATTAAATTGATAGTATGCATGTTATATTTATGGGGAAGGAAGGTGAGGCTGTTTGCTCCTTACAGATATACAGTGTCGTAATTTGTAAGCAGCCGTTCCACTCCATGCTATGGGAATATCTTGAGTCAAGATATATTTTCATGTTATAAACGGGAGTGCGTACTATCAGTCTCAATTTTAGCATGTCATTTTAATGTTGAAGGAATTTGTAATTGATCTGGAGTAATATGTCGAGTAGAAGACATGATATTTAAAACTATTGTATTCACTCAAATTTAATTTTGTTTAACCAAGATTTCTTCTAGTTAAACAGATCACAATGAGCTAGTTAGCTTCTGCCACCCTGGTTTTTGATCACTATCATTCCTGCATTTGCTACATTTATCCTTATCCTCTCTGGGGAATTGCATGAGAATAATGCAACTATATATGTATACTAGATTTAAATTATTTTAAACCTTAAGTGCATGGCACAAATTGGTATCATAATGATATTAAAGTGATGTGATTTTTTTCTATTTCTTGTGGATAGAAGCATTAATAGTTGCTATTAAAATACAGTTGGCGAACTAGGATATGTATTTTTTAAAGATCCATATTCTATTAACAGCTGCCTTGAAAGACTTCTGAATTTTAATGTAACCCAATACCTGATGATACAAACTTCATTTCTAGTTTTCATAGTAGAAACAAATGTCTTCTGTAGAGTAATGACATCTGGTCATCGAGAGGGAGGAAATGACAGGCAGAGGAAAAATTTAAACACCTAAGGCGAGGCAATGGAGGTAATTTTATATACTCAAAATCCATCTCACTTGGAAGATTTTAATTAGAAACTTGCATTAGCCAATTTGAGCATTCCTAAAGCAGACAAGTTAAGGTTGCATTTAAAGCAGAGACATTTGACAGATTGGCATTTTTATTCTACTTTAAGCAAGAAAAATTTCAGCCAAGATTTCTGACCTTACCATAAACCTCTATATAAAATACAATTCAAATACTGTCATTTCTTGAAGATTTTCAATTACATTCAGGTGAGGAGAGGTTAGAGGTTTTCCTCTTGGTACTCTGTCCCCAAATAGCCTATACTCTTCCTCTCCTGAAAAATAGAAAGAAATAAAAAACAGAACTTTTTAAAAATAAAAAACATGAATAACTTTTTAAAAAGCCAAGTGAGGGAAAAAGGAATAGCTAAGGAGAAAGGGTTTAAAGGTGAGAAAGGAAGGAAGGAATTTGAGAGAGAGAAAGCTACCTAGAGAAGACAGTGGGAACAAAGACAGTTTGTAGAAAAAGAAGCAGGTAAAGATAAATGAGAGAAGCAAAGAAATGGGGGAAGAATTCCTGAAGGGAAATTTGAAGAGGTTAGCCATGCAGAAAGTAAAGTTATATATATATATATATATATATATATATATATATATATACTTATATACATATACACACACGCATATAGAGAGAGATGATAGATAGATATAGATTTGTAGAGAGATTTTACACTATGACTTATTTAAATGAGTTCAAATGAATCAAAATCAAATCTAAACTAGGTTAGATAGGCAATAACCAGTGTTAAATAAATTAAAATCATATATGCTCTTATTGCCAGGAAATCATGCATAAAAAGATGTAGCAAAATCTAAGGTCATTTTATAAGGGTAACTCTTATTCAAAAACTTGTTTTCCAGTGCTCCATTATCTGTGATCAATTTTCTTGTTTGGCATGCTCGTTTCTTATTGTCACTTATTTAATGAGCATGAAGCATATTGAAAAGTTTATAGTATCTGAGAGGAATGATTAAAGTCAAACAAACAGACAAAACTCTGCCATCAAATCGTTGATGCTGTCTGCTCTTGTGAATAAGTGCAGCCCCAGAAATTCAGAGGCTGTGCTACTGTGGTGCCATAAGTATCAATTGGAATGATGAAGTAACTAGAATTTCAAAGCAAAGTACTTTTGAAATCAGTGCTGGAACTGAAGAGAGTTTGAAATAGACAAGTACAGTTATTACTACACTTAGAAACTTGTTTGTTTTTTTATTTTTGTTTTTGCTTGATGGGGTCATTTTTTTCAAGGGCTACTAATACATTTGGTCTATTGTGGGATCCTGGATTATCTTTCAAATTCACACCAATTTTTAATGCACACTCTGTGAGATAAAGAATAAAATTTTACCTTGAATTGGTATTGAATTGTAAGAGTGACAAATTAAGCTAGGGTATGGTGAAAAGCTCCATATATGTTGTGTGTCATGACATGATGTAATTGAGATAGACAATTGGAATTTAGCACCTGTAAATGCATGTAACCTGAAACTCAGGAGTCTTCCAGTCACTCCTAATTCATGGGATTCATTTGTGCTTCCAAGTAAACTACCCTGTCGGAGGTTTTTAATGGATGCAACTTTCCAGTCTATCTGGCTATAGCTGAACCACCAGCATCACCGATAGTAGCTGAGTTCTTAACCATTGGCATCCAAAGGAATCCTCTAAATGCATTCATCTTATCTGTACTCGTGGAAAATAATCAAAGGAAAATTATGATGCAAACTAGTGTAATTCAGAAGTTATCATAATACTGTTATTTAACTAAAGCAAGCCTAAATTAATTACACCTAGCATCTCTTTAGGTCTTTTGAGTCACATTATTTACAAATGTCCTTCAAAGGTAATGGAAACCATGACCTCTAAAACCCAAATGCCCCAGTCCTTTTTCCGTGTGTTGGCTTATGAGAGAACGAACAAGGGAGAAAGAAAGAACCAGGGTACATAACAGGAAAATAAATCAAGATTTGTGAAACACTGTAGAGACCCACGGTGACAAATCCAGCCAAGTATACAAGAGACAACCAATTCTATTCTTCCCCCGACACCAGAGTCCAATGCCACCATTACCCTGCTTAGTGCTGTTCTTTGTTCTGATGATGCAGGAAGCACCTTGGACTTTCTTTGTTGCTTAGATGGTTTTTAACTGTTCTTTTTAATCATTTTTTCCTTGTTTACTCTAGTTGCTATTTATAGCAACTATTTATAAATAAATCTTCCCTAGTGAAAACCTTCTAATAAATACATACAAAAAGAAATCTTTATAGATTTCATATCCCCAACAAAGATATTTATTGAGAATAAATGAGCTAAGAGCCTGACATGATAATTACATATATCTTACATGTGATATACATTAAGATTAAATGCATGCATTCATTTTAAAGCCATTTGTATATTCAAGAGTTTTCGAGTGCTTTCTTTGTGTAAATATTTTTGTTTAAAGGCAGTTCCATCATCCTAAATCTTATCTGATACTTGAGACAGCCATTAACAACGAACAATACAATTGTACAAATGTACGGTTGCAGCGGTGACAGGTGTGAAATAAAGATAGATACATGATACTGAGTCCCTTCAATGGCAGGCTGAACTTTGTGGAACAGACAAAGAAAGTACACTTGACTTATGTGTTGATTATGAATTGATACTAACTGGATCAAAGAGATGGTTTTTAAAAGTTATCATTATAAATGAGGAAACAACTAGTGTAAAAAAGCTGAAATAAGAACAAAGTGAAATAAGAAAATGGTAGCTGATAGAATCTGTTAATATTATGGAATTAAGCAACTTAAATGGAACCTAGATTTAGAAAATTTTTAAAGCAGCAAATGACTATGTAATAAGGAAATAGAGTGATGCCTGGTTTCAAAATAAGACAGAATTATTTAGAAAAATTATTTAGCAATTGTACAAGAACCAAGGCTTCAGATAAAATACAGATGAAGCTGTGTGCTTAGGAACAGCTGATTAGGATGAATACTTGACACCATCCATCTGTTCATTCTGATCAAAAGTTCAGTGGTAAACTTGCCACTACCATGATGCTCTGTACCACCACCATGGAAATGGCTCAGTAGTCTCTATGGTTTGGGAACATAGGTCAATCATCTATTTGCTGAGCCCAGATCACATGTGGTTATTGAAGCTTTTAAGAAGGGAGACATAAACTTGTCTTTTTGTATTTTTTCTGTGAGGTAGGACTCCTTCCTTCCAGGTGGACCATGCAACAGGTGAAGACACACGTAATAATGGATGTAATTAGGAAACTGCTAGCAAAACAAGCAAGCAAGGACTAGATATATCATCACAGACGAAGAGTTTTCCTTTCCCTTCCTGTGGGAGTTATAAACTCACCAGCCACTCCATAGGAGGAAGGTGAGGCAATCTGCTCCTAAATATATTTATACTCTTATCATCTTGGAAACCATATAAGGGTTGATATGAACTAGAAAGACTCCATGGTGGTTTCTTTAAAAATTTCATTAATGTACCCGGGTGGAAAAATGGTTAAAGTACTGTGTTACTAACTTTAAACCACCAGCCACTTTATCTGCATACAGATTATAGTCTTTGCACCTCTATGGAGAAGTTTTACTCTGTTTTATATGGTCACTATGAATCAGAATTGATATTACACCAGTGAGTCTTGGTAGTCAATTTACTTGTAAATAATGCTTTAATTTAGCAATCTTGAAATGTCCGTGTGTGTGTGTGTGTGTGTGTGTGTGTGTGTGTGTGTGTGTGGGTTCATAAGCATGCACACATCATGCCTTTCTTCCTAGAAGGCAGATAGAGGCAGAACCTGACACACTAAAGATAAGAGGAAAAATACATTATAAAGGCTTTCCTTCTCCACAACACATTCAAAGACCCCTTTGCCTTCAGTGAGCCATGTAAGTACCCAAGGTACTCTGTCTAGTAGATGAACAAATCCTTCATTGTTGAGGGATACAGACTGCTATTTACTGATGATAGTGAGTTTAAATGGTCTTCCGTGGAATTTACCCAAAGGCATTCTAGTAACCTATAGGAGATTTTCTTGTCTAAATTCATACATCCCCTCTGAAAGTCAGGGTAAGTTATCTCTGCCACTGTAATTGTTTCCCTTCAGCTTGTTTGCCCATCAGCAAGTAAAGATTACGAAGGCCAGATGGCAGTGTCAATTAAATGAAATCATGGTTGTGTCTCCTAATGGAAACACGTCTCTCTTGGATAATAAAATATCTATACCAAGGCAGCAGAGAGTTTCATCTCAATCCAAGAACAGTATTAGGAACAATTATAAAATGTGCCGTTAGCACATTCAGTACTTGTGCCCATCATCACGTATCCTGGCTATGTGAGCAACCACACACTGGTTTCTCATTCAAGCATATAATTTATCCTTTGAAAAACTAAACTCATAGACAATACCACTAACTACTTCTATAAATGCTGTAAGCGTATGTTGAGTTAATTCCTGAAGCAACTCCATGTACAATAGTATCAGCCTGTTGTAATCCATAGGTCATTTATGGCTTGATAATTTGGAAGTAGATCACCAGGTCTTTCTACTTAGTCTAACTTTGTTTGGAAGTTTTGCTGAAGAATCGGGTAACATGCATGCTTCCACTGTCAAATAGTTATTACACTTGAGGTGCATTGGCTGAGAATTGAACTCCATTCTTCTCAAGAGATAGTGATCTTTCTACCACTTTGATAGTCATTGGACACACTGAGTGAAAGTCATCTACAAAAATAGTGCAGGCTTCTTTATACCAGAACAAATAATTATATTTTTCACTGGCATTGTCACATGGTTTTATTACTTAAATAATCAGGATGATAAATAGATCAGGGTTTATCAAAATATAGGTAGAGTAGAATGTTTTCTCATTCTCATGCGTGCCCCTTAATATACTGTAGATAAGAGAAAAAAGGGAACTTGGGCTGTGATTAAAGAGATAAAGCAGAGTGATAAATGTGTAGATTGTATGGAAACAAGGGCAAAGAGGGAACGAAGAGGATGCTTCTGTTTAGACACAGACAGGTGGTCATGTCGTGATGAACAGTGCCTTTGTTCATGTGATAAAGAACAACCATCCTGTGATCAAACTGCCTACAATTTCTTCCTTTCCAGCTACAAGATTAACTGTGTATAGTTAAAGAGCTATGATCACTTCTGGAGTCAGAGATCATGACTCTGAGGTGGAACAAAAGTGAGATTTCTCTGACCAGGAGCAGTACTTGGAACAGAGACACAGTATTTTCAGCTTCCATGTCAGAGAACATTCTGATCTTAAAGATTCAGTTTAGTGACACTAATGGCTATCACAATGGCAGACCACTCTCCCAGCAATTATTAAAAAAATCAGTTTTCTATAAGATCACCTGAACTTTTAGAAAGGATCAGATACAAAGACAAATGAATCTTCGTTTATCAGACATTTGTTTTTTGTGTTCTTTGGTCAAAAGCAATGCTCTGAGGGACCCTCTGATATTGGAAGACATTCCATAAAATCAGAAATAAGAACTCTGACCAGATAGCAGATATCAAAGTCAAATATAAATAAGTGTTATTCCTTGGGGAAAAGAAAATAACTTTCTCCTCCACTTATGAAAAGGATACAATTTAATCTGACTACTATTGGGAGGTAGAATGCCTATTCCAGAGTTTGATAAATGTTATAGCTGATTATTAGATTCTGACACACAGAGACCCTTTAATATAGGCCCATCGACCGATTAAGACCTGTGTCTTTATAAGAAAAAACTTCAAATATTTTCTGCCATGGAGTGACTGGTGCGATCCAAAAACTGACTTTTCAATTGGTAGCCAAAGACGTAAGTGTAGTACCACCAGTATTCTTTGATGAAAGTATCAGGACTCCAAATAGCCACCAATTCTAGGAAGTTGCCATACGGAATCATGACAATTTGATCATTTGTAGTGAGGCGAGGTTCTTGTTTGAGTCCAAACATAGGTTTACAGTTTGTTGGCATTGTCTATTTGTTCATGATCCTACTAGTCAAAGATACTGGAAGGATCAGGAGACTGTATAAAATTCAGAAAAGAGACAATTGTTTTGATTTTTTTTTTCTGGAGGCGATGTACAAGTTTCGCGTATTACACAAATATTCTCACTTTATTATACATACATTCATAATGTATTATAAAATACCCCAGCAAATATTGTTTGTCAATAATGCACATGTTCATTATCTTCAGTGTTAATCACACTGTTGATTTAAAGCACGCTTATCGGTAATGGAGCGTGCTTCCAGGAACAGTGGAGGAGGGCTTCCTGCTGATGTTCTGCGCAGGGGAAGAGCCCCTGTTTCCCTTCACAGACCTTCAAAACCTCATTTCTAAATGAATGATTAGAAAAGGAATAGTATCTGCTTGGAAAAATCACAAAATATGAGGAGCCACCAGGAAAAAAAAGCTCCACTGGGCGGAGCTTTGAGATACACTATGAGATAATGCACCCGGTGGTGTCTTCTGGGAAGGTTCTATCTGGTCACAGTGAAATTTTTGTAAAAGCAGTTTTGCTCAAACCTCGTTTTAAGTGATGGCTGATTTACGAGAACAGCATAAGGCTGTCAAATTCTGTTTCCTGCTCAGAAAAATGCCACAGAAACCGGTGTGCTGCTGAACACAGGCTGCAAGGACGGTCCTCGTGTCGATTTCCGCTCACAGTGACCCTAGAACAGGGTACAATTGCTCCTGTGCATTTTCCAGACTCTAACTCTTTATGGGAGGACAAAACCCCTATTTCTTCCACAGAATGGCTGGTGGTTTCCAACTGCAAAAACTACTCTTCTTTTCAGGTAAAAATAAACCTCTGTAAGAACTATTTATGAGCAAGGAATTGATTTTCCTAGCCCTTATAGTGTGTAAACAGTAAAAGTTCTTGAGGCACTGTCTCTGGATACACAGGGGGAAGGAGAACGCAGCTCTACCTCTGCCAAAGGACGATCCCCATGAAGCAGCGGGCAGGCATGCTGCCTGTATTCTGATGCCCAGCTTTCCTCTCATGGCACTCTTTTTCAATGCTGGCTTTGGTGATCTGCTGTGTGGCCACACAATCAAGACTCACAATTTTGGGTGGTTATTAGGGAAGCTAACAGGTTACCACAAGCCAGGTTCAGAAAACATTGTCAGGCTAGAGTTGCTGCCAACAGCTGTCTAACCTGGTCCTTAACCTCCTAGTCATGCAATCGTTTGCCTCTGTCTCATTCCATGGGGTGGGGGCCTAGGGCTCTGCCTCACAGTCTCCTCCCACTTCAGGCAGGGATGTTGCATACAATCAATTGGTAGCCCTTCTTTTCTTATTGTCACAGGAGTCCGCACTTCTGCGACTGCAATGGCTGGCTTTTGTGCCCCTTACAATGGCGCAGTTGACCAATTGCCTGCTAGAGTCCTCGACACCTTAATTGCATGCTCCCTCCCACTCAGAGTGGGACCTACAATAACTATGGATAAAAGAATCAAATTAATTTTTACTTCACCACATTACTATACTAAATTACTCCTGTAAGGAGACAATAGATGTAATACAGCAAAGGGACTTCAAAAGTTTCTTGGAAAAAATGAAATTAAGAGATAAGGACATTTTTTTTCATATTTTTGAAGTCA
Organism: Echinops telfairi; assembly: GCF_000313985.2. NCBI lineage: Eukaryota > Metazoa > Chordata > Mammalia > Afrosoricida > Tenrecidae > Echinops > Echinops telfairi. The sequence continues at coordinate 35,088,230 of NW_022111324.1, read as the reverse complement.
ACCCATACATAAAATTGGAGACAATAACTGATTAAATTTACAGTAGATCCGCCTTTCCTCTCTAAAAAGTGTCTTGCATAAAGGCAATTAGGAAACTTAAATGAAAGCAAAAAGATTATTCTTCCAAATTTTGTATACTTACTAGTGACATTAGTAAATATATTTTTGTTATTCATCTGATTATTTTCTATTTGTTATTTTGAAAAGAAAAAGACCATATGTTCAACTGGCACTCCCTTTTATTATCATACAAAACACAAATTATTATATTGTGATGATTATAGATTATAATTATAAATAAATATATTTCTAAATTAAAAACACATCTTTTCCTATTATATAACCAGAAACTTTAGGATAACTATTGAATAGATTTTGATTCCACTGCAGTGTAGCAGGGAGTAGATTTTTATCAAAATTCAATTATCATGGCATATTATAAACCTTCTCTTGAGCAATGAGACCTGAAGTCTATTAAATATCTAGGGATTAGGTGTTCAGAAATAGTAGTTATAAATCCCCAAATTATTTGGTACTTATTCTGCTTGTTGACTGTTGACCTTTTGAATGATGTCAGACTCCTTTAGAGATGTATAAGAGGAAGATTCTCAGAAGACACTTGTAAAATAACAGTAAACTTCTTTTTAAAGTATACCCAACTTTGTTTCCTGAAAAAACAAAAGGCTTGCAGTAGGTGATCTGGATTGGGATTGGGATTTGAATGAGGAGTGTGACTTTGTTTTATTTGCTTCTGTTGTGATATTGTTTATTAAGCTACATGTTTTCCTTCTTAGAGGAATCTATTAGAAGGTTATGAAGCTGCATCTTGATTTTTGACTGAGGGATACTATAGTCAATCACTGACGAAGCAGAACAATTGATTTACTTACTAATTTACTTAAAAGGCATGTTATCTGAAATTTAATATTAAAACCAATCTTATGCTCAAATATATTTATATTCTGTGAGGATACGATTTCTATTACTGCCACATCTATTTTTTTTTTTACTCATCTGAGAGAAAGGATCACTTTTTCATAGGAATACTCAGAAAATAAATGACATCCCATCAGAGAGAAACATTAGCTATTTCACTCTGGTCATAGGTCCTTTAGATGTGTTCCTTCAAAACCATTTCAAATATAAAAGTATAATACTTCCACATTATCTTTGAAAATGTCTTTAAAATGTCTATATTTTACAAAATTCAAACGAAGTGGAAGCCAACTTACAGGGAAATGCTTCTGCGCCCAACGTTGAATTACTGTTGTTTGTCCTCTGACGAACTCACATGGAATCTAGTGGTTGAATATGTAATGAAGCATGTGAGGTTTATTGGCTTAATTGCTATGAACTCCCTAGATTCTTTTGCGCTGTTTCCTCCCACTCCCTCACACTTTTGTATTTGTGGGTTTTTTGATCCCTGTTATCACCTGCATCACCATAGTAGAAGCTAATATCTTATTTGTATTAATATTGCATAATACTTGTCTTATTACCTTATATGGTAAATCATTTTATAGTATAGTATAGTAAATGTTTTTCATAATTATAAATTTATGGAATAAGGGGAGATAGCAGTGGAGAGGAAGGACTTGTTGAAGAATGAAGTGTCTGAATTAAGGTTCCAGCTTTGCTTTCTAATAGCCTTGTTATCTCACATTTATTACTTAACCCTCTGATATTTCAGTTTTCTCATTTATAATATACATAGCAATGCCTCTTTCATTATTTTTTTATACTAAATGAAAGGCTGCTTTACAAATTAAATTATGAATGACAATATAATATGATAATTTAATTATGTACAGCATAGAAAAGGTTTATTTATTGGAGTTTATTGAAAAAGTTTAGCTTCTGCAAAATGACTATTGTATAATAACCTTACATTTCTACTAAAATAATAAGCATTACACTTTTCAGATTTACCTACTGGAAGAGAAAATCAGCAAAATAACTCATGTAAGGCCATTTTCTTTTTAATATATTTGATTTAGCTCATTCTCATTTTAGATCCATCACTTGAATTTTGAATCCTTAACGATCTTTTGTCTTTTAAGTAAATATTAGAAGAAATTGTATTTTTTAAATAAATAAATACAGATACAGAAGGCCTTAAATGTTTGCTTTACTTGTATACCTTTATAGTCATTGAATAAGCTTTGTTCATTTGTTTCTATCTTATCTTTTAGTGAGTTTCACTGATTTATTCAAAATAAACAACATGTCTTGGCTTTATATTTATTTTCTCCCTGAAATTGACTTACTACTGTTAATTGTTCATTACAAACTGAAGAATATACTATTTCAAATTAAAATTCATTATTAAAAATTTTATGTTATGGTAGAATAAACTTAAAAATCAACAATATTTTGGATAAAATTTATACAGTCTAATTCTGTTACTTTGTTTTAAAAACATCATTTTTGCTTGAAACCCACTGTCACTGAGTCAGTTATGACTCATTTTTTCTTATATAGGTTTTATGAGACTATAAATATTTACAGAAGCAGCACCTTTCTCCTGAAGAAAGGCTGATGGATTTGCACCACTGAAATTCTGGTTAGCAGACACAACACCACCAGGTCTCTTTGTATATTGGATAGTAACCACAAAAAGGGGTTGATAAGCATTGACTGTGCCTAACCCAAGCCATAGTATTCTCTATTGCATCATATGCATGTGAAAGTTGGACATTGAATAAGGAAGACCATAGAAGAATAGATGTATTTGAATTGTGGCATATGAGAAGAATATTGAAAGTACCACAGACTGCTAAAAAGACAAATAGATCTGTAGTGGAAGAAGTAATGCAGAGTGCTCCTTAGAAGCAAGGATGGCAAGACTTCATCTTACATATTTTGACCACATTGTCAGGAGAGACCAGTCCCTGGAGAAGGACATGTTTGGTAAAGAGAAAGGGTAGTGAAAAAGACGAAGGCCATCAACTAGATGAATCGACAGTGGGTACAACAGTGAGGTCAGGCATAGGAAAATTGTGAGCATGGTGCAGGGCCTTGCAGTCTTTCAGATGGTTGTACATAGGGTCTCTATAGGTCTGAGCTGGCTTGATGGCATCTAACAACAACAACTTGCCAAAAATGATGTAACTGTAATCAAAGAATACTTATGTGACACAATTGGTTAACTACTCGCCTATTGATAGAAAGGTTGCCTTGGCAATCTGCTTGTAATAGATTACAGGCTAGAAAGTTCTATGCAGTAGCTCAACTCTGTGCACATAAGGTCACCATGAGTCAGTAATTAACAACACTCGCTTCCACCTTAAATAACTAGATTGACACTACAGAGGTTGTTTGTCGGAGGGCCACAGTTTTATCAAGAGTGCTAATGTGGGTTTTCTTTAACTTCAACCAAAAGTGTCCAAAGTTGTGCAATTTGTAGTATGTGAAATGAAAAAATAATATTGGAGAAGAAAGACTCTTGAAGGTTGCCCTAAACATCTATAACCCAATGATAATTGTATAAAACAGTTATTTAAATTAAGAAACCAGCTTGATAAATTAATGCATACATCTGAACGTTACAAAAATGTTCTAGAAAACTGTTAAACACACATTTGTTTTAGGTGATTATTCTTTATTGCAGCCTTCAGTATTAATTACAACTTGATGTATAGAAAACCCAAATCTTCATAGCTGGTTTAATGAAAGAAGTTATAATAAACTGAAAAGTATTGAGGTTGCCAAGGATTTTATCTTTTTGGAACCACATTCAATACTCATGGAAGCAGCAGTCAAGAAACAAAAGCATTGTTTTGGGTAAATCTGCCTTACGGTTCTCATTAAATGTTGAAGTACAAGGATGTCACTTCAATGACTAAGGTGCACCTGATGCAAGCCATGGTATTTTCTTTTTTTTTTTTTTTGCCATGGTATTTTCAATTGCTTTGTATACATTTGAAAGTTGGATATTGAATAAGGAAGACTGAAGAAATCCGTGAATTTGAATGATGGTGCTGCAGAAAATATTTAAAATAGAATGGGCTGCTAGAAGAACAAACAAATATGTCTTGGAAGGAGTACTGCCAGAATGCTCCTTAGAAGGGGAGATGCAAGATTTCATTTATATACTTTGGACATGTTATCAAGAGATCCCAGACCCTACAGAAGGACATAATGCATTGTAAAGTAGAGGGTAGCAAAAGAGAGAGAGACCCTTGATAAGACGGATTGACACAGTGATTGCAAAATGAGCTCATGTTAGTCCAGGTAGACTAGAGAAACAAATTCAGGAAAACTCATATTTATAAGATAGAGCTTTATATAAAGAGTCATTATACAAAAAAAAGAGTCATTGTACATTAAGAAAACATTGCAGCCCAGTCCAGATCAAGTCCATAAGTCCGATATTAGCCCATATGTCCAATACCAATCTTTAGACTCAAGAAGCACATGCAGCAACACCAGAATGCAGGGAGATCACAGGCCAGCGGGTGGGAAGTCTTGTGGATCCAGTGGCATTGTAAAGCATCTCAGAGCTGGCAGGGGTCTTCACGTAGCTCCTCCATCTCAGGGCACAATCAGAGCTTCATGTGTCTTGTCAGCTGCAATGTCGCAGGCAGTGAGTCTTGTCAGTAGAGAGACTCCAAGGGCATGAGCATGTGTCCCACCTCCAATGAGTTGTTTATCTCCTTAGTGCCTCTGAATGAGGTCATCAAGCTGTGACCTGATTGACAGGCTAACCTCCAGCCCTTCATTCATAAGTCTGAAATTGGCAACAGAATAGGTAACTACTACAGGGCTCAAGCATAACAGTTGATAGGATAGTTCAGAAGTGACCTGTGTTTCATTCTGATGTACATAAGGTCACTATGAGTGGTAATGAAATGATGGCACCTAACCAAGATAACATAAGTTATTTATTTTGTATTTGTTGGATAGTTATTCTGTCATTCTCAAGAGAACATGGCCTAATGTTTAGGAGATATTACTATATTTAAGGAATTTAAGATTACAAAGTGTGATAAATTTTATAATCAGAAAGGGACATTATTGAAAAAATATTAGCTTTCATACAATTTGTCCCCAATGTATGAGTATGTACTATGGGAAAAACATAGACTTTTCTTTTCCATCCGCATGATTGTTTTGGGTACAGAATATTTCTCATCCATAAAGGTTTTTATTGGCTGGTTTTAGAAAAGAAACCACCAGATTTTTAAAGGTGATAACAAGTTTAACTATAAATTATGCAGAGGTGTTATGGTTATCAGATGGATTAGGTGAAGAAAAACATTACAAGAACATCTAGAATCTGTAGCTAAAAGAAGAGACATATAGATGTTTCTGATATTGACAAGTGGTTTTGTATGCGTGTATAGGATGCTACAGTGAGAGTAAGGTGATAAAGACCGGCAGGGAAGAATAAGAACAACTTCATAAGCAAGTTATTATTCAATTTGTGTGTGATGATATTTCATCAGGAATGTTAGGCAGAAGTAGAGCCTGGCCAGATTTAATTTTCAGAAGGGTTACCTAATGATACTGGCCCCCCTTTTCCCGTGAGGTTGAGATCTGAGAGCTAAGAGTTTTCACTATTGCCCAGCCATATGCAATGAATGTGAAAACTAGAAAAATAGTACCGAGTTCATGGAAATAAGCATAATGTAGCCAAGTTCTTCTTGGGAGTCAAACCACTGCATATAGAATAAAAGGAAATAGAGAAATGGCATAAAGCAAGCAGAAAAGTGCCAGGTGTGTGTTTTAATTAGCATTAAATGCACCCTTTAGTTATCAAAATGGTACATTTCCCTGCTCCTCCACCACTTCATTCCCAACTGCATTACTATCGCTTGAACTCTTCTAAATTCAAATCTCGCCTCCCCCCACCCCGGAATTTGTTGTTGTTGCTGCTGCTACTGCTACCTCAACAGCATTTTATTATTTAAAAACTAAGAATAATCTTAGATATTTGTAGTTTTCATGGTATAATATGGATAGGCAATTGCTACAAACCTCTCCCCAATTGTTCTGCAAACAATTACAATCCAGTCATACAATGTTTTAGTCATATTTCCAGTTTAATCAAATCCATTATATATTTTATAGTCTTATTAATAGCACTTGATAGAATCTAAAGACGTATACTAACAATATATGTCTGCGTTAACCTTTAACTGGTATATTAAGTATTATTTAAAGCAACACTTAGCATCACCTACTATACCGGCCTAGTGGTGATTCCTCTTCAGTCTTCCTCCGCCTCACTGTCTACCCTTCTTGGGCTTCGTGGCTCTCGCGTCTCTAAATGATCCTCATCCTTAGAATGCAGGTGTGCTTCTCACCCTTATTTCTCTGTTACCATTTGAGAGAGATCTTATTCATTTCACTGTCAGCGATACATTTTCACTTTCAGAGCTCCAGCCAAGAAATTTTCACTGAGCTTTTGACGACATTCAACTTGGAAAGCTTATACACTTTTAAACTAAGCTCCTCCAAAAACATCAAAATTATTTTTAGTTTATTTGAACACAATCTTTCTCCATGTCTGAACAACTTGAATTGGTTACTGAAACCAGGAAGCTGAGGAATAGCTAAAGCTTGTGGCTGCTGTTTTCCCCTAATGGCTGCAAGCGTGGAAAACATACCCACCCCAAAGCATTGTTTGTTAACTACCTCATAAGCCACTGGGACTTTTTAACCTCTTTCCTCTTTGAAGTATGTGTTTTATTCACATCCATTTGACATACAATGGCTACTATAGAAGCGAGAAAATGAAGTGTCTTGTCTTTTCTATTCCTGTTATTCTTCCATGATTTCTGCATCTGTTCCAGTCCTGGTGCTTGTCATCTCATGTTGATGTATCCAAAACCATAGTACCCCAGCTCTTTCTATGATTTCCACATTCTTCAACTTTTAACTTGCTTTCTATTGTCCGATGGGTTTTCCAGTCAAACAACAACAAAAGAGAAAGATATTCTTTGGCATCCTATTGTTTTCCTGCATGGCATCATTTACCAGTGGTAGTCAGAATTTTATGTATCTGTTTATTGCTGAGTATCTGTTTTTGCTACTAAAATGTAAGCATCCTGTAAGCAGCCTCATTCTCTCTCTTATTTTTCTTTATATTCCAAGGAGCTAATTCCTATGTTATTGAATGAATGGAAAATTAAACTTCGCAATTTAAAACGTTCAAAATCCTTCAAACGTGTTTGATTAAATTCCCAAGTGAACTAGCATATGTAATTATTTTCTTTGAAACCAGTTTGCTCTTATTATAGAATAATGGTGCTAAAACTTATCAAATTATATAATATGTTTTTATTTTGCATTTCCTTCTGTAAGCTTAAATTTTTTATTATATATTACTGAAAATATTATATTTCTATTCATCAATATACTATCCTTTTACTTAACTTCACTTGTTTCTGATATGAGATAAACTTTGGCATATTTAGTAGCTGAATTCAAAAACAAAATATTAGTTATCTGTAATCAATTGGTCACATTAAACATTCAAGAAATAAATTTATAGACCTTTGGTTTTACTTTCTTACATTATTTTCAGGTTAAGTAGCATTTCTCAAAATATATCTACTAGATTTACATTGATTTTTGTGTTTTTCTAGCAAAAAGTAGAAGGTCAGTGACAAAGAGGAATATCCTCAGGGAGCTGGATACACACAGTGACTGGAGCAATATGTTCAAACCTACCCCCATTGTAAGGATGACACAAATAATAGTCATTCTTTCACTTTTTGGCACATAAGGTTCCTGTAAGTCAGAATAGATTCATTGTCAAGTATCATCAGAAGTGTACTTTAATTGATTTATTGAATAGTTTGCCAGCCATACTTAGAAACATCTATGCATTGTAGAATATTGTACACTTTTCAGACACTGAAAGAAACATTCAATATCTACAGCAATATATATTCCAATATCTACTGGAAGATGGACTGACATAGTGGCTGCAACTTTGGACTCAAACATAAGAAGAACTGTGAGGAAAGGCAAACTGCTACAAAGTTGGAGAACTTTCTCCTGCAGAGCTTCTGGTGGGTTTGAGCCACTGCACTGTTGTTAGCTGTTGCACACTTTCCTCCCTGTGCCACCACCGCTCTGACCAAGTCCTCATACACAGCAAATTCTTCCTCACGATAACGGCCACTTACTTTACACGTACCTTATCAATCACTGAAGAGACGCAGAGCCTACTCTTGCACTAACATAAACCTGCATAAGAATCCTAGACCTGTTCTGACTCATCTAAAAATAATTTTGACACATTTAGGAACTGATCTCATTCATAACTGAGAACTGCTTCCTATTCTATTCTATACTATTGTGTTTTACACCGCTCTACTCTACTATATTATATTTAATCATATTATATCATACCATGTCAAGCTGTATCATATTACACATCATGTAATTCTATGCAATAAATTGAAAAAAAATACTGAAAGTACCAGGTGCCAAAGGAACAAACACATGTGTCTTGGAAGAAGTGCAGCCAGGATGCTTCTTAGAGGAAAGGATGGTGAGACTCTATCTCACCAACTTAGAGCAGGTTACCTGGGGAGGTCAGCCTCTGTAGACCAACTTGATGCTTTGTAAAGTGGTGGCAGATGTGAAGGAGAAAGGCCCTCAATCAAATGGGTTCACACGACGACTGCACCAATGGACTCAAACACAAGCACAGTTATGAGGGAGATGCAGGACTAAGCGGTGTTCAGTTCTGTTAGACATGGGATTGCTGAGTCAGAGCCAACTTGATGGCACCTAACAACATGCCATCGATGCTAAGCGAATAGGAGACAATAATTTCTGCTCTGTTTGATTTGGCACTGGGGAAAATGTACTAAATGTATGTCTAAAAAATGTACTATGTGTTCTTTTTATTTTGAGTCCAGAAATCCCAAGATTTGTTTGTACCAAGGGCTTCACAAACATGCGGAGACCCTTTCTTTTAAAATCCCTGATGAATCACACACGGTGACAAAAACTTATTAGATTAATATGAAATTGCTCATTGAAATATACTAGCTTAAAATCAGAGCTATTGTTCTCTATGAATCTTCCTTTCTACTTCAGTTTTTCCTCATACATAAAAGATTCTCAAAAGATTTCTGTTTGATCACAGAAGATGCCTCCAGAAACCTTTAGTCTTTCATTTGTCCACAGAGATATACAAAGCTTTCAAGACATTTAAAGTTATCATGGATTTTTAAACACTCAAGAGAAAGAAATTCTTACACTCTAGCTCCATATTTAGCAAATATACTAAAGATAAATCTTTCAGGTTGAAATTGAACTCAGATTTCTTACTGACGATTTGGCAAGGGGAACAGCTAATTATTCTCCCTTTATTGACCTACAGAGAACTCAATAAGGAGCAACTGATACTGCCAAACTGAGAATAGTAATGCATTTAACCATTATATATTCCCCACATTCGGTTAAAACAAGCAAACAAAAATGTAGACTATAGTATGTATCCCTTTTTAACCCCTATAAATTTAAGTTTCGTGAATTATTTCCAACTAAATGCCAGTTTGCCTAATCTTGAAAATTCCAAGTTAAATCATTATAAGTTTATCATTCATTACACAGTATTTTCATTTTTCAACCCCCTCTTTTCTCTATTACTCTTTTCAGTGCCGAAGACCACTAAATGCATGTCTCATTAAGACCTGAATCTACTAAGGAAAGAAACACAGATCAGCCTTTGGGATGTGACATTCAATTCTGCAGACTTATATGTAGTGAATTCTAGAGAGACAGAGACAGAGAGAGAGAATGTACGAGAAAATAGAAAATAAAAAGGAGAAAAAAGGGAAAAAGTCAAGAATGTGTTCCTTTCTTTTAGAAGCACCTGATTAGAATTGATAGAGAGAGAGAAAAAAAACATGCAAGCAGGCATGATTTCTTCTATATATTTTGTTTTCTTATCAAATATCCATATTAACAAAACAAAAATCAAGCTTATTGACATTGCATGAATGCTGATTCATAGTGACTGTACAGGAAAGAATAGCACTGCCCCCCGGGGTTTTCAGGGCTATACATCTTGATAGAAGCAGATTGTACGTCTTTTTCCCAAGGAGCAGCTGGTGGCTTTTCACCACTGTATTGCTAGGGTATCTTAAGTTAATTATAGATGATAATTTTAAAGGTTATAGAAAATGCACTGTTCCATAATCCATCCTCAGTATATTTTATAAATACTTTTGTTGTTTTGGTGGATGTGTGTATTAATTGTTTTTTTTTACCTTTCTCAAAATACTCTGGAGTTTTCTTGGTTCTTGGAAATCCTTCAATAATCCTGTAAAATGCTCTGCCTGATGGAAATGTCTTTGTGTTCCAGAGGCATTGTATCAGCCAGATTGTAATGGAGTGTTTTAATCTATGGACTTTAAATCACCGAACAACATGATTTAGGGTGAGAGCAATATTTTCATATGCTGGAAGTGTGAAATAAAGATAGCTTTTTTTAGAATTATACCAACAAACTTTAAGTAATGGAAGTAAAATTCAGTAGCAATGTGGACTTTATTGCAACACAGTGAATAATTTAATATGGCTCTTCTTGTCATAGCCTTTGCAACTCCCATCATACTACGTTCATTGTCCTGATGGGTGTGGGGTAATAGAAGGGAAAATACTGATATAATTATAATACAATTTTGAGACACCATTAACAGGATTAATTGTGATTTCCACCTTGCTGAATATAAAATTAGTAATTTAAAAAGCAGGAAGAGGAGATCTCAGATTACAGATTACTTTCTCTGTAATCACTCTGTCTCGTGCTCTAACTCTTGGTTCTACTGCTGCTGCCTATCTGCTGCTCTTCTGTTCTCAAAGCTGTTTCCTTTGTACAGGAGCTTGAATGTACAGAGATTCCAGAGGGCATGTTCCATTCTTGGCTCTTCTTTCTCTCTCCACCCTTCAATTAACCCCACATGTGTTTATCGGCCAGGTTGGCACAATAAGCTAACTAGTCCCATCAAATTGCGGGGATAATGGCATGAAATGGTTGGCTTACAAACTTTCATAGGTTGGGGAACATATTCACAGGATTATAGGATTGAGGTGTAGGTGTTACTTAATTGCAATTGTGAGGCTAAAGAATTATGTACACATGCCAAGTTGACAAGGGGTGGATTGAGGTAGTTAGTTTATTGTGCCAACCTGGTCAATAAACACATGAAGAATTAATTGAAGGGCTGAGAGATAAAAGGCTCAGTGAGCCTCACTTTTCTAGTTCTCGGGTCTCTTGCTTTCTAATGGTTGGACCAGGGTGCAGCTGCATTAGCCAGTTCCCTGCTTCAGCTGGCAAGGCTCGCTTCCTGCAAGACATCCCTGAGGAGAAACCACATAGACCTACCCCGATGCAGCCCTGGGTGCTGGAGCAGCCATGTGGAGACCTCTGCCAGCGCTGAGATGCTTACATGTTCACTGATTCAGCTTTCTTCCTGCAGTTGGCATCATAGTGTGTGTTTTGTGAGAGGGAGGAGGACTTTGTGGATTGGTGTTGGACATAAGAGTTAATGTTGGACTTGTGGGCTTGGGCATCACTGGGTTGAGATGCTTTCTTAATGTACACTTACCCTTTATATAAAACTCTCTCTTATACATATGAGTTTTTGTGGATTTGTTTCTCTAGTTTACCCAGACTAACACAGAGATCAAGCATTGCAGCTTTCAGTATGGAATTTACAATTCAATGTAAAGAAAATCAAAATCCTTACAAATGATCCATCATTATAATTGAAGACAGTTTGTAGTTATCAAACATTTCCTATTGCGTGGATGTACAATCAGTTTGCATGGAAGTAACAGTCAATAGATCAAAGGACTCATCATATTGGGTAAATCTGCTGCATAAGACCTCTCTGAAGTAGTGAAAAGCGAAGGTGTTATTTAAGGAAGTAAGGTGCCACTGTCCCAAATCATGGCATTTTCAATTTCTTCATATGCATGTGAAAGTTGGACATTAAATAAGGAAAACCTAAGAAAAATTGATGTATTTGAATTACGGGGCTGACAAAGAATATTGAAAGTACCATGTGCTGCCAAAAAGTACCAAACAAATCTGTCTTGGAAGAAGTGGAATCAGAATGATCTTCAGTAGCAAAGCTGAGAAGACTCTGCCTCGGCTACTTTGAACATATTATCAGGAAAGACCAATTGCTGGAGAAGGACACCATGCTTCTCTGCTTAACACAGAAGGACAGTGAAAAAGGGGAAGGCCATTAACAATGGGCTCCAACATAGTGACAATTGTGACGATGACTCAGGACCCGGTAGTTTTGCCTGTGTTGTACATAGACTAGCTATTGATAGGAGTGAACTCTATGGAACCCAACATCAGGAACAACTCTGTCCCTCTTATACTGTCTCTTGTTGTTAGTGTGTTCAGGTGTTGTTGAGTTGTTTTTACCTCATACTGATGCAATGTATAACCAAACAGTATGCTACCCCAGCAGCTCTCAACCTGTGGGTCACGACCCTGTTGGGGATAGAATGACCCTTTCACAGGAGTCGCTGATTCATAACAATAGGAAAATTACAGTTATGAAGTAGCAACAAAAATAAGTTTATGGTTGGGAGGTCACCACCCCATGAGGAACTGTATGAAAGGGTCGCGGCATTAGGAAGGTGGAGAACCACTGAGCTACTCAGTCCTTGACATCCTCCCAATTGTTGTCATATCTGTGCCCATTATTGCTGCCACAGTTTCAATCCATCTCATCAAGGATCTGCCTCTTTTTTATGTCCTTCTGCCCTATCAAGCATGATGCCCTTTCCAGAGATAGCTCTCTCCTGATAATATGTCCAAAGATCATGAGATGAAACTTGCTATCTTCTGGCTGTAAAACACAGATTTGTTTGTTCTTCTGGCAATCCATGATACTTTCATTATTCTACGCCAGAACCATAATTCAAAGCACCGATTCTTCTTTTGTCTTTCTCATTTCGTGTCCAGAAGGTCCGATTTCCACGTGCTTAGGAGGCATTGGGAAATGCACTGGTGTCAGTCAGCTTTACCTCAGGTTCTTCAACATTTTGAAGGATTCTTGTTCAGCAGATTTACCCAATTAAATTATTCTTTTGTGTTCTTTTGATTTCTTGACATCTATGAGTATGGACTTTGTATCCAAACAAGACAAAATTCTTGACAAATTCAATCTTTTATTTCTTTATCATGATAGCTACTGGTCTACTTGTTAAAAAAATATTTTAGATGTTAAATTTTAATCCATACTGAAGACTGTAAATCTTTGCTTTCAGTAAGCAAAGTTAGGTCATCTGAATATCACAAGTTGTTAAAAATGAGAACCAAAAACAACTTCCAATCCTGATGCAAGATTCTTTGTATATAATCCAGTTTGTCTAAAAAGTATTTGTTTTCAATTTGAAGATTGAAATATTCTGGTGAAAGGACACAATCGTGGTGCACACTCTTCTTGGTTCTCAGCAAAGAAGGGGTCCCTTGCTCTCTTCTAATGATTTCCTCTTGATCTGTGTGCAGCTTCTGCATGAGCACAATGAAATGCTCTGGAACTCCAATTCTCCTCACATTACCCTTAGTTTGTTTTGATCCACACCATCCAATGTCCGTCGACAGATGGAAACATGTATCTGGTATTCTCTTTTTCAGTCAATGTCTATCTGAGGTCAGCAGTGATATCCGTGATTCCAAGTCCTCTTCTTAATTGACTTGAATTTCCAGCAGCGCCGTGTCTATTTATGACTGCAACCATTATTAACAGATTTCAGCAGATTGCTATTTGCGTAGCATATTCAGGCTATGGTTTGATACTTTCTGCACTCTGTGGGGTCCCTCTCTTTGGAATTGGTACAAATATTAATCCATTTGGTTGGCAGACAGCTGTCTTCCAAACTTCTTGGCATAGGTGAGCAAGTGCTTCCAGTGCCTGACCAGCTTGTTGAGACATTTCAACTGGAATTTCATAAATGCCCAGATAAGAGTGTTTTTATTTGCCATGGCATTCAATGCTGTTTGTACGTCTTCCTTCCCTACCATAGTTTCTTGATCATATACTACTTCTTGAAATTGTGAATGTCAACTTGTTCTTGGTACAGTGATTCTGTGTAAGACTAGTCAAGCCACCTTGACTATATCAAGTGATGTCAAAAGAGGTCAGAGGGTTCAAACAGTCATAGCATCTTAATGAGACCCCAGTGGAAGCTGTGGACAGTGACACATGGGTGTCCTGGTTAGCGAAAGGCATCCACACTCAAAAGGGTCGCATGCCCTTCTAGAAATGCTGATGCTTCACAGGTGGGACTCAGCCTATGTCTCAGTTCCTTATATTAGTCTTGTTTCTTTTTTCCTGTAATAAAGCTGCAATCATCAGAATAGCACTGACCTTGAATTTTGTGTTCCTTTCTAGTGACTTATTGTACCCAAGAGAGAAGACGGAGCCAGCAGCTCAGAGGATAAGGGCTGGACATCTTTGAATTTATGACTGCTATTAGGGAATCCCCAAATTTGTAGCCATTGGGTCAAAAGGTGAAGTGTTCTGTGGAATCCCAAGCTTATATTTGTTTGAGGTTGACTTGGCAGGATGGAGGACTGTGCTCTATCAGGCATATGGCCTGACCTAGCTCCAAATCATGAGTGTAAGAGAAAGTCAAGTTTATGTGCAGCTTGTGTCAGAATATAAATGGCAGAGAACTTTGGATTTGATAATTCCCCTACAGTGAATTAATATTTACATTTAAGACTTTTTGCTTCATTAAAATGCTCTCTTACATTCCCTATATTAATTGCACATTTACCAAGGTGAATCCAGGCTATCTACCCACACTACTATGAGTAATTCAATATGATTTTAAATGCAGGTTTACTGCTTGTTAAATAAAACCATGTTTCAATCCCTTTAAGGGAAAATAAATCTGTTTCTGTCTATACTTTCTACTTAAACCTTGACAGCTTATTAGGAATCATATTTTCTTAATGAGGAAATTCTTTCTAGTGGCAATTTTGGTTTTGAAAATAAAACACATTACTAGACCAATAATATTGATAGTGATTAGTAAAGTTAGTGCACAAAGGGAATTAAATAGTAATGTTATTTTAAGAGAGCTGAATATGGGTTGGTTTATTTGCTCAAGCCTCCAGCTAACCATTCTACTGATGTACCAAGTTGCAATTATCTCAATAAAAAACATGGTTTGGGCTGAATATGCGTAAGAATGTGCCTGCCTAATGCTTTCCACCAATCTGTTAAATCCATTTAAATTGGATACTATCTGAAATTACAAGTAAAGGGAAAAGATATTTTTTAAATGCCTCATTCTCAAGTATAGTTTTTTCTAATACAAAATACTAATAACATTCCATATGTAATAGACATTTATATCTCATGATAATAAAATAATAATAATAGGGTAATCAAGACAAATCTGAGCCAAAAGTAGATAAATAAAATATAATCGATGGTTTCATGTTTATACTTTAGGTCAAGTGTTTTGTATCCAGGAATACAATTTTGTACATCCAATAAATTACGTAATGGATTCTTAAGTGCTGTGTCAAACTTCCACTTAGACAAAATTTGATGGCAATAGAATCACTTTAATAATGTTATTTTAAAAATCTGAAATACAAAGATGCAAAATATACTCTGGAATGCTAGACACACTGATGTTTCTCCCTTGCATTTTATTTCTCAAGGTTAAAACAAAACAAAACTGTAAGCGATACACTTCCAGGCCCATAGAATTAATTGATCTTTGTTTTTACCAACTGGTAGGAGATAAGTGACACCTTCAACTTCTGAAACAAAGGATTTACTTTTTTTTCTGAACCTATAAGGAATGCGTTACTACTAATTTTCCATCTAGTTTGCTACCGTTTAACTCGTTCTTATTGTGGTAAGGTGTGGACTTTGTAAGGTGTCATCTTGCCTTGGTCAAAAGACATTTTATTGCGTTCCTTTCCTGTTCCTGAGTAAAGCCAACTACACAAAAGAGACTTGAGGGGGAGAGGCTGAAGGCAAAAGAAGCAGTGACCATTTGATGGCTCACATAACTTGTTACTTATCTACTTATTCACTGCATCAGCATGGAAAATATATGGTCTGCAACCACCTGATATCCATTTAGATTTCCCGCAGCTTCCCTAACTCCTTGGGTAGGTGGATGTTTTCCTCTACAACAAGTTTGCCAGATTTTTCTTCCAACGCTCACACGTCAAGTCCATGACCATAGAGGTGACTCAAATTCTTAGTAACCCTACAGAGCAAAGTGGAACTGGCACTTACAGTTTCTGACAGGCTGCACCTAGCAGACAGACTCAATTTCCTACCAATATTTGACCCACCAACCTTTCAGTTAGCACTCAAACTCCCAAATCACTTTGCCCCCAGGGATATTTACATCAAAGTCAGAGACAGCTAAAATGTTAATAGGCCTCATCCTTAGTCTTGTGCTGGGGCTCATACATAGAGGCTCAAGTTGCCATTTTCTCTTCCATTTTTCATCAGTCTACTCTTTCCAAGTGCCTGCCTATTGGATTCCAAGCTCCAGCATCAAACTCAAAGGCAATAACATTATGGAAATTGCTTTTCTTGCTCCCATGACTGCATCAATGAAAATTTTTGTGAGCTATCAGTCTGTGTTTGTAATAGTAGATCTATTTTTATGGTTTTATGGTAAAATTAACTTGCATGGAGTCACACATAGAAATCATAGAAATATGAACTCTAAGTTATTTTTCAAGGAAGGTATAATGCTATAATTAAAAATATAATTACCAACTATAATCATAAAAAAACAAAATTCAATCCTAATTACATTTCTATAACATGCCAAACAGTACCAGAATCATCTTTCTAATTGAAGTCAACTCCTTGTAATTGAGTCAATTCAGATTGATAACATCCTTATAGCATAAAGTTGAAGTGGTCCTGGCAAAGGTTCTGAGGATATAAATCTTAATGGGAGCAAAAAGCTTCATCTTCACTCCTCACAGTGGCTGGGGATCAGACTGTTAACCTTCTGCTTAGCAGCCCAATGCTTAGCCACTCTGCCATTTGAAGAAGGCTTTATTATGGTTTCTGTTTTAGAGATGTGATCATATGCTTAAAGAACTTCACATTTTAAGAATGAATTTAGAAGAATCTGCGTTTTTGTTTTCACACTATAATATCTTTCACACTAACATTAACAATAGTGGTGCTGTCAAGTGGTCAGTATGGATATGGCTCACCTAAAATTCAATGGTGAAGAGAATGATCCAAATTTAAATTTTAGTTTTATAATTCTGTGACTGAGCATACTATATATAGTTACACATAACATTGATGTTTATACCAAGATCTAATAGTAACACATATTACAAGTGCAATGAAACCTGTGAATGCCAGAACTCAGCAGGATTGCCTCCCCCCAGGGCTCACAAGCTTTATGCCTTTGACGGGGTGTAGTCTGACTTTGTTTTTATTGTTCAGTCAACTAAGTAGAACTTATTTGAGTCTCCTGTCTTATCCTGGCTTTCTCAGATTTAGCTCTCCACAAGTAAATATTAACATATGGCAATTCTGTAAAGTTAAATATCCTATATATCTAGTCAAAATTATACAGATTGTATTTTTCACATCATTTACATTCAGAGGAAAATATTTGCTGTTTCAATAAATCAAAGTTTATAAGATGGAAATTTATAAATAGATGACCTTTTATAATATTGATGCTTCTAAATTGAAAGAAACTTCATAAAGTGACTATATTTTATTTTGTAACTCAACTTATTCCATATGTTTAGGGCTGACTCACTTATGTAATCTTTCAATATTTCAGTCATAAAAATAGAGTGATTAGGAATAATATTAAATTAATATATCATTTTACTGTATTAAATATATTAATAACTTATTTATATTATTACTGATAAAATTGATTTCTGTTGAAGTTCTATAGAACTTTTAAGGTATGATACAGATATCAGTAGACAGTAGCTGCTGTTGTTTTTCTTAAAGTGTTACTTTTCTCTATTGTAAGTCAATTTGTCAGATCGTGGTGGCTTGCATGTTGTAGTGATGCTGGGAGCTCTGCCACTGGTATTTTAAATATAAATAAAGTGACCCCAGGTGATCATGTTTCAGCAGAGCTTCAAGCCCAAGAACAGACAATGAAGAAGGAATAGACTGTCCATTTCATAGTTATTAGCCATAAAAAATATTATGAATGGCAGTAGGACATAGTCAGATGTAATGCCAGAAGATGTGTGTAGTGCCCCTCAGGTAGAAAATAACTCAAAAATTGAGTCTATTATGATGACTTGGATGGAGTAAATCCTTTAAAGCCATCGTTTACCAATGGGGCATGACTCAAAATAAGAAGAGACAGCCTTAAGAGTCTATTAGTAAGCAGAATATGCAATGTCAAATATATGAACCTAGGACAATCAGAAGTCAACAAAAACGAAATAGAGTATATAAGGACTGATATCCTAGTGAGCTGAGGTGGACAGTTATTGATCAGTATGAATAAGATAACCTCATGCCAGGAATGACAAATTCAAGAGGATTGGCATCACTTCTATTGTAAAAAAGAAAAAGAACATTTCAAGACGTGTCTTAAAGTACCATGCTGGTAGGATCATGCATACATGCCCAAATGAAAATCCAGTTAGTACAACTATTACTCAATTTTGTGCATCTATCACTAAAGCTAGTGATGAAGAAATTGAAAAATTCAACCAACTTCTGTCATCAGAAGTTGATCAAACAGTCAATCCAGAAATTATTCATAAGTATTACTAGAGATTGGAATTTAAAAATTGGAAGAAAAGAGGAAAGAACATTAGTTGGAAATTATGGCCTTGGAAATAGAACTAAGTTCTATTTAATAGAATTTTTCAAGACGAGTGACATCTTCATTGCAAAATCTCTTTTCAACAATGTAAAAGATAACAGTACATGTGGACTGTGGAATCGAATTGACTACTTCCAGAGGAACATAACATGGAGAACCTCAATATATTGTTAAAACAAGGACAATGGTTGACTATAGAATAGAGCATCAGTTGCTCATATGTAAATTCAGATTAAATATAAAGATAATATTTAAAAGTCTATAAAAATCAACTATGAACTTAAGACCATCTTAAAATAGATTTGAGTCATTGAAGAATAAATACAGAAGATATGACTAGCTATGATGACATCAAAAACATCATACATTAAGAAAGCAAAGGGTCATTAAAAAGAATTTAAAAGATAAAAGACTGTACACATTGAGAGACTTCATCAAGAGAATAATAAAGAACCCACAGACTGAAAATATCTTTAGTAATGAAATAAGAGACAAAAGACGCATTACTAAAATCTACAGAATCCTGCAAGCTTACAAGAAAAAATGAACAGCCCACTGAAAAGATGATGGGCAAAAGATCTGGACCAGGAGATTCACAAAGAAGGAAATCCGAGTGGCCAATAAACAGATGAGAAACTGTATGCAGGAAATGCAAATCAAAACAACTATGAGATAACAACTGAACACACACAAGGATAGCCTAATTAAAAAAACATAAAGCAGCAAAAATTGGAGGGGGTGAGGTGAGATAGGAACACTATCCATTGGTGCTGGTCTTTTAAATACATACAGCCACTGTTGAAAATGATTTGGAGAAGACTAAAGCAGATGGAAATTGAGCTACCATACGACCCCAGCAATTTCTCTACTGGGCATATATCTAGAAGAAATAAGAAACAGATTGCCACCAGACTTCTGCTCTCCAATGTTAATCGCTTCACAGTTTACAATTGCAAAAAAAATTGCAAACAGCCTAAATTTCCATCAATAGGCAAATGGATTAAAAAGCCCATCTGGTACGTACACTATGCATCCCTGAAAAATAGAGGTGAAATTATGAAATATCTCATTTCATGAAGTGAGTTGCAGGATATTATGGTACGTGAACTTAGCCGAGTGCAACGGGTCAAGACAACATGGGCCCACTGAGGTAAGCTCAAACAACAGAATGGGATAAGGAAAAACTTGCACAACAAATAATTCCCAGGCTGAGGACCAACTACTCCAGCAAAAGCCAGACCAAACTGAATAATTCATATGTAATCAGCACCAGATACAGATAGCGCCTGTGCTGAAAGGCGTCTTTTTCCTTTCTCTCATATGCTTTTACAGCCCTTGAGAGGTGGGAAGAACAACTACTGCAATAGGGGCTTAGGGTGCTAACCAACCCAAGGAGAGGGTCTTGTTTATATTTCTACAAGAGAAGAGGAGTGGTAGCAGACCTCATTCTGGGGTGCCAAATCACAAGGGTGATGCTCCTGCTTGGAGCAGCTCATTCTCCAAACTGACTGCAAGTGCATTGTACGGTGCCCCAAACAGTCCCCTGTCTGCCACAAACCAGGCCTTTTTGTTGCAGCTACATAGTATTTCCAGAAGCTCTAAATAGAAAGCCTTGGTTAACATTCTTACCTCTCACATAAAAGTAACAAATAAGCATAGTTTTGATCTTTGATTTTACTTGACAAGGTTTTTTTGGGGGTGAGGTGACAATGGCATCTTCCACTGGCATGATTGATGTTTGCTTTGGGGGTTGTAAGAATAGCTCCATGTCTTGTCCCTAGTAATGACCGTGAGAAAGAAGTCTGCGTCACTTCCGAGCTGGTCTTTCAAAGCACAGCATGTTTCCAATTGAAGCTTTTTTGCTGGTCAGTCAGAAGCCAAGGTAAAAATTTCACATCGAACCTTCTCATTTCCAAATCTTCCACTAAAATTCACCAAATTGACCTCTAAGATAGTCCAGATAACTTCCCTTCAATGCTCCCTCATCGGTCTTTGAGTACAAGTGCACAATTTTTGTCAGAATTTTTGTCTGTTCAGGAAGTTGACAGACATCCAGAACAAGGTTTGTCATCAATTGACATTTAACCTTTTCTGAAATTAGAAAACCACTATTACACCTGAGCTTCTCACACATAACTGTCCTTGTAAGCTGTGTTCAACATCACAACAGTTTCTGTGGTATTTTTCCTGGGCAGGAATCAAAATTTCACACACTGTTCTCTTCAATTGGCCATCACAAAAATTAAGTTCGAGAGAAAGTGCTTTTTACAAAAAAAAATTCACTGTGACCAGAGAGAACCTTCCCTGATTATGCCACTGGATGCACTAACTCAGAGTGAGTTGCTTGATGCTCACCTAGTGGGAAAAATGAGTACTACAAAAACTCATTCCAGTGGAGCTTCTTTCCATTTTGGGGTGTTTTTTTTGAGGTGGGGCTGGGAGTCGGGGAGGTACACACTCGTATATGTATACGGAACAAGAAAAAAGTTAGACTTTGGGCTTCTACTTAAATGTTGCCTCAATACAAGAATGGTTTATACTAATAAGGTGGCATTATATGATACTCACCATTCTGACATGATTGCTGAAGACAAATGTGTACATAAACACATGTGGTGAAGAAAGCTGATGATGCCCAGCTATCAGAAGATATAGTGCCTGGGTTCTTTAAGGCTTTAAACAAGTGGCCATCTAGCAGGGAAGCAACAAAGCCCACATGGAAGAAGCACACCAGCTTGAGTGATCATGGAGTGTCAGGGGAAAGAGGATTCAGAAATTCAGAAACACACAGCCAAATTGAGGTGAAGGGGCATTAGTGTAGTGGATACGCAAAACCCACCTGTAAGATAATTGAGCAGCCCCTCTCAGAAGTGCCACATGGAATGGATGATAAATTCAGGGTGCAGTATGGCACTGGTGAACTACATAACTATCCTCTAGTTCCTAAATAGTTCCTCCCCTTACTATTGTGGTTTCTCTTTGTTGTACTTCATTAATCATGTTATATTTTCATGTATTCATTTATATTTTTAAGATCATGAGGTGCATGAAAGTCAAGACAAAGATAACTCTTCAGAAATAGTTACTGGAGTAATGGTTCCATGAGGGTATGGGAAGAGAGAGGGTCTTGGGGTAGGGGGTAGCAAGGAAATGGGGAGCTGATAGCATTGCTGGTTTGCAGAAGGATATGGATGACAGTGGGAGCCCAATATTCATTTGTGGGAACTGTATTAGAATAAGCCTCCAGTGATATCCCTCTATACAGAATTGAGGGATGGGGGATAAAGGGTTATTAAACAGCGGGGTTAGAGAGTTGAGGATAGAAGAACAAAGGCATAAATATGACTTGAATACTTAAAATAGTCAGTTGACTCTCCCTCTGATGCACATTGACCTGATCTGGTTTTTGTCATTTTCTGTATCTATGTTTTGCTCTGTTTTGCTGTGGTTCATTCTTATTAGGGTGTATCTCAGAAATGTCATATCTTGAAGCTGTGTTATATGTTGTTCTGTTTTTCGGTATATGCAACTCAGGACTGGTGAACCTACAGGGACAGCAAGTAAAATAATGATTTTAGGGGGCAGGGTATACAGTGGTGGAGGGAAATTATGATGTCAAGGAGTCCAGAAAGAAAAAGATTGTTTGGAAACTGATTGTGATAACAATTGTACAATACTGTTTGAGGTGATTGAGCTATGGAATGATATGATATACGTATTAACTCCCAATTAATGACAAATTTTCAAAAAATCAATCAAAGCTCACACAAAAAAAATGACTCTGGAAATTGCGTTGATCCTAGATAGCCTAAAAAATGGAAGAAATGAAAAAGTAAAAGCACTGAAGAGAAAATTTAAATGGGCAACACAAGATTGCAAAATAAATTATAGTGGAAGGTGCTAAGACCTAGAGTAAAATAATAAAAAGAAAGAATATGTTCAGCATATATATCAAGCTGAAAGAACTCAAGAAAAAAATTCCTGGCCTGAATTTGAGATATTAAAATATTTTACCCCAAAATTTTGAATGATGTAGGAAACACCAAAAGAAGATGAAAAGAATACAGAGTCCCTACCAAAAATATTTGATACACATTTAAACATTTCAAGAGGTGTCACGTGTTTAAGAATGTATGATACTGATGGAAGAAGTCTAAGCTTCACTTAACCAAAACAAGTCTCTAGGACCTGATGGAAAAGAAATATTTCAACCAATTAATAAGGCATGGAAAGTACTCGCTCACCTATGCCAAGAAATCTGGATGATGGCCACTTGGCCAATTGAAGAGATAAAATGTGTACCCACGGTAAAGAAATGTGAGCCAGCAGAAATAATTGAATAATATTATTAACAGCACATGAAAGGAGTGCTTTGTTGATCATTCCACAACCATTGTGGCAGGTATTCAAACCAGGTTCAGAAGAGGACGTGGAGAAAGGGATGTCATTTCTTATCTCAGATGGATCTTGGCTGAAAGCAGTAAATGCCAGAAGAATGTTTATTTATATTTTATTGATGAAACAAAAGTATATAATTGTGTGGATCATAACAAACTATGGATAGCCTTGAGATAGATAGGAATTCCAGAACACTACATTGTGTTCATGTGGAACCTGTATGTGGATCAAGAGGCAGGCATGCAAACAATGAAAAAAATATTGTATGCTTTAAAATCAAGAAAAGTGTGCGTCACGGTTTTAACCACTCATGACATTTGTTCATCTACATGTTGAGCAAAGAATCAGAGAAACCAGATTGTATGCATAGGAAAGTAGTGTCAGGATTATAGGAAAGTTTATTAACCTTTGGTATGCAGATGATACACTCCTCCTTGCTGAGAGTGAGGACTTGAAATTCTTGCTCATGAACATCAAAGACTACAACCTTCAGTGCGGGTTGCAACTCAGAGCAAAGAAAACGAAAATCCTCACAACTGGACCAAAAAGTAACATCAGAATAAGCAGAGAAAAGCTTGTAGTTAATCAAAGAATTCACCTTGCTTGGATTCAGAATCAATGCTCATGGAAGCAACAGTTGAGCTCATATGAATCCTTGTATTGTGTAAATCTGCTTCAACCTATCTCTTTAAAGTATGGAAAGGAAAATACATTATTTTGAGGACTAAGGTGTGCCTGATCCAAGCCATGGTATTTTTACTCACCTCATATGTATGTGGAAGTTGGACATTGAAAGATCAAAGAATAGGCACATCTGAATTATGGTGAAGAATATTGGAAGTACCACGGATGGCACAAAAACAAAAAAAATCTCTCTTGGAAGAATAGCCAGAATGCTCATTAGAGAGAAGGATGACAAGACTTCATCTCACATAATGTGAATGTGTTGTCAGGAGAGATCAGTCTCTGGAGAAGGACAACATTCTGCTAAAGCAGAGGCAATTGAGGTAACTTCTTGTCTTTGCTCTCATTGCTGGACTATTGCACTCCCCTCTAGAATTCCCCCCAAACCAAATGGGCTGGTCAGGCCAACTGCTATCCCTGAACTGTACCTTCAGTATTGTCCTCTGTCCTGTCCAGCGGGGACAGCAACGTGGGTCCTGGATAGAGGGAGCGGGTCGTGAAGAATAGAGACGAGACAGGAGGCTGAGCAGTTCTCTTTATGCAACAACAAGCCGCAGCCTATAAAGGCAAAAAGGAAGGAGGTGCCCGGGGGACATGCAAATCAGGCTACTAATGATAACGCCCAATCAGAAAGCAACAAAAGCGCGCCTAGCGCCAGTGGTCAGCAGTTTCTGATCAGGTCCGCGGGAATGACATCACCTTATGCTAATTAGGTGAGACAGCACATGTGCTAGCAGGGTGCTTGTTAGCCAATACAAATAAGGGAAAAGGTTAAGGCCATATTTGGACTTTTCTGCAAGGCAGCAAAAGGAAACAGAAAGTCTCCACCCCAGCCTGAGGCCGAGAGTAAAGCCTGTTTGTGAGATCTTGGCTGTTGGGACCCATGGCCTCCGACAGTCCTCTGCAGCACTGTCATCTAGAGAGGAAAGGTCATGTCTTGAGCTGGTAAAGTAGGACAAAGAAATAGGGGAAGTCCCTCAACCAGATTGATTAACACAGTGGCTGTAACACTGGGGTCTCAAAGAGGATCAACTGTGATGGTGGTGCAGGACTGAGCAGTGGTTTGTTTTGTTTGCATAGGGTCACTATTGGTTGGAACTGACTGAATGGCACCTAACAACAACAACAACAAGATTTTGTTTTGAAACAAGATATCATCAAGACAGCCTGTGTTACGGTTAGTTTCCTCAGCGGTATCACATTCTAAAACACTTCTCATGTCCACACTGCCTTGGAATAAGTGAATGTCTATGCTGATCCAAACTAAGAACCTTTATTAACAGCTAGCAAACTTGTTTTTAGTATTAGGTGCCCAAAAGTTATTTTCCTACTCATAGCAATCCTCACAAAACAAACATGTGTAAAGTACATGAAATAACATTTACCATCCTGGTTTCTAAGGAGTGCTCGGCATGTCCTTCTTCCAAGGCCGTCTGTTCTTTTGGCAAGCCATTGTTCTTACTATGTGCTGTTCAGTTGTCTCTGACTCATGATGACTCTATGTACAACATAGAGTCCTGAGCCTTCCTCAGATGTTCTTATGTTTGAGCTCATTGCTATAGCCATGGTGTCAATCCGTCTTCTATTTTTTCACTGCCTCTCTACCTTTAATATTATTATTTTAATTATTCTCCCCTGCTTTATTGGGAACTCCTTCAGCTATTATAACAATCCATTGTTCAGTTAGATCAAGCATGATTGTAGAATTGTTGCCACCATCACTTCCAAAACATTTTCTTTCTTCTTGCACTTTTTGATACCAGCTCTCCTTTATCCCCCATCCTCTTCCACCCTCACCCCCAGACCCTTATTATTATATTAATATCATTTTTATTTCTTTTTTCCTCTATATGTTAAACCATCCAATGCATCCTTTACCTGCTATTCTGTCTTTCGTTTCCCTTGAGTGGGGTTATGTAGTCATCATTGCTATCAGTATCCCTCTACTCTCCACCCCCCTCTTCTTCTGTACCCTCAGGGAATCATTACTCCTGTTCCAATTTCTGACAGGTTTATCTATCTTGGATTTCATGCATAGAATGGTTTTGTTATACAAATGAACATATGCAGGTCTAACAGGATTAATGAGGTAAAACGAAGACCATAATAATAGAATGGAGGAAATATTAAAGAAATAGAGGATAGTATTAATGAGGTAAAATGAAGACCATAATAATAGAATGGAGGAAATATTAAAGAAATAGAGGATAGTCATGTGTTTCAACAGTGATATACTGCACCTTGGATATATAATCCCTTCTCTGTGGCCCTTCTGTGAGGGACTGTCCAATTATCATACAGGTGATTTTTGTGTCTCCACTTTGCCTGTGTTCCTTCACATCAATTCAGTTGCTTGTTTTTGAACTTCTGATACCTGTTCCATTGACACCTCATGAACCCACAGGCTGGTGTGTTTCTTCCATGTGGACTTTGTTTCTTCCCTGCTAGATGGCCACTTGTTTATCTTCAAGCCTTTTAGACCCAGACACGATATATTTTAATAACCGGGCACCATCAGCTCTCTTCACCACATTTGCTTACGCAAATCGTCTTCAACAATTGTGTCAGAAAAGTGAGTGTCATACATGGCCACATTATCAGAAAAAAACATTCTTGTACTGAGGTAAGATTAAAGTAGAGGACCAAAGTTGATCTGCTTCCTTGTTGTTTGTACACAAACACAGAACACACCCACACTCAAATACACCTCTCTTTATATATTTACATATATACATATCTATGGTTATACCTAGCTACATAATTTTTACTTTCTTGTTCTTTCCTCTATTTCTTTTTTCTTTCTTTCCTCCTGCCCCACTATGTTGACTGATCATTCTCCTCTTAGTAATTCCTCTTAAGCACATTTCTAGTGATCAAACAAGACCAGGAATGCCGGCCCCTTCTCTCCACCACTTTTAGATCCCTTGGTATTCCCCTGTTCCTGTCTTTATTGGTTCATTGTTCTCTTCCCCCCGCCTTCTCCTCTCCCATGCCTCTCCACCCCGAACCCCCAGAACCTTCAGTGTCATTGCATCTCCTTGAGATTGTTTATCCTGCCTATCTTATACAGATAGACACCAAAAGAGAAAGAAAATAAAAACAAAACAAATAACCCAAAGGAACCCATGCAAATAATTCCATGTTTAACTATCGTCCTGACCCTGAGTTGATGAGTATTCCACTGTTAAATAGCGAGCAGGCCCTGATAAAATCCATCAGTCCAGGCCCCTTTTCCTTTGGGGATCCAACTCCCAGAACCCATTTACCCAACAGCATTATTCCCTTTTAGTCCCCAGTGTTCATGTCTGAGTGGCACACCTTCTATAAGACCCCATTGCTCTTCCTACTGTCAAGGCTAGAGTGGGGTAGTGCTCCACCCCCCACCCCATTATACCTTTGAGTTTCAATATGGCCCCCTTGTGAATATCCCGCAACCAGTTCAGATGAGGTGCCAAGCCCTCTGAGATGCAGACAGCAAGGTTTCATAAAGACCACTGCTCTCAACCCCCATAGGCCTTTATAGCCCACAGATGGGTGGGGAAGAAAAAACACGACAAAGGGAGAATGGGGCACTAATCCACCCAAAAGGTTGGTATTGTTTATGTCTCCATAGGAAAGGTAAAGAATAGACCTTATTAGGTGTAGCAAGTCTTGAGGGCAACCTTTCTGTTCAGAGCAGACAAGACTGCAGGTCTCTGACTGCATGAGGGTAGCTCCATGTGGCTTCTCAGCAATCATGTCTCCCAGGTAATGAGCGTGTGTCCCCCCTCCAGGCAACTCCTTAGTACCTCTCAATGAGGTCATCAAGCAGTGACCGGATTGACAAGCTAAACTCCACCCCTTCACTCTTAATCCTCAAATTGACTACAGATTATATAACTACCACAGATCACCCCTTGTCAATTTAACATGTTCATACAACTATTTAGCCATATATAATTTTCAAACAAACAATAATAAAATAATATCTGTACCTAACAGGATAAAATTAAAATGCATACAATTCAATATGTGCCACCCTCATTTAAACATAACATTCCATAAATGAAGAACACAAAAACATGCTATGCCTAACAATTGCAGTTCAGTAACACCTGTACCTTGCTCCTATAATCCTATTAATATATTCCCTCACGTATGAAAATTTGTAAGCCAGCCCCTTCATGCCTTTATCTGCTCAGTTTTGGTATCCAATTTCTATATTGGCCACTTACATCAGTCCAGTGCTCTGAGAAGACAATCATGTTCTTTGATGTGAAGAATCATCATTCCAGTTGGAACCTTGTGATGTACAGATCCATAGCAAAATCAAATCAGAACAGGCCATCCATAAAGTCTGCAGCAATATGTACCAGTTCACAGGCTGAACAATCTTCTCTTAATCTGGTCAGGTTCTGGTCAACTCAATGTGGGCTGCCTCACGTGGACTCAGCAGGGTGCCCACTGGTCACATTGCCTTTAGACCATGGACCCATTACAAATTATCAACAACCCTAGCCCTCTTGTGCTAGGTCATGAACTTCAGACCAGTCAACCCGCTCCCATCTTCTCTTTTAGTTCCCCTAATCAGGTCCATGGATGTCAGTGGCCAGACTCAACTTGTCTCTTTATTGCTGCAAATCTCTGACTTCCACTCAACAAGTGGATCCAGGTGGTCACCTAGCAAGCATTTCAGCTTTCCCACAGGCTCCCGTTAACAGTTCAGTCCTAGAGTAGAGAGTTATTCAAGGTTTCAGGTTTTTTTCCAGCCTCTGACAAACACCACTAGTTCAAACTTCAAAAAATCCAATGAGTTCCTTTTTTCTTCAATCTATTAATAATAGCCTAGGCAGGTCTCTGGGAATGAAAATATACAGAGTACTCCAAAGCATTGAATCAGGCTTATTTTTTCAGAGCCTTCTTTGAAGGCATGTCCTAAATCCATTTAAAGATTCAAATTTTAATGGTTCAAGGGAGGTGGGTTTACAAGCTCTCTATTTTCATAATTCCCAATAATCATTTCTATCAATTATTATGTCAACAATAATAAGCAGACAAAATCAGTATAAACAAAGTAGGATCAGTTACTAAACTCAATTCTTAAAATGGTGAAGTTCAATCCTTATTTAGTTTATCTTAATCCTTATCTAAACTATTCTATTGATACAAAATATGGGATTAGGTCTCTGACAGCATCAACCCAGAGCCAAGCTTTCTGTCAACCATATTGACCTTCTGTCAGCCATTTTCCCTAAGCATCATGGTCTGTGAGAAATTCAAACAGCGACCCCCACCCCCCACCCCCAGCTCAAAATATACATCACATTCATTTTCTCCATTTCAAATAGGAATAAACAAAGGCAACAACCAAACAAAATAATCGAAACTTTAACTTCCCATATTCTTTTCAGAAAACAACCCAGTAAACTGCATGGACGTATCTGACTTCTGGCGAGTCAACGAAGAAACCCTACCATGAGGGAGAGGTAAAAAAGACATCCATTCTCCAACTTTATGATTTGGTTCTCTAATACTCCATCCCAAGATGCCATATGTGTTAGTCCAGGTAGACTAGAGAAACAAATTTCACAGACACTCATATGTGTGCAAGAAAGAAATGTATATACAAGAGTAATTGAGTATTGAGAAATCATCCAAGCCCAGTCCAGATCAATTCCATAAGTCTGATATTACCCCATATGTCTATACTAATACATAAATTCTTCTTCAGACTCATGCAGCCATGCAATCATGCCAGATACAGGAAGATCACAGGCCAGTGGGTGGAAAGTCTTGTGGATCCATTGGGTTAGAAGCATATCAGTGCTGGCATGGGTCTCCATGCGGCCCCTCCAGATCCTAGGGCTCTGGTTGCATCAGGGTATCTCCATGTGGCTTCTCAGCAAGTATGTCTCATAGGGCATGGGCGTGTGTCCCGCCTCCAGCAAGCTATTATTCTCCTCACACCCAAAGTTTATATTTCCTCAATTAAGGGAGAAGTCTCCTACTTACATAATTTCCTTTAAAGGTTAAATTTTTTTTAGAAAATTCCCTCTTTGTTTTTCATGCTGTCCTTAATTTAAAGTTGTAAAACAGAAATTTTTCTGAACATTTAACTTATATAAGTGTTTGACCTAAGTTTGTGCCTCTTCTGTGTTCAGCAAAATTAATACTGAATTTAGTGTTACCTAACTCCATGTGGTCACTATTAGTCAAAATTGACTCTATGGCACTGAGTTTCATGCCAGGACATAGAAAGAACAGACCTCAGTAAGAGGTCTGAACTCACCTACATTTGTGTAATATGGTCTTAAGAAATATTATTTTCATAATAAAGACATAGAAACCAGAAAAACACATACACAGAGAAAAATGTCCCGATGCCAACCCATTGTGTAAATTCTCTAGGCACTAGAAAAATTTCCCTAGAATAAGCAGCTTCTTAGGAAGGAGTTTTGGCAAAACAACGCAATACTAGACATCCCCAAGAAATGTTTTACAGAATGCACAACATTTTAACAGCCTGTTATAGAAAATGGGAATTTTTGACAATGTGTGATGCTGCCTGTGAATCTATGGAAACTTTAGAAGTGAAGGTAGTTATAGGAATAACTAAGGTCTAGCGCATGTATCCAATGGTAACTGAGTGCACACTTCATTTCACCTTCTCTGTAACCCAAATCGAAGATGAGCGAGTCAGTGATTTTGTTATAATTAATATCTTTGGCTCTATATTCATCCTTATTTTGAGACTTTTTCCCTAGGACTCACTGCTTTATATTTTTGTGAGCTGATGATTTCCCCCACTGAATGCTTTCTGTTCCATAGTAAATGCTTTTAAAAACACATTAGAGTTTTTCTCTTCAAAACAATTGGTGCAGTTGACAGGATTGAGAAATCTTCTTCTGCGAACCCCAGCGCATAATCGTGAAGAAAAACAACAACAAGTGGTGGTTTCTGCACTCCTCTATTGTTGCCAGGCCTCAGGACACACTAAGAGAAGGAGATTCTTCCTGACTGGCCTTGGAGCAGACCTTGGCATATTGCCCCAAGGAGCTGCTCTATAGCTACTGTCTGTTTTCCCTTCTGTTCTGAACATTATATTCAAGTTATTTATTTATTTAAATAATCTTATTGAGGGTTCTTACAATGCATATTATAATCCATACATCAATTGAATCAGGTATATTTGTTCATTTGTTGCCATCATTATTTTCCAGACAGTTACTTTCCACTGAACCCTTGGTATCAGCTCCTCTTTGTTGTCCCTCCCCCCCACTCTCGTGAACCCAGGATAGATTATAAATTATTATTTTCATATCTCACATCAACCACGGTCTCCCTTCCCCCATGGTTTCCATTTTTCATTCCCCTGGAGGGTATGTGTGTGGTTGTGTGTTAATCATTGTGATCGATTTCCCCCTCTTTCCCCTCCTCCCCATCTCTTCATCCTTCCCATCTGGTATCTCTCTTCCCATTCCTTCTCCTGGGTTGCGTGTGTCCTGAGCTCTTATCTCTTATCGGCACCAGTGTACATGCTCCAGTCTAGTCCGAAGTGAGAGGCATTACTGGGGTCATGTTAGTGGGGGGTGAGGAAGCTTCAAGGAACCAGAGACATATTGTATGTTTTGCCAGTGCTTTGCTGCACCCTGGTTGACTCATCCCTTTTATAACTGGTGGTTGGTTTCTCAGTGATATCCAGGATAATTCCCCTATAAGGATCAATGAGTCACTGTAAGCCCCTGTCCTGTGATGTAGTAAAAACCAAAAGTGGTTTCTTGTGGCAGCTTGTGCTTCAGAAATAGCCAAAAATGAGAATATAATCTAGTGGCCCCAGGGTAAAATTGACTAAAGGTTTTCCTTATTTCTCTCAAGGACACATAAAGTTTTAATTTTTGTGGGGTTTTTTTGGCTCTTGTTTTTCATGTTACTTACTATTAATCTAGTAGAAGTGGAAAATGCCATTTCTAAGGATCACATGGAGACACTGATGGTCACATATGAATAAAAAATTATCGACTTGAATCAGTTAAGTTTGTAAAATGCTAGCACACTCATTGGATGAGATCTCAGGAATCAATGTCTCCTTTGAGAGGGAGTTATGACGTAATTGAAAGAGAAAGGGCACTGAATCTGGCAAAGTCAATGAGACTTATTCTAAATGGGATTTTCATCAACAAAGAAGCAGACTATAGAAAATGCAAGGCCCACAGTTCAAAAATGACCTTTAATTAAGTCATTCAAATAATCTAAGGAAGTCTCTTAGATATTTTGAGTTGCATTAGGTAAATCTGCTTCACAGACCACTTTAGAGTATTAAAAGCAGGGATGTTACTATGAGGACTATGGTATCAGTGATCCAAGCTACGGATTCTCAGTTGCATTCTACGCATGTCAAAACTGGACACTGATGAGGGAGGACTGAAGACGAAGGGATGCCTTTGAACCGTGGCGTTAGAGAGGAATGTTGAGAGTGCCATGGACTGCGAAGGGACAAAGTGATCCGTCTTGGAAGAAGTAGGGCCAGAAAGTTCCTGAGAAGCAAGCACGGTGAAGCGTCATCGTGTTTACTTATATTGTTGTCAGGAGAGAGCAGTGCTGGAGAAGGACATCATGTTCGGTACAGGAGAGGGAACACAAAAAGAAGGCCCTCCACTAGACAATCGACACCTTGGCTGCAACAATGGGCGCAAGCACGTGAACAATTCTGAGGATGGCGCAGGACCGGGCAGTCTGTTGTGTATCAGGCTGCTGTGGATTTGAACAGACTCTATGGTGTATAACAACAATAACAACACCGAGGGATGCCCACACACACATTTTATCCCCATGGTCTTGAGTGGAGCTGAGAGTAACTTCGCAAGGTTTCCCTTAGCCTCATCAGGATCCTTACAAATAAGCTTAAAAACGTAGAATTCACAGTGTTACTTACTATCTGGATTACTGAATTTTTATCAATTATAATTAAGATGTTAGGTCTAATTGCATCTCTGTTGTAGATAGAGGATGCTGAATATCCTGGTGACAGCAAAACTCTCTTGTCACAGCTTATGATTCTGCATATGATCTCTTACTTCACAATGTGTCGCCCGACTCATGGACATGGAACCTGGCAGCCTCTCCAACCATGAGTCATTTTCTTGAGATCTCTCTCTCTCATTCTGTACACACACACACACAAAACTTCACTAGAAAACCAAGCCTATTAAACATACTATTTTAGAATTTCTCAGCAAATGATAGTAGGTTAAATCATAAATTGTTTAAACTAAACTAGCTATTTCAAAAAAGTTCTTTGCATCTTTTGAAGTTTTCATAGATTTCTCTGCAAACTTAAAATTAATTTTTTATTATACCAACAATAGCACCTCTTGATGATAATTACTATGATGCCATAAATTAAAGGACCATTTCACTGTGAGTAATTATAATTTAGAGAATAGCCCTATGATAAAATAATTCAAAGAACAATTCCTTTCTAAGTATGTGGCAGAGGTTTGCAAAGATGATTAAGACATTGTCGTTACCTATGCTCCAATGATTAATATAACCCACATCAATTGTAATTATTGTTATTATGTGCCTTAACAAAAATAACTTATTCAGTTTATAAAGTGCATAAAACTTTGATATGTAGGGCAAATAAAATACCACCTCATGTGAAACAAACCTAAGACTTCTGTGTGTCTGGTAACAATGATTGAGTGCTGAGTTTCTAAGTAGAAGGTCTGTGGTCCAAACTTCTCAGTTGTTCCTCAGAAGGAATGATTTATATGTCTGAGAACATAAAGATTTCAACCTGAGAAATCCTATGGAAAGTTCTCCTCTGCCCTCACAAGTGGCTATGAGTGGGAGTACACCATGTGGTACACAATACAAATGACTGATGTTTACAAACCCTCAACACTCACTGCCATTGAGTCCATGCTGCCTCATAGCGACCTCTATAGAACAGAGCAGAACTGCTCCTATGGGTTTCCAAGACTGCAACTGCCTTTCTCCGAG
The DNA here is from genome assembly GCF_000313985.2 of Echinops telfairi. NCBI lineage: Eukaryota > Metazoa > Chordata > Mammalia > Afrosoricida > Tenrecidae > Echinops > Echinops telfairi. The sequence goes on along the minus strand of NW_022111324.1, from coordinate 35,054,345 downwards.
GGTATTTATGAAAGGCATACTTGTTTACCTTCAAGCCTTTAAGACAAGTGGCCATCAAGCTCAGAAGCAACAAAGCTCACATGGAAGAAGCACATCAGCCTATGCAATCACGAGG
>NW_022111324.1:35035370-35053556 GCF_000313985.2 Echinops telfairi | reverse complement strand
AGTTGTATGAGCCCCTAATAAAATGATTGAAAAAGAAAAGAAAAGAAAAGAAAGGCATAATTAAACAAATTACCATAATATTATATTAAATACAGCTGTAAAAATCATTTTTCTTTGAGATTCTATTTCTATTGTGCTTTGTGTTCTTAGTAAAATTGTATCATATTTGGATTCCTCTAAATCTCTTCTAAAGGTGGAATATTTCATTATTGAGAGTACTTGCTTTGATCATAAATCAATCACATCCTGCTATCTAGCATTTTTGTTTCTTAATCCAGAATTTTACTCTTTCATTGACCAAAATAATTTTTTTCATAATCAGCTTAATTTCTAGTGAACAGTGAGATGTTTATTTGGGCTCAGACAAAGTTATATTGGATTTTTATTTAAATGCAATGCAGGGAATGGAAACGTGTGTTTGTGATCATGCCTTTGATTGTGGTTCTCTGTTGTGTCATAAATCCATAATTCTAATTATTTTCCTCTGAAAAGTGACAGTCAACACACAAATTTGGGGAAATACTGGTCATGGTAAATTAATGAGCTAGTACTGTAATAAAATAAAATAGTAATGATGAATTTGATCTCCCTATCCAATTAAATGGGTCTTTGGCATATGTTATTTACATATTAGTATTTGCTAACATTTCATTTCTTTGTGAGCATTCTGGCTCAAAACTTCATGATCATAACCCTAATTTAGTTGCAAGAAAGTTTCATTATTTTTGAGTCAGAAACTTAAATGCTCTCCCATTCCATATATTAGAGAAAAACACAGTATTAAAAGTTCACTGTAATATGAAGCCCATATCATTCAAGTATAATACCTAATATCAAAACAACAACACTAAAGTATTAATTCTTAAAGTATTCATAACTTACAAGAAATTTGCACATTTTTCTCTTAGATGGTGACCATATGTAATTGAAGGGAATTAAGTAATGAATATATACAATGACTGATCACCAGGGGAAAGCATCCTAATAAAGAAAGCTATTAAACTACTGGAAATTATTTCTCTAGGGAAGTTGCACCAGCCATACTGCTTAAGTCATGGAAAAATTGGACCAGAAACAAGCGACAGTAGAAAATACACCATGGGGAAAAATCCTGCTTTGGAAAGAAAGGAAAACAGGTGAAGCAGTAATTGTATTTTCTCTCTTTCACTCTGACAGTCTGAAACATTGTGGTAGGTAACTTGCCTGGGCCACAGTTATCTGTCATTTAATAGTTAAGACCTCGTAATATCCAATGATGAGTTCTCAACGGTGGGACCTGTTTGAAATATAAGTAGACACTGTGGGGAAATGGTTTTGTTTTTACTGGTTTATGGATCCTGGATCTGTCTTGTCTACCTCCAGTTCGTTGGATTTGAGTCAGTGGCCTACCACAATGCTTGCTGGTTCTAGGATTTGCTTGCAGCCTACCATCTTACCTACCAAACGTGTCGTCATTCACCTTTGTTCCCCAAAGATTTTTGTCTTGCTGCCAATCATAGATTCATCAGTTTCCACAGCAGTTTCCACAGCATACAGACCCCACCATGATGTGCCAAACCAGGAGGGCAATGTAACATGTGTAGGAATCCTTAAAAAGACTGGACTACAGGGCTGACCCCAACCGGAACCAGCTTGACCCCCACCCTGGAAGTGTGTGCCACAGAGAACGACACTTGACCTTCTGGTGGGGGAAAGGAACCGACCTATCATACCCAGACTGAAACAGAAGCAAATGAAGGGGGAGGCAGTGAGTGGAGCACACCATGACCCACCAAGCCCTGAGGACAATAGCCCCACTCAGAGCAGCCAATGCACAGAGAGGATCATATGGCCGGCCCCACTATGAGATGCGACATCCTGCACTGACCCACAGCCTTACATGGGACAACACTGGTGACACAGTGTGGGATTTGAGCCCAAGCTGACTCCACCACATCAAGGCAAAACACTAAGGGCTTGCAACAGAACAGCAAGGGGAGCAGAGCAAGGAAATTCTGAGGGAATACCAAAAATAGACTTTGGGGTGAGGGCATGGTACCCCATCAGACCCGACTGGAAAACACTCCTAAAGGTCAACAAAAAGACCTTGGACTATTTACAGGCTTTTCTTTTTTGTTGATTTTTGTTTTTGATTTTGTGTGTCATTATTTGTTGTTGTTGTTGTTATAGCTATTGTTTTGTTTTCTGTGCATATTATTATCTCTGCGGGTTTATCTAGATAAGAGGCTGGATAAAAAATCTGCAGAAGAAAACAATAGGACCACCAATGGCTCCAGGGGGACATGAGGGAGGGAGAGGTGGGGGAAAGGAAGTGGTGTTAACCAACCCAGGGACAAGGGAACAATGACTGATTCACAACCAGTGGAAAGGAGGGTGTGGGAGGCCTGGCTGGGAGTGATCAAGAGGATGTAATGTAACCGAGAAGAATTACTGAAACTCAAATGAAGACTGAGCATGAGAGTGGGACAAGAGGAAAGTAAAAGGAAATAGAGGAAAGAACTAGGAGGCAAAGGGCATTTATAGAGGCCTAAATACAGGCATGCAAATATGTAAATCTATTTATATATGATGATGGGGAAATAGATCTATGTGCATATATTTATTTATAGGTTTAGTATTAAGGTAGCAGATGGACATTGGGCCTCCACTCAAGTACTCCCTCAATACGAGAATACTTTGTTCTATTAAACTGACATTCCATGATGCTCACCTCCCCAACACAATCATTAAAGACAAATGTGTGCATAAGCAAATGTGATGAAGAAGGCTGATAGTGCCCAGCTCTTGAGAGATATAGCATCTGGCTAATTAAAGGCTTGAAGGTAAACAAGATGTCATCTAGCCCAGAAGCAACAAAGCTCACATGGAAGAAGCACACCTGCCTGTGTGATAACGAGGTATCAAAGGGATCAGGTATCAGGTATCAAAGAACAAAAAAATCATATCATTGCGAATGAGGGGGAGTGTGGAGTGGGGATCCAAGGCCCTTCTGTAGGCAACTGGACATCCCTTTACAGAGGGGCCAGGGGTAGGAGACAAGTCACCCAGGGTTCAGTGTAGCATTGATGAAACACACAACTTTCCTCTAGTTCTTAAATGCTTCCTCCCCTCCACTATCATGATCCCAATTCTACCTTACAAACCTGGCTAGACCAGTGAATGTATGCTGGTGCAGATAGGTACTGGAAATACAGGGGATCCAGGACAGATGATCTCTTTAGGACCAGTGCTGAGAGTGGTGATACCAGGAGGGTGGAGGTGATGTGGGGTGCCAAGGAGGAACAGATTAATGCAATACCCATTGAAATGTTTCAACAACCTGATGAAGCACTGGAATCACTCACTCGTCTATGTCAGGAAATTTGGAGGACAGCTACTTGGCCACCTGACTAGAAGAGATCCATATTTGTGCCCATTCCAAAGAAAGGTGACCCAACAACATGCGTAAACTATAGAATGATCTCTTTGATGTAGCACGCAAGTAAAATGTTGCTACCGATCTCCCGGCAATGGTTGCAGCAGTACATGGACAGGTAGCTACCAGATTTCAATCTAGATTCATAAGAAGATGTGGAGCAAAAGAACATGTCATTGCTGATGCCAGATGGAACTTTGATAAAGGCAAAGAATACCAAAAAGATATTTACTTGTGTGTATTGACTATGCAAAGGCATTTGACTGTGTGGAGCATAATAACCTGTGGATAATCTTGAGAAAAATGAGAATCCTAGAACACTTCATTTTGTTTCTTCAGAACTTGTTCATGGGCCGAAAGGCAGTTGTGTGAATAGACAAGGGAATAATGCCTTAAAATTAGCAAAGGTAGATGTCAGAGTTGCATTTTCTCATGATACTTATTCAATATATATGCTGACCAAAGAGAAGCACCAAAGAGTAGTGGTGACTTACTGTGCTCTAATCTGCACAGACTACAGTTTGAAAACAGCAGGCACTCCCTGGGGAAATGACCTAGACTTCTACTCCAGAAAACAGTTACAGTTTCAGAAATTCACAGAGGCAGATCTACCCTGATCTACGATCACAGGGGCAAATCTACCCTGATCATTCACTACGAGTCAGCATGACTCAATGGCCGTGAGTTCTGTTTTGGCAGACTGAGAAAATCATCAGAGAAGCAAGGTTATGTGAGGAATTCAGCATCAGGTTTGAAGGAAGGTTTATTAACACCCTTTCATATTCACATGGCATAACCTTGCTTGCTGAAAATGAGAAGGATTAGAAAAATTTGCTGATAAAAATCAAGGATTCCAGCCTTCAGTATGGATTATGACTCAATATAAAGAAGGCCAAAGCGCTCACACTGGATCAGCAGGTAACATCATGATCAATGGAGAACAGGCTGAAGTTGTTGAGGATTCCTTCCCGCTTTCATCCACAATCCATGCTCAGCAGTCAAGAGATCAAAAGACATTGCATTACGTATATCTGCTACACATGACCTCTTTAGATTATTGAAAACCAAGGATATTATTTTGAGGATTAAGGAAGGCCTGACCCATGCCATGTCCTATTCATGTAAAAGTTGGACATTGAAAAAGGAGGACCAGAAAAGAATGGACACATTTCATTTGTGGTTCTGGAGAAGAATACTGACACTACCATGGGCTGCTCAAAGGCCACACAAATCTGTCTTGGAAAAAGTAAGGCCAGAGTGCTCCTTAGAGGCAAGGATGGCAAGATGTTATCTTAGAAGGACGTCATACTTGGTAGAGTGGAGGGCAATGGAAGAAGGTCCTCCTTGAGATGGACCAGCACAGGGACTACAGCCATGTGCAGAGGCACAGGAAGGACTGTGGGGATGGTGCCAGACCTTGCAGTGTTTCCTTCTCTTGTGAGTTGGGTCACTCTGGGTCCGAACTGACTCGATACCACCTAACAGCACGAACACGATTATAATCTTTGGAATATCAACTGTGGATGTAAGCACCATTCAAATGGGAGAATCATTGTCGCCAAATGCCAACAATGCAGCGATCAAATTCTCTTATCCATGATAATTATCTCTTTTATCAACTGTATGTTAGCAATGTTTTTAAATAAATGTATTATTTTCCCATTGTACCACTAGTCACTTTAGATATTACTAGTCACATAACCTATTGAAATATAAGAAAAGAAATCCTTAAGCTCTTCTTCAAATCTGTAATATTTATTTTTAATTTATTTCAATTGACAGATTTCAAGCTAGAACAAATTTCAATATAGCAGTCAAAACATTTAACATTATAAAGGAGATATTTAAAATGTTAGCATAAGCATTTAGCTAAAGTTCTACAATATATTAAATTCAACTCATGATTTACTGTTTCCAAGAACAAGTAATCAATTATATGATACAATATGGCATTTTGAATCGATAATATTCAAACTCATATTCTATTTTTATAATCAAAGATGGAAAACATTAATATTAACAAAATTCTGTTACATATGATACTGAATCATTCATCATTGTAAGAATATTAAACAATGCATATGGCATATATCACTTTGAAAACTACATTATAAATTATAATATACAAATTAAAAACAAAGGAATGTTCTGTTTCAATAACTGAGTTTATAATGCAGTTTGGTTTTAAATCACTTCAGGGATCTCAAATGGAATTCTCTGTTAGATTGACTTTAAGAGGTAGCCAGAATTTAGATTTAAGCTCAGTAGTGTGCTGTATGTTCTGTGAACAATTTAGCAGATAATATAATCATTAACTCAAAACAGACTAGGACTCGTTCTCTTGTGTCAGGCCTCAGTTAGTGGTGATTTTGCGATAATGATAGTACACAGTAAGATGAACTCTGGAATACATATCAACAGTATGAAACTATGGTTATTCTTTCATGGTGCTATTGATAATGAATTATCGCCTATGTAGTTAAATAATTGTAGCTATTGGATCTACAAGCTTGTAGAATATACTAAAAATGGCTTAGATGTATGCCAGTAGAAATTTATAACTGTGCCCAGGAAATATTTGTCTATGCTGTGTTCATTTATTCAATATCATTAGTTCTCTATTAAAAGAAGACACTACTTTGTGGTACATAGAAATAAAGCAGATAAAAATTCTCTCTTTAAGGAATTCACAATGATATAGACTATTAAAGTATAATATATCATTAAATACATTATTAAAATTTAAGATAAAAATGATATAGTTCACATATATAGACTAAATGAAAAACTGTTCAGAGAAAAGAGACATTGAATTCGGAAGAGAAGCAAGAAAGGAGTTGTGGGATATATGGAAACTTGTGCATTTTCAAGTACATGTAAGGTTTGAAAATGAGGAAAGGAACAATAAGATGCTACCACAAAGAGGGACACGTTCCTAAAAATAAGGATGGATGAAATAAGAATGATACTTAATTCAATGTGGCATAATTGGAAGTTCTATTGTGGTATACAAATAAATATGAGAAAGTAAAGTGAAGGAAGTATTAAAATTGCTATGTGTGGCATAGTGGTGTAACTCAAGGTCTTGAAAGTTAATTGGACCTGGGTTAATTCCTGTCTCCTCCAGTTATTACTGCCAGCATTATTGTTGCATGCTAGGTCTGTTTATGACTCAATTTTTTCATCTGTAAAGCAGGAATAATAAAAACAGTTGCTGCAGCATTTTGGCAAAATGAATAAAATTTAAAACTATGAAATACAAAGCATAGAGAAAATACTAAACAAATTGTATAGATACATACAATATGAATGCAATAAAGTGTGACTGAGCATATAAAGATAGGATCAAATCTTGACTTCTGAATAAATGGTCCAACTACAGAATAAATAATTTAGATGATGAACAATAGAGAACTGAAAGAAGAAACTGGAGACAGAGCAACTACAAGTTGTGGCTGGATTTCAGGAGATTAGAATTACAATAGTAGAATGCGACCAATGGTGCCAGGAGGATACGGGAGAAGAGGAGGTGGGAGAAACCAACCCAGGGACAAGGGAACAAGTTTACTAAAATCAATGGAGAGAAGGGTATAGGATGCCTAGTGGGGCTTACTCAAGGGCAATGTAGCAGCAAGGAATTACTAAACCTGAAAGAAGGCTGAACATGATGGTGGGACAAGAGGGAAGTAAAAGGAAGTAAAGGATAGAACCAGGAGGCAAAGGACATTTATAGAGGTCTAAACACAGACATGTAAATATGTAAATATATTTATATATAATGAGAGGGGAATAGATCTATGTACTTATATCTATATGTAAAGAATTGAGGTTGTAAATGTACATTGGGCCTTGACTCAAGTACTCCCTCATCACAAGAACACTTTATTCTAATCCAACATTCTGTGATGCTCACCTTCCTGACATGACTGCTGAAGACAAAATGGGTGCATAAGCAAATGTGATGAAGAAAGCTGATGGTGCCCGGCTATCAAAAGATATAGCAGCTGGGGTCTTCAAGGCTTGAAGATAAACAAGCAGCCATCTAGGTGAGAAGCAACAAAGTCCACATGGAACAAGCACCCCAGCCTGTGTGATCATGAGATGTCAATGGGATTAGATATCAAGCATCTAAAACCCAGAACAAAATCATACCCAATGTGAATGGGAGGGGGGGGGGCAGGCATGAAATGGAGACCCAAAGGCTATCTATAGACAATTGGACATTCCCTATCAGAAGGGTCACAAGGAAGAGGTGAGCCAGTCGGGGTGCAGTATAGCACTGATGAAACACATAACTTTTCTTAAGTTCTTTAATGCATCCTTCCAACTATTATCATGATTTCAAGTCTACCTTAAAAATCGGATTAGATCAGAACATGCACACTGCTACAGATAAGAGCCCGCAACACAGGGAATCAAGGATAGATAAACCCCTCAGAGCCAACAATGAGAGTAGAAATACCAGGAGGATAAGGGAAAGTAGGGGGAGAAAGGTGGAATCAATCAAAAGGATCAACCTATAAGCCCCTCCAAGGGAGACGAACAACTGAAAAGTTGGTGAAGGGCAATGGAGGACGATGTAAGATATGAAAATAATAATGTCTAACTTACCAAGGGCTCATGAGGGAGGGAGGGTGAGGAAGCGAGGGGGAAGAATGAGGGGCTGATATCAAGTGCTCAAGTAGAAAGAAAATGCTTTGAAAATGATTATGGCAACATATGTACAAATGTGCTTGACACAATGGATTAATGTATGGATTGTGATAAGAGATGTAAGAGGCCCCAATAAGGGTATTTAATAAAAATTAAAAGAAAGAAAATAATTGGAAGGGACAAATGCAAAATATTCCACAGGTAACTTGTGCATAGAACTTAGTACAATTGATGTTGAAATTCTGACATCTGTGGACCAGAGAAGGCAGCACAATAGGTGCAATAATTTTGGAGTCATTTTCCTGAAATAAAACTTGCAAACCTATACCTCTTTGTTTAGGGATGTATTAGGAAATAAAGTCAATCGTTTTAATGTTAATACATTTCAGATTTTTTCATTAAATATTTTCCTTTCTTTAGATTTATTTAGATGTACAGTTAACAGTTAACCAATACCTAGAGAAATGTTATATTGAATAATAAAAAAAAAGTAAATAAAGACTTGGTAATATTCCCTAAATTTAAACTGCAGCAAACTGAGTAAAATTCCAGTACAGAGTAAAAGACTCAGATTCATTGGTTTGTTTAACCAAATCACTGAGGGGTTTCTTTGTTTTATAATTTGGCTATTTGATTTTGTTTTCTTTTTGATCGTGTTTGAAAGGTATCATGGTAATCAGAAATGGAATGCCAAGGAAACTAATGAAACTTAAGCATCCGTAGGGGAGTTGGTCGTTCACCCTGGCCTCTTTCAATGTCCAACAGTTAATTTTGAGTTTATGATTTTTGATTCTTTTCTTAAAGGTAATTCCTAAGACTGTATAAGTTTCCCCAATCAGTTGCCATCCAGTCGATCTGAATCACAATGAGCCTGCAGGTCAGAGAACAGGCTCCCAGGCAACTTTTGCTGACAAGTGTGTCAGATCACCAATGGTTTGGCTAGAAACTGAGTTATTTGACCATTCTGTGGAAGGTTTGTTCTTGCTGTTAGATGCTTTCCAGTAGTTTTCCAATTATGGAAATTTATAACAATGAAACACTGTACATTGTTTATTATGTTTTATGAGTTGTTGCAGTCCTTGTATCAAGGCTTGATTTTTAAAAATTCACTCAGTTATTTTAGCTAGAGGAGTGCTTAACTAGTTCTTCCTCTTTGATTTTCTAACTATGGGCCTTTATACATTTCATCATAATATTTTATTTTATCTTCTTCAGTTGCCCTTTGAAATGTTTTTTTTTTTTTTCTTTTTTAGCATTTTCTTAGGGGCTCATACAACTGTTATCCCAATCCGCCCTTTGAAATGTTTTATGTCATCATTTCTTCCAGTCATATTAGGTACCCTGTTAAAAAGAAATTTCAGTGTCTCTTCTGGCATCTTGGACGTTTTTTCTTTTGTAGCTACTTAATAACTTTTTACTTTCTTGTGTGATGTTCTTGATTTTCTCCCATAACTCAGGTAGTCTTGGTCATTAGTGTTTAAGTTATCAAATTCATTTTTGAGATTGTTTCTAAATTTAAATGGAATACACTCAAGACAGTTTCTATTTTGTATTGAACTTTTGGAAACACGATCACCAGTAATTATCAATGTATAACAATGTTATGTTTAATCAATTTTAGTCTGAAGAAGCTGGTGGAACTTTTCAATTTCTTCATCATTAGCTCCAGTAGTTGCTTTGTACACTTGATTGATAGTCTTATCAATTGGTCTGTCATGTAGGTATATGCCATTGTCCTTCAGGAGAGACCATGAACTCCTTCTTTTTATTACTTATGATATATGTGACACAATTCTTTTCAGTTTGTAACTCCTGCCATATTACTAATGCCTAGGAGAAGATATGCACTGGTATTGGCCATGTTGACTCAGATAATCATATGGCTTGATATGCTAGATGTGATAAATCAAAGAGAATGATGTCTCTGATTTATCATTAGAAAAGAAAATATTTCATTGAAGTGTAATGCTTTATTTTGGTATAAGGAAGCACTGGTGGCATACTGAGCCCCATGCCTGGGACTGCTAAATGCCATGGCCAGCAGTTCTAAACCACTGATCACTGCCTAGGAGAAAGTTGAGGCTTTCAAGTTCTAAAAAAGGTTTTCTGTCTTAGAAATCCACAGGGGCAGTTCAACTTTCTCTTATAAAAGCATTATGAGTTGGAAATTATTAGATGGAAATATGTTTCATTTTCTTTTTGGAATGCCTAGGGATAAGAATAGATCTTAAGATATTTCATTTTATTTTTCACAATATTCAACTTCTCTAGATTCATACTTTGTGCATTTCTTGCTTGGATTACACAGCACAACAACATTTCTTTTTTTTTGCCTGTTTTTTATGCCTGTTCCTGCAGGGTTTTGGGGGTCCTAATGCAGAAAATTATACCGAATAGACCACATCTTGTCTAGTTTCTTAGATATGGTGTTCCACTCTATTTTCAGCTATTAAAGTATACCAATTCATTAATTTATCATCATTTTAAATTAAAAAAGTATTCAGACCCACAGATTACAGGATAAGACAAAAATGTAAGAAACATTTGAAAAGTAGAATTAGCTATTAAGGGATTTCACAGGGAAGCTGTAGATGAAAACATGATACCTAGAAGATTTCATATTAGCTAACATTCATAAGGTGACTGGTATGAAACCAGCAGTCACACTCCAGCCTTTGAGAGAGTTAAGGGCTTGGGAACCCAAAGGAGCATTTATTCTCGGTCCTGTAGTATCTCTGTGAGTTAGAACTGATTATATGTCAGCAGGGTTTTCTTTTTGGTCTGGGAGGTCCTGCAGTGCTGACAGAGACTACAGGGTAGATACTGCAAAGGCAGGACACAGCTTGACAAGAGTGGGCAGGAAAAAAGAAAATCAAAAGGTATATAGTATGTGTGGTAGTCACCTCATCTGGTGTCGATTTAAGGATTAAGAGTGTAAGGGTGGAGTCTAGGCTGTCCATCGGGAGATAGCCAATGGGACTTCTGTGTGGGCATGGCCTTCTGAGAATTCTGGGAAATCGGGTACTTCCTCCTTGGAGGTGGAAGACACCTCTCTCTCTCTGCTACTCCCTGGGAGACATTGCAGAAGACAATTCACATGGACGCAACCAGACCTCAGAAGCCAGAGAAGCCACAGAGAGACTCCTGCCAGCGCTGAGATATATCCAATGATACTGGATCCAAAGACTTTCTACCCACTGTCCTGTAACCCTCTGCGTTCGGTGCCACTGCATGTGTTTTCTGAGTCTGAAGAGGAGAGGACTTTGTAGATTAATATCAGAAACATGGGCTAATATTGGATTTATGGACTTGATTTGGACTGGGCTGGGATGTTTTCTTAATGCTCAATTATTGTTGTATATAAATATCTTTCTTATACATGTGTGTATGTACATGGATTTGTTTCTCTAGTCTACCCACGCTAACACAGTATGTGAGGGCAATTTAGAGAATAAAAACATCATTTATATAAATTTTCATAAATATTTTGAAGAACTACATTTTTCTTCTTCCAATTATCCAGTAAAGATTTCAGAGCCTATTTTAACAAAGCACTGTTGACTGTATAACCCCACCCGAGGAGAGCAAACAATACGAGTGTATGTGGATGGATATACTAGATGGTGAAAGGTGAGGAAACAATAATTACATAAGGTTTCCTTGGGGGTAGGGTGGGAAAAGGAAGGGGCTACGGGGAGGTCATATAAAGAAATCCAAGAAGAAATGTTTTGAAACTGACTGTGAATGCAATTGTACAATGCTGCTTGATGCGATTGAACTATGGAATCGAATGATATCTGTAAGAGCTCTCAATAAAATGATTTTTTTAAACAGGTCAATGGATAACTCAAGTTAAATGTTTCTGAGGTGAGGCTGACTCCAAGCTTCTTTATAAGACAAATTATACTTTTCAGCTAAGAATTTCTGTGCACAGGTTGAGAGATATGCTATAGGATAAAAAACTGGAACATTTTAATTTTAATAAAGGAATGTGAACTCTGACAGACCCATTTTGAGTTAGATGACATTTGAATCTCTATTTGTTGCACAACACTCAATACCAGTTAATCAGTTATGATTCATAACCATCTATAGCACTTCTCCTGTGGGATTCTGAGAGTAGGAGGCCATAGAGTCAATGATCACAGGGTCCCTATGTTAGCAGCACAAAGGGGCCAGTGACTAGCCCTGGTGTTCTGAGCAAAGGCTATTGGAAGCAGAGCTTATTGAGGCGTGCTGCTCTTGGTGATGACAGAACCCAATGGATTCTTGTAGGAGTTGGTTACTGAGTTTACATTCAAGACAAAGTTTTTGCAGAAAAAAATGAAAGAATATTGGAAAATTGGTCAGGATACTGAGAACATTTTTACAAGTAACTAAAATTGCCAAGAAATTGTCAAAGAATACGGAGGGTGACTTTGTATTCTGCACAGGAAGATGTGGTCTCATTTATTACTTGTAAGATACACGCATTCTTTAGCATTTCATTTTTAGAAGTTCAAAAATAATGCAGAAATAAAAAATAAATGTGCATCAGCATGGGAAAGAAATTAAGTCAATGGCTTATAGTAGTTCTTTACTTGACTTTTCTTTCTCTACAAATGTAAGGTAAATGATTAAATATCATCTCATATTTATCCTTAATCAAGTGATGATTTTTATAGTAGTATTGAATAAGGGGTCTATTATAGGGTAATTTATAGTCAGATTCCAAATTACATTTTCTCAAACGATTTTGGAAGTCAAATTCAACATAATTCTTGAATTGGTTCTATCTTTTAACTGGTAAACAAAACAAAACAACTTGTCCAGTCAGGATTTGTAGGTTTAAAAAAAAAAATCCTTGCTTGTTTCTCCATTTCTGTTAGGATTCTTAATAATGTTTTTTGCTGCTTGGCATTTCTTAAAAGGAACTGAAACAATTAAAGTGGAATTCTCCGAGGTTTCCTGTGGCTTCTTGCTGACACTGCTTGTGTATGAGTTCTTTCTGATAGAGTCTATCACAGGAATGTCTGCTATCAACCCACAGCTAACACCCTCCTCAAATAAATCCCCGCCGCTTAAGCTGCCCACATGAAGAGAAAGTTCCTGAGCTTTCCAAAACGTGCCAATTATCTCCTTCCTTTAGCGGCACTCTTCACATACTCTCACAATCATCCTGACTTTGAGCCAAGGAAATAGACTTTTAAATAATAATACTTGGTCTTTGTATTATTTTATCTATAGAAACCACATATAAAATCCTTTCTGCTGTGCTATTTAGGACATTTTCATTCTTTAACTATCCAGCTCTGCCTGACATACTTACTCACCTCAGCCAAGAAAATGCCCCGGTGGGAAAAACAATCGTGTATTGAACTCTGTCCCATTTGACAGGTGAAAAATGAGATCTTTAGAGAGGAATGACCAATGTGTTCTTGCTGAACATTGTGCCAAAAAAAAAAATGCTTTGAGTCAGGTTTGTTTTTTTCTTTTTCTTTTTTTATTAGGTGACTGAGTATGTGGAAATGTTTTCTTTTTAAAACTTCCACTTTCTGACAAAATACTTCAGTAGTAAGCTGATTTTAGTCAACAGTTTTGAGATTGGCTGATATCATCTATCTCGTCTGGTCTCAGGGTCTGAGTTAGTTAATTGTGCCAGCCTGGCTGATAATCACATGTGGTGCTGGTTGAAAGGCTGAGGGATAAATGGGTGGTGAAGCCTCGCCTTTCTAGTTCTTGGGTCTCTTGTTTTGTGATGGTTGCATCGGGTGCAGCTGCCTTAGCAGTTCCCTGCTTCAGCTTGCAAGATGGATTTCCTACAAGACATACCCAAGGAGAAGCCGCATGGATCTATCCCGATGCAGCCCTGGGTGCTGGAGCAGCCATGTGGAGACCCCTGCCAGTGCTGAGATGCTTACACATTCACTGACTCAACTTTCCTCCTGCAGTCGGCATTATTGTCTCTGTTTTGTGAGGTGGAGGACTTTGTGGACTGGTGTTGGGTATGGGTTAATGTTGGACTTGTGGGCTTGGGCAGCATTGGGTTGGGATGTTTCCGTGATGCACATTTTCTTTGCATAAAACTCTCTCTTATACGTGAATTGCTGTGGATTTGTTTCTCCAAAGTACCCAGACTAATACAGGGTCTAAGCAAACATTAAGTAGTCGCTTACTCCTTTCGCGTTTAAGTGTTTAGATGGGTCCTCACTTTTCAGACTTCTTTCTATCTCCACATGGGAAAGACTAGTATTTGAGATGAGATGAATGTTCATGAGCTTTTAAGGATCCACTCCCTACAAAACAGGCTGTAGGACACTGTACCTGTGGACCTATGATATATAAATAACTTTGATATCAGTCAAGACAGTGTCCCTGAGACCCCATGATGGGGACATTATTCCTTCAAGGGGATTGATTCTTCGATTTTGAATAAGTGTAAAACATACGGACTAAGAAAAAAACACATTATGTATAGTGTATGAAAATAATCTAACTAGACTAGTGAATATATGTACCACTTATTTTCATATATGCACATATACCTATTCCTTCTGTAATTCAGTGATTAAAATAACTGTATACATTTAATAACACATTTTTCTGTGTAAAAATACTGCATAATTGGAATAATAGGATTAAATTTCATTATTTTCTAAAAGGAGAGATTGTTTCATTAGCAACTTCCTAGGCTTTTTACCTATTCTTCCTCTAAACATTAACATTCAAAGTGGCCCTACATTCTGCCTTGTTCTGTACATTTGTTAATTCTTAGAAAAATATTAGTTTTTGAAGTGTTTAATAGCATTTTAAGTGTGAAAGATACAGTATTACATAATAAAAGTGCATATATTCTTTTTTTTTTTCCAATGTGTGGAAGTGACTGACAGCGATGGCTAGAGTAGCCACACTGCTAATTTACCTCCAATGATTTATCTGGCACATCAGAAATATCCTTTTCCTCGAAAAAGTGCATATATTCTAATAAAGGCTGTGTCATAAAACTTTCTAAAATAATAAGCATTCTATTATAATTATAATAGAATTATATAACATAATTATAGTAGAATAATATCTAAACTTATCTAAAGTTAGTGATGCAGAAGTTGAAGAATTCTGCCAATGTCTTCAGTCTGAAATTAATCAAACATAAAATCCAGTCCAGGTGCATTCGTAATTATTGCTGGTTGGCATCAAACAAAAGAATCATTGTGAGAAAGGTGCAGGATGGGACGATGCATCCCTCTGTTGTGCATATGGTCGCGATGAGTTAGAAATGGCCCCATGGCACATTGTACTTTCATTGCTTTTTTAGTATTACTTTTATTACTCTAATTACTCATTACTATAATTTTTCAGAAGACACTAACAAGTTCCTAGGTGGTGCAAATGGTTTTGGCTCTTATCTAGTAACCAAAATGCTTAGAAGTTCAAGTCCAGCCAGTGTCCCATTAAAGAAAGACTTGAGAATCTACATATAAGAAAAGTTTGACAATGACTCAGAATTGACTCTGCAAATGTTTGGGTGGAGATACCAGTCTATATTGTTAGATTATACTAGCAGCACCAAACTATCAGTAATGTTAACAGCTGTGGATGCGATTAAAAATATATACAGATTGCCACTGGAGTTCCAAATCATACATGCGTGGAATTATTAAGAACTACCTAGTTGATCGTGTTTCTGTTATTGGTGAATGCAGACAAGCTCATTCAGTATGCTTGTCTCAGTCTTTTAGTCTTAGTCCGTCTTACCAGGGCACCTTCCAATAAAAGGGTAATGAAAACATTGACTACCAAGGGGATCTCGGGTAGTTAAACTGAAGACAGAAAGGTTAACTCGGGTATTTATAATAAAAATATAATTCCAAAGCAGTTGTTTTGATAGATTTTCTCCCCGGCGGACACAGGATAATCAAGGGAGTTTATTATGAGAAGGTTTAAGAAAAGTAAAAATTTTATTTGTGACAAGGCTCAGAAAAGTGTGACAAGTAATCGTTTTCCATCCTGGTAAGGCTCCTGCTCACTCTTCCAGGAGAGTCAGGAATGCCCTCTGAGTATTCGCTTGGGAAACCTCACTTGAGACACCCTACCTCCCAGGTCTTGACCTTTGAGACTTCATTTGGTTCCCGAAACTCAAAGAACATTTGAAATAAATACACTGAGAGTCCCTTACAAGATACCGATATTACCTTTGCTTTGACGTGGTATACACTAATGAGCACAGGATTTGTCATGGAAGGTTTAGAGGATTGGAAGCATCACTTTCAGAAGTGTACAGACCTAGATAAAAGATGTCAGGAAACACTATCTTCACATCTTGATATTTTTGTTTAATAAAGGTTTCTGTGACTTCATAGAAACACTTTAACTTTCAATCAGACAGAAAATAATAAACATGATCATCACTGTGCAGATTAATACAATTGTGAATGAACAATCTTAGTTAAGTGAAAACATTATGTGACAAAATTAAAAACTCACTGCTATTAAATCGATTCCAACTCACACCAACCCTGTAAGCCAGGGTGGAACTGTGCCTGTCGGTTTCCCAGACTAACTGTTTACAGGAGTAGGAAGCCTCGGATTTCTCGCTTGGAGTGCTGCTGGTTTTGAACTACTGACCTGTGATTATCAGTCTAATTCATAACCACTATGTTCCATGGGCTCCTAGTAATTATATACGATAGAAACTATTATTTTTAGGACTAATAGATGAGATAACAGTTATAGGGAAGTTTAATTGCTAAACGCATTTCCATCAAAATAATTCTAATTCATATTAACTCTATAGGATGGAGTAAAACTACCCCTTTGGGTTTCTGAGTCTGTAAATCTTCAGTGGAGTGGAAAGTCCCGTCTTTCTGCAGTGGGATGGCTGGGGCACTCAAACTGCTGCCTTGCTGTTAGATGCTGAATGTGTAAACTAGCGTTTCTGGTTGACGATCATACAAATCTTGTATAGCCAAATATGACTTGAAATTAGTTTGAGTTCAATGTATGTATGTTCAAGACATAAACCTGTGAAGAAGATTAAGCTTAATAATCCTAAAAGTGGGATTTTCTGATCTTATTTGGCAACAAACGTAATTATAAATAGAATTTTCGCAGTTCTCATTCGTTTACAGACACATAGCAGACCATGTTTACAATATGATGCATTTACTGGCTATTTCACTCAATTGTATTTTGAAGTCACAGTACGTGATAAAGGCATCCCACACTCAGTGTGTGTTTTAATCTTCTGGGAATCACACATAAAAAATAAATTCATACTTTTTCATCTGAATTCTAGTTCCAGCTTTTGCCCCATATACAAATTATAGATGGAGTGATACAGGGTAAACTTTCAAATCAGGTGAACATAGAGTAAATTTCACATATGAATAACGAAGAATAAAATGAATATAGCGACTTGGAATACATAGCCAAAAAAAAAAAAGTAAAACATCAATGTATTCCATCAAAGTTAAACATAAGCCCTTTGGGGATCCCCCAAAATAGCAGCGATAAACTCCTAACACCAGTCCCGTTGGAAACCATGCTTTTGTTTAGATATTGTCCTTTTGAAGCCACCCCAAGGAGACCAAGACTGGTGTGTTCCTGAGAGAACCTCTCTGCACCCATCCACTGACTGCGGAGATATGCTTCACGTTTGAGTGTTTTTAATAAATCCATGCATGTACTAATTGGACCCATAGTAGCTGTACCGCTGCCCTTTTCAATATGTAGAATGCCTGCTCCTTATGGAAAATGCTCATCTTTTTTTTTTTTTGCATTTTTCCTGCAATCACCAATTATGATTGAAAAAAGGTGAAATGAAACGAGGCCATATGGAGTAATAATTGCTTACCCTCCTCATTGGAAGCCACATAGAGAATGGTTGGGTTATTAGTTGAAACCTTCAATAGCACAGAATAAGAAATATGTGGAATTGGGGAACAACTAATAATCCCTAGTAAGTAAGCTATATTTGATTTAAACCCTATTTATTTGCTTGATTTCTGTGTGTCTTACAAAAAATACATATCTTCTCTAAGTATCATTTTTTTTAACTGTTTAACTTTTTTTTTTATTAATCAATTTATTGGGTCTCATACAATTCATCACAATACATAGATCAATTGTGTAAAGCACAT
>NW_022111324.1:35014393-35033182 GCF_000313985.2 Echinops telfairi | reverse complement strand
CTCTGGGTGTGGTGTGGTAGGTCAGCTCCTCTCCCTCGTTGGACGATTTACTTCCATCCTCTGTGGTGCTCCCTTCCATGGTGGGGATCAGGTCATACCTGGCTAGGACGGCGCCTGGTCCATTCTCTTCGTGTATTCCTCTTCATTTTACATTGCTCCTCTGATGGGGGCTGTATGCCCGTTCCAGTTCTAAATATTCTAAATATCAATTTAATAAAAGAAGAAAATAAGAATACGTATCTCACAAGGTGATTATTGAGGCTCCCATTAAAAAGTATACGTGGAAAGACTCACAGAATAAATTCTAACACATTACCAACAAATCAACATGATGGGAAAATGGTTACTTAATATTTTAAAGAGCTAATAGTTATGATAAAAATTTTTCTTCAGTTTGGTAGATTCAAACTGCTAAATAACACAAAAAGTGTTAGGTCTCTCAGTTCTTTCTTTGAGATTAGTATGTTTTAATGATAAAATCATTTGTTACAGTAATTCACAGTGTTTTGAAATTGACCTTACAAGGACTTTGCATTTTCTTTTCTGCCACTCTTTTAAAAAATGTTTAATCAAATGATAATGAAAGGAATTTTCTCAGGAACTATCACACGTGTGCATTCATACTAGAGTTCCAGTAAAAATAGAAATATTGTTTTTATTGAAATTGTGACAACAGAAACCTGGTCTTCGGAAGAATGGAAAAGCAACATGAAAGAAGTATTAGGATCCTAGTATTAGGATCCTAACACTAAGGGAAAAGTCTTCTACTTTTTAGCCTTAGCCATAATGGATATTAGAAAGAGATTTTAATCATTTCGTATGAAGCAGTTACTGTGCTCTAGTCACGGTGTCAGTCACAGTGGTGGACGTATGAATAGCATCCTTCCTAGTGAGTAAACTGTAGTTGATTTACTTGATTTTAATTTTATTTCTTTGCTTCAGATCTGTGTGTATGAAAATTGAGGGATTATAGTATTTGGACCTGTGATCAAGTGATTGGAGAATTACTTAACTTTTCCTTATGATTATCTTGCCTAGATAATCATAAGGAAAAGTTTAGTTGATATGACTAAATTTCAAGTCAATTGGCAATCATTTGAAATCATAGGACCTCAACATATTTGTTAGGAGATAACAGACCTGCTTATTTTCTCAAAAAGATTATTTTTGAGAGTGCCTGTGGTATAACATCAATACATTTTCAATTAAAAATGCATGCTTTTTACAACAATGGGTAATTGTGCCCAAATGTGCATATTTATGGTAACCAACTAGCAACTCTACAAATAGTACATGGGGACTTGTTTTCACTCCGATTTAAAATTGAGTAATGTCAGTAATGATAGCAATAAAATCTAATTTATTCTTTACACGAGCTTGCTCATGTTCTGTGTTCAGTTTGTGGGGAAGGCCACTATCATGTGCGTTCTTCACCACAGGCAACCAAGCTGGGGTTAGTTCCACCATCTAAATGAATCTTAATAACAATGGCTGCTGTGTTAGGTGAAATAGGGACATATAAAATCATTCAACACCTTTCCATTTTTGTTGGGGGTGGGGGGTGGGAGGGTCTGGACATGCCTTGCATTACTTCTGCCACCATTTTCCTGTTAAATCCAGTTACATGGCAGTACCTAGTGGCAGAGCAGTGAGAGTGGGGAAGACTACGCAATCTGATTTCATGTTCAAAAAGAGAACTTTTAAGTATTGGATGTTGTTCGTAGTTGCTGTGGATTCAATTCCAATTCATGGTTACCATAAGTATCCAGAGTAGAACTATTCCATAGAGTTTGATGCCTTTATTTTTCAGAAGTAAATTGCTAGACCTTATTTCTGGGCAACTATGAGGTGAACCTGAACCACACTTTTCTGTTTGTGGTCTAGCACTTAATCATTTGTGTCACCCAGAGGTGACTTTGAATGAATGCCTGCCTATTTAAAATATACTCACAGAGACTTAAAATCATTATTTCATTTTGTTTTGTTTGGCTTTTCTATTGAGGTAACTGGAAGTTATATGTACCGAGATTAGCATATGGGCAAGTGTTATGATGATTACAGCTAAAAGTTAGGTATAGTCTAATGTTTGTACTTCATAAGAAATGTTCAGATGATAGTTGAGGGATTTGGTTTCCCAATGCTCAGAGCTTTGGAAACAATAGTTATTTATCATTTTTCGGAAAATAATTTTGATCAAGGCAACACTCTTTGGGGAGGTTATTTCTCAGTTAGCAAAGAATGTGCTCCACTCCCAGTTCTTCATTTCTTGTTGGTTCGAAGGTTCATCCTTTCTTACTAACATCCCACTCATTTTGGTTTTTTCTCTTGTAAATTAAAAGGTGATGCAGTCCACACCCCAGGGAAACTTCCTATTGATGCCATCACAGCTGTGACCTTGTTATAAGCATTACATCTCATCTTACCCCCTTTACAAAGGACTGATAGATCACATCATAAGGGATGATTCCAACATTACACAGCTGTAAAGATCGATCATCACATTGCTGCCAAACCACTGCGAAGCCTGGGCTCGCCATATTGACACATATCATGAAGGAGCAGAATGCAGTCCATCTGATGCACCATGAGCCACAAAGGAACAACATTTCCTCAGCCAGGGGCAGAATTCTGTAAATGTAAACAATGATAGTTCCTTAATCCTTGTAGAGGTCATTCCGGGCACTTAGTCATTGGTCAACAAAATTTGTAGGTGGGTGATTGAAATCTCAGTATAAAAACATAAATTTTATGTTTTCACAACATAATTTTTCATAATCCCTCCAGAAAAATGCAATTGATTCTAATTAGAAATGCTTGAATCATTAAAATAAGTACAAAGCAGCTAAACTTGTGATATTTCTATTATAGCATCACTAGATTACTAAGATGTACCCTTCCAAGGAGCATTCAGACTGTACTTCTTCCAAGACAGATTTTTAAAAAAATCATTTTATTGGGGGCTCTAACAGCTCTCATCAAAATCCATACATCTATCCATTGTGTCAAGCACATTTGTACATTTGTAACCATCATCATTTTCAAAACATTTTCTTTCTATTTGAGCCCTTGATATCAGCTCCTCATTTTTCCCCTCTCCCTTGTCTTCTTTTGCTGCTTTGTTTGGCTTTTGCTTGTTTTTGCACTTATTGTTGTCTCTGCATGTCTATCTAGATAATTCAGGTGGGATAGACAATTCAGAGGAAAAAACAATCAGACTGACAGTTCCAGAGGTACACTAGAGAGAGGGAGGTAGGAAAAAGGAAGGGTGGGTGTCAACCAACCCAGGGACAAGGTAACAAGTTATCTAAAGTCAATGGAGAGAAGGTCGTAGGATGCCTGGTGGGGTTTGATCAAGGGAAATGTAACCGAGAGGAAGTACTGAAACCTGAATGAAGGATGAGCATGTGGGACAAGAAGAAATTAAAATGAAATAGAGAAAATAACTAGGAGGCAAAGGATATTTATAGAGGTGTAAATATAGGCATGTACATATGTTAATATAGTTATATATAATGATAGGGAAATAGATCAATGTACATATATTTATATGTTAAGTATTAAAGAAGCAGATGGGCATTGGGCCTCAAATCAAGTACTCCCTCAACACAAGAACACTTTGTTCTAATAATCCAGGATTCTGTGATGCTCACATCTTGACATGATTGCCGAAGACAAAATGGGTGCATAAGCAAATGTGGTGAAAAAAGCTGATGGTGCCCAGCTATCAAAAATATAGTGTCTGGGGTCTTAAAGGCTTAAAGAAAAAGGAGAGGCCATTTAACTGAGAAGCAACAAAGCCCACATGGAAGAAGCACACCAGTCTGTGTGAACATGAGTTGTCTATCAGATCATGTATCAGGCTTCAAGGACCCAGAACAAAAAATAATACCAATGTGAATGAGGGGGAGTGTGGGTTGGAGACACAAAGCACATCTGTAGACAATTGGACATCCCCTTACAGAAGGGTCACAAGGAAGAGATGAGCCAGTCAGGGTGCAGTGTAGCAATGATGAAACAAACAACTTTCCTCTAGTTCTTAAATGCTTCCTTCCCCACTATCATGACTTCAATTGTACCTTACAAATCTGAGCAGACTAGAGCATGTACACTGCTACAGATAGGAGCTTGTAAAGCAGGGAATCCAGGACAGATAAACCCCGCAGGACCAATAATGAGATAACAGGAGGGTAAGGGTAAGGTGGGGGGAGAATAGGGAAATCAATCACATTGATCTTCATATAACCCCTTCCTAGGGGGATGGGCAATAGAAAAGTGGGTGAATGGAGAAAGTGGGTAGTATAAGAATGGGTAAAAATAAAAATAAATTATCAAGTGCTCATGAGGCAAGATAGATTTTTTTGTTTTGTTTTGTGTTGTTAAAAGTGTCCAACAAAGTCTTTAGATTTTTGTGAAATTTTCAAAATTGTTTTTAGAGTATTATTCTTATAGTTTGTTCTGGAGAGTGATTTGTGGAGAGTGATTTGCTTTCAAGCTCACAGAATTGGGCTACATTCTTCAATTCTATTCATCTTATTTTTTAGAGTTTTATATGGTTTTAATATGTTAGTGTTTAATATGTTAGTGAATTGCTTTCAGAATTTCCATTTGGAATTGTTCAATTATTCTTGTTTACTGTGTGTATGTGTGTGTGTGTGTGAGAGAGAGAGAGAGAGAGAGAGAGAGAGAGAGAGAGAGAGAGATTGATTGTTCTTGCAGTATTTTCCTGAGTTTTCCAGGTTTGCTATTGTTGTTCTGCAGCTCCCTCAATTTTGTCCCCCCATCCATGGAAAGCAGTCGAACATCATTCTGTATTTTGAACACCCATTTGTGCCATTCCTTTGCAGTTGTTCATGTGCTGTGAGATTACCTATTGTTTCAGAGACACGGTGTGGTTTTTGTTTGTCTTTGTTCCTTGGTCAGATGTGATTGGACAGGATAATTCTCCATGCATGAATTGTACCTGTGGAAGAGTTTTTCGGTGGCTGATTGTTCAAAAATGTCCTGGATCATATAACAATAGGAGATATTGAGAAGGGGTTGATGACAAACAAAAGTTGGCTGCTAGTCTTTGTAAAGGGCCATGTCGCATTTAGCTTCTTTGGTTGCCAGTGGGTATAGGCCAATGACTTTTCATAGAAACTAATTGACCAATTTTGTAGATCTCAAACTTCCTTCATTCTTCTGAAATGCTATTACAGAATATGATAAACAAGATTCAATTTTAAGATACCTGATTTTCTTAATTTTATTTCTGGAACATATTGATCTACTCTTGTATGGTAAGCTTTAAGCATATTACCTAGTAATCATCACACTGTACCTTCAGATTTTACAGCATAAACAAGGACAGAAATCCAAAAATGTAAGTCAGATTTAAAATATAACTTAAAAATAAATGGTGGTTTCTTTTGTGAAATTCTAATGTTAGGATTATTATTACATGTCCTTTTAGTAATTCACAAAGATCTTTGCTATAATTTACAGTGCAACAGTACAATTGATTTTATTATTATAAACATTTAAAGACTATCTTAATATGTGAAGACCTCAAAAGCACTGATTTGTTCAGTTCATTAAAAGGCTTCATGAAGTAAGTTCAGATACAAAGTTGTTACACTCTTCCATTGCTCTTTTGTAGTGCTTGGAAATAACTTTATCCCTCTCTTCCTTCTCTCTTTCCTTTCTTTTCTCTTCTATATTTTCTTTCTCCATCCTTTTCTCCCCCACCCCTCTCCTTTTAATCTTCATTTTCTAATTGACTTCCTCTTCTATGATTTCATTTCATGGTCTAATTATGAGGTCATTCAAAGCTAAACTCGAACCCACTCCCTTTGAGTTGAATGGGATTCAAAGTGAGCCTATAGGGCAGAGAGAGTACTACCTCTTCAAAGACTAAATCTTTACTAGAAAAGACAGTCTCATATTTCTCTTTAGGAGTGGCTAGTGTCTTCAAACTACTAACATTGTAGTTAACTTCTAGCATGTAACCCATTACACCACTTGAACTCAAACTCACAGCTATTGAGCTGATTCTCAGACCTAGTGACCTCGCAGGACAGGCTAGAATGGTCCATGTGTGTTCCAGAAATTGTAACTCTTTATGGGAGTAAAGAACCTTCTTTTTTCCCATAGAGGAGCAAGTAGTTTTGAACTATTGATTTTGCAGTTAACTGTTTAATATATTGTACCCACTACACCATTAGCTGTCATGAGAGTAAAATAAATTTCACTACTATTGCGTCATTTCCAATTCACACCAACCCTATAGGAGAGGGTAGAACTGCTCTTGGGTTTCTGGGACTTCAAATCTTTACAGGAGCAGATAGACTCCTCTGTCTCCTGAGAATCTGTGATGAGTTCAAATGGCTGGTCCATCAGCTAGCAGCTCAATGCTTAGCCCATTACACTGCCAAGACTCTGTGATGGTGAAAATAGGATCAATATTAGTGTTTCAGCAAAGCATTATTGTTAAAAACAGTACTCTATGAGAAATAATGGAAGTACATATGGTGTATAAGGTGTTACAATTTCTATAATTCCAAATGCTTAAAAATTACTTATATATAGCAATAGGGAAGATGCTATTAAATGAGAATCATTAGCTTTCACCAATTACAAAGAAAATTCTTCTTGTATTTTTTTCTTTGTTAGTTTTTCAGAGTTCCTATGCACATGTAAGTTCAACAGTGTAGGAAAATGAGAGAAAATGTAATGAAGAGAAAATTAATTGAACATTTATAGACCTCAAAGGGAGTTTATTTTCAGAAGGGTAAATTGGCTGAATTAATTTGATAAGCACTAGGAATCAGGTGTCAGTGATTTAAGACTAACTGTCTTTTACTTAACAGAAAATTGGTGTCATGCTTAAATAAAATTTACCTAATTGAAAATTTTATTTTCTGCCTTCCTACCCAATTGAAATATTTGCCTTTTGCATTCCTAACAAATAATGGTTCTTACGATCCATGAAATGCTGTTTGGTAGTTTGTTTGTTTTTAATATACTCTAGAAAATGTGATCCTTAAATCTTAAAATACTATGAAATACAGAAAGATTGTAAATCATATTAGGATTTTAAATATGGTAAATGGTTCTCTTTAGTATTTAAATATTCTGTCAGCACTATGCAGGAGAACTAAAATTGACATTAACAATAAGAAATTAAAGTGAGACTGCCTACTCTGTATTCATTGTCTAAACTCTCCTGTGCATATTTGTAACTTTTCAATCAGCTCTCTTCTAGAGAATGAATAGTTTTGGTCTCAGAACAATTGAGAGTTCTTTCTGAAGATCTAACTTTTAACAGGCTGATGAAATTAGTATATAATTAAGAACCACTCTGATATAATTTCTTGTAATATATTCTTAGACTTCCGATTCATATTTTGTGATGTGAAAGTTTTTCCATCACGTCAAGTTGGAGTAATGTCAAGTAATAATTTTCTATTTTTATCATTAATATTAAATTTAATATGACAATCAACCTGGTTTCATTGAACTATACACTTTGCACGGTTGTTGTTGGGTGCTATCAAGTCAGCTCCAACCCAGAGCAAAACTATGCACAACAGAATGCAATTCTATTTCACTGGCTTTCCACTTTACCCAATATGATGTCCTTCTATAGGGACTGGTCTCTCCTGACAATATGTCCATAATATGTCTACGGTCTTGGACATTGAATAAGGAAGGCACTTTGGTATACATATTCATTTAACTTACTTAATATAAGAACATCTACTCACTCAATATAAGAACTCCATATACTATAGAATTCAGTAGATATGTTATACTATGTATCTTTATGGTGTTATGGCACTCGGCTGTGATAGTTTGATCATTTTATCTTAATGTGTAAATGTATAAAAGTGTAGGGGGGATTTCCAACCTGTCAATCAGGCCACAGCCCGCTGTTCTCTCCTTGGGCATATGACCTTGCTACAAGAAGGTCCCTGGGAATTCCCCCTTCCCCCTCCCACTTCATTTTCCTGCTTGCTGGCCAACCCGAGAGCTGCTAGAACCAGCCATATTTCCACCGACTTTGATTCCATATGATTCTGCACCCATCTGCCTGTGATCTTCCTGCATTTGGCATCTTTGGATGTGGTTGCATGAGTCTAAAGAGGGATTCATGGACTAGTATTGAACTTGTAGGCTGGAATTTAACTGAGCTAGTGTGCTTTTTTGATGTATAATTACTTCCTGATATAAAGTTCTTTCTCATACATACCTGAGGGTCATTGGATTTGTTTCTCTAGTCAACCCATCCTAACACATGTGGAGATTCTTTTTTCTTTTAAAATTTAGGTAAATATATTTCAATAACAACAATTAACCACTATATATTAAAGCATGACAAAAGTGGACAAAAAATTTATGTTTTGCCATGGGATATTAATTAAGCTTTTGTTGATCATATTAATTATACCATAATATTAACTTCTAGATTGCCCTGTTTTTCTGTTTAAAAAATTGTGGCTGATACAATTTTGCTTGTCATCATCTTTTGGGGACATTTTCCCCCTTGGAAAATTTAATCCAATTGCATTATTATTATATTTAAGTCTATTTTGGGATTTTTCAAACACACATAAAAATAGAAAGAATAATATGGTATCACCATCATACAACCTCAATTACTATGCAATTTCTGCCATTTGAGCTAATTTTTTTTTGTATTCCTATAGTAGAGTATGATAAAGTTTAGTCATATGATTGTATAAACAAATAATTTAGGATGGACAGAGAAATCGTGGTTAATACCTGGAACTAAGCGTGCCACCCATGCATAGATTGACATTTTGGAAGAACAGAGCATTAATTTTTAAACTTGTTAAAAAATAAAAAAGCTTCCTGGTATATTTATCACTAAGGAAATATTCACAGTATGTAAAACAAGCACAAATAAAAGTAGTTTTCACAAAATGCAGCTCTTATATCCTACCCCCAAATCCATTCCTACATAGATTGACCCCAGGTGAGATTTACTCACTGAGTCAGTACTACCAGAGATAACCAAATATTCTCTTACATTTTCTGCTCTTTTGTTCTTGACGTTAGTTTGCTCTCAGGCTTTCACCCTGTATGACCATAAAATATGCACCAGCTCATGTAAACCTGGTAATTTCCATAAAATGATCAAATAAAATATTCCTCAATTTGAAAGATATTTTCTCAAAAGCAAAATTTAAGCTTACTTGGAATCTTTATTCCAATATTACATAATCTACCCATACAAAAACAAAATAGTGGAAAAGAAAAAAGGTGATTAGCTTTATACTATGTCTTTTACCCATTCAGGCGGCACTTCAATGAGTTTTTCATAGACATGATTGGAAAAAAAAGGTACATTTGTAAATATATTTATAGATTATTTTTAAGTTGATACAACATATTGGGGAGAAAAAAGCAGAGTTTTTCTTATATTAGTTATAATGCAAAGACAATTCACATAAACGTGTGTTAGATTGGGTTGTCTAAAGAAACAAATCCAGTGACAATCATATACATATAAGAAAGAGCTTTATATTGACAAGTATCAAAAGGATCCCTGGTGGATTAATGGTAACCAGTTGGGTTGAGATCTGCAAGGTCCACAGTTCGGAACCATTGGCTGTTCTGCAGGAGAAAAGATAGTGCTTTCATAACAGTTACCATCTCAGAAACTCACAGGGTCAATTCTACCCTATCCTGCAGGGTTGCTATGAGTCACATTGACTCCCTAACCGTGAGAAGAAAAAGAAACTTAAGGCATCCCAACCCGGTCTAACTTCAGTTCACAATACAAGCCAAGGCTCTCTTCAAACTCATGTAGCTTCTGGCTGATGATACAGACAGGTGATGGGAAATGTAGGAAGAGCACAAGTCAGTGGGTGCAGGGTCATGTGGGTCCAAGGTCGGTGGAAACATGGTAGGGCCCTGAAAGCTCTCAGTGTTGGGTGGCCCACATAGGGCCAGCACTGGAGATAGAGTCTCAGCAAGCAAGAAGGTGCAATCACAGAAAGAGAGGGCAGTTCACAGTTTCTTATAAGAAAGCCACACCCACCAGGAGGCTTCATCAGGCTGTGACTTGACAGACAAGTTCAACTCCAACCCTACACTTTCCTCAAAATTCATGTTGACATAAAATCATCTAACTACCACGATACCCATAATAAAAATTAAAGTCAAATTTATGCATAGTAAAATCCATGTATCTTAAGTATAAAATTACATGAGGTTGAACAGAAAGTACCTTTATCTTTTAAGACAGAGCATTACAATCACCCTGGAAGGTTGCTTTATCTGCTGATTTCTATTGCTATACAGGTCAATCTGCTTATTTAACTTATAGAAATAGGATCATAGAAATGGGAACAAAACTATTCTTTATTTTTTGTCTATCTCCTTTCTATCAATATAATATCTTCTAGAATCATCCATATCGATATATATGACTGTATATGTCAATATTCATATCTATGTCTACATCTACATCTGCATGTACATCTTTATGCATGTGCATATATATAACTCAGTTGCTTTCCAGTGTGTGACTATAAATCAAAACTTTTGGGGGCATAATATTATTGATGAACATTTTGATTATTCTGCTTTAACTATTATGATTAAAACTGGTATGAATATTCTTATATAGATTTTTTGTAGACATATGCTATTATTGCCTTTGAATAAATAATAAATAGGATGATTAGGTCACATGATGATTATATATATAACTATAAAAGAAAATGTTGAGATGTTGTCTGTCTTCTACAGTTTTCTCAGTCAGGTATGAGAGTTCCAGTTCTAGCTCTTTAAAAAGATACATATTGTACAATTTTTAATTAGTAATTAGATCAAGATGGTTTATCTTATTTAAAATTATTGTTCATTATTTATGATCTTTTAACAAGTTTACTACGATCATGAGTTTTTTTATGTTTCTCTTCAGACCACTCTGCCTTTATTTCATATATTTAAAAGCTCTGTTATTACACATACACATATTTATAATTCTTTGTGGCAGGTAGATCCATATGTTAAAGATGACACATTTTTTGTGGTAAACTTTACCTTATGTCTACTCTACCTTATATCAATATAACTATATTAATGTTGCTGCTTGAGTTTCCATTGGTTAGTGCTGACATAAAAATATTTTCTGTAGTTTTGACTTTAGTCATTTTGTATCTTTATTCATATCTGTATTTTGTAAGTTTTAATAAATAAGTACTGATGATTCTTTGCATTTTTAGCAACTATGCATGTCATTGTTCTTCAATATATCTGATAATCAATAAATTGACTATTTAGTCTATATTTACTATTATTTTATAATTCAAGCAACATATTCTGGTTTCGTTTTTATCCATTGCTATGGCAATATATGGAAAATATTGCCTATTAATTTCCCCAGCAACAATTTATCACAACAAAGGTTAAATGTTGTGTATTAGGAAATCTCTCACCAGCTTAGGTGTTCAAGGTTTTAATCAGGTGTTAGTCACATAGACATAAAATACTCATGTAACTGACCTTTGGTCTTTATTTTTCAATTCTTCAAAGGTCACACTGACACAACATGTCCATGGCCTAAGAAATATAGAATTGCTTTTTTTTCAGACAGGTTATTCCAAGGACTTAGATCTTAACCTTTAGTAATTGGTCAAAGTAAATGTTTCTGTGAAATAGTCAAAGTTTAAGCAACCCAAGAGGTAACCCTTTACTGAGCAGTCACTTGTGCTCGTATGAAATTTTACATATTGACAATACTAGGTAATCAATTGCTATATGGATTCTAGTGTCCCCATGACTTGTAATCAACTAGATTTCAGTGGGTTTAGTTTTGGTGTTTAGAGATTATTTAATGCTGAGCAATGTGTTAACCTATATTTATGCTAATCATGAAAAACATAGCTAAGCTCTGGATAACTAAATTAAGAGAATATGAATGAGTTAAGTTCTAAATATTTCAAAAATAAGTAAAGCCAAGGCCATGCTATGAAGTCAATTCTGACCCATAGAAACCTTATAAAGGGTTTATAAGGCTGTAAATCTTTATGAGACCAGACAGTTTCATTTCCTCCCTATAGACTTTTCAATTAACTGTCCATTCTTTATCCAACATTGGCACCTGGATGTTCAATGTAATTCAGATGAGTTCACTAGAAATAATAAAATTTGTATTTGTATTAGCTGAAACAAAATGATGTATTCACAAGAAAATTCCATTTATTGTTTCAATATGAATTATTATCAGAGTGGTAGATTGTACATGGTCACAAAAATTGTAATCTAGTGTAAACTTGTTAACATACTCTTTTTCATTTAATACACCAGGCTGAGTATATCAGATATATGGCAGGGACAGCTCTACCTCAAAATATAGTTACATAAAGCATCCAGTTTTATTTATTTTTATTATGCTGTTATTATGTGCACTGCAGATAATTGAGGTGCTCATTAGATTAACTCAAGTACTGCACCTGATCGAAACTTTGCACATGCTGTCATGATAGCAGAGTCAGGATAAAAAATGCTGGCTCTTAAAGATTCTACTTGTTAACAATAATCCCTTTCCTCAAATTTATTATACAGATAATGTTACATAAATCTATCTCAAGAATGAGAGTGTTGAACATTCCCGCATCTGTGAAAAGTATTGATATCTAAAAGTCTGTTCTACTAATCACCAAATATGCAGTTTTATTTCTTCCCCACATGGAAAACACATCCAACCGAACAAGTTCTTCTTTATTTGACTTATCTTTGTAAAAACTCCTTTTTTCAGCTAGAACCACACAATGGATACTTTCAACCTGCTCCCTAAGCCTCAGGAGTTCATTTTCCCAAACTACCATTTTTAATCATCTCATATGCATGTGAAAGTTGGACATTGAATAAGGACGACTTAAGAAGACTTGATGCATGTGAAATATGGTGCAGGTGAAGAATATTGAAAGTACCATGGACTGCCAAAACAACAAACAAATTGTCTTAGAAGAAGTATATCCAACATTTTCCTCAGAGGCAAGAATAACAAGACTGTCTCACATACTTTGGACACTTTGCAGGCAGAAACCAGTCCCTGGAAAAGATGCTATTACTTTGTAAAGTAGCAACGTGGTGACAAAGCCACCCTTCAACAAGATGGGTTGACACAGTGGCTGCATAAATGGGCTCAAGCATGAGAACAATTGTGAGGATGGTGCAGGGCTGGGAAGTGTTTCCTTTTATTGTACATAAGGTTGCTATGAGTTGGAAGTAACTGGACAGCACAAACAGCAACAACTTTTTTAATTGCGATAAACATATATTCAACCAAACATTTGCTATTTCATCATTATATATATATGTGTATATATATATATACACCACTTTTGTTAACTCAAAGTTACCTTAGGTTGTTATTTTTTCACTATATTGTTCCATTTTAAACATGATCACCCTTCATCTAGAAGGCTGATACATTTTTCCTCTCTTTTTTTTTATCCTCTGGTGCCAAGCAGTCTGAAAGCATACACTACGTTCTTCAGATTTTTCTTATGTTTACTCAACTGTTGTGTTCATCTTGTATGGCTTATTGCTTAAGTGTTGGCCACAAACTAAAAGGTTAGCTGTTCAAAACCATCAGACACTCTGTGGGAGAAACATGCCATTTTTACTCCAGTAAAGAATTACAGTCTTTGAAAGCCTTCGGACCATTCTCTCCTGTCTATAGGACGCCTATGTGTCAGAGTTGATTTGATGGCAGTGAATGAGTGAGTGAGACATAAAAATTAAGTACCTCAAATGTAATGGTTTTAAATAACAACTGTACATTTTACACCAAAGTCTCAGAGAAGCAAGTTAGTAATTATATACGTTGATGACTTTATAGGAAAGTCAAAGAACTTCATTACCATTAAAATATTTCAATAAGAGCCAGCCGTGAGGTCAGCTAAGGTTCATAATGGTTTTCTTCTTGCCACTGCTCCAACCAGAAGATATGACGCACATATTTCAGAATATTTGTTATGACATACCTCATTTCTGATGCAAATGTCCATGTCTTTCAAGGTAGGTCGGAGTACTATGCAATTTAAACACCAACAACACTAATTTCAGTGACTTCTATTAGTAAAGTTACTCACGCATGCTATATATCCATCATGAGACAACAAGGGTGCTCTTCTTTTAAAAATCACTCAAAGATTTATGCCAATTATATAGGCATTTTGACATATAACTGCATCATCACAAAGGCTTAGAAAAAAGAGAACATGAGAAGTCAAATGCAGAGTCTTCAAAATTATGCCACAAAATGTCTGCTCATGTAAATACTTAAAAATGTGAAAGTAAATATGGAATTAGATAATGGGTAGGCTGTAAGAATTTTGAAGTTATTGATAATACATATCTAGTTTGTCTTGAACAGGATGCTGGCACTGTTTTATGGTACAAAAGAGACTCCAATCTCAAATATAATTTAAGGAGAACATTTATTCAGACAGAGAAAACAAAAAGACATTGACACATTATTGCATAAGGAGGTCATTAGCATTATGTCATAATATTGTCCAAAGATTCATTATCAGGATGCTAGTTAAACAAGGCCTGGGACAAAGGAAACACACAAATTAATGATTGAAGGCAGATCAATATATCACTGTTCCAGATGGGATTACAGAATCAGGAACAGGACCATGGTTGGATGTGCACATTATGTTAAAAGAGCTTCCAAGATTGGTCCAGGACCTTTCCATCAATGCAGTAAGGACATGACTGATAGGGCATGGCATCAAGGACACACCCAATCACCCCTAAGAGAGAGAGTGTCCCTCCTTGGCAACTGAAGAAGGGTGGAGATAGTCCACCTTCTATAGCACTCTGAGAAGAAAACTATCTGTATCCTTGATTAATGATCAGAAGGAATTCAATGGTGATTTAATAGATGCAGGGGCTCTGCAAATGGGTTGTGAGTTTTCACAACTGAACAACAGACATCATCAGGAGATTAGGAGAAAATATTGAAATTAACAAGAATTTCCATTATCTTGGATTCACAATCCGTTTCCTTGGAAGATGTGGTCAGGAAATCAAAGGGCATGCTGTACTGGACAACTTTGTGGCAATGGAACATTTGGGAATCTTTAAAAGCAGCGATGTTATTTTGAGGTGTCTCTGACCCAAGCCTGGACATTTTAAATCATCTCATATGCAAGCAAAAGCTGGTCAGTTAATAAGGGAGATCCCTAAAAAATCAATGTCTTTGAATGATGGTGTTAATGAAGGACACTAAATAAACATCTAGATTTATTTACCATTTGCTTAATAATTGCAATAATGTTCCACAAGTCAGTCTGTCTTGGACAAACTGCTACCAGAATGTTCCTTTGAAGGGAAGAGAGTGAAACTCCTCATGTACTTTGGGCATGTTTATCAGGAAGGTCCAGTCTCTAGGGAAGGACATGACATTCGGTAAATAGAAGGCCAGGGAAAAGGAAGCCCTTCAATAAGATGGACTCACACAGTAGGTGCAAAAATGGACTCAAACTTAAGCAAGGATTATGCTAATAGTGTGGTAGATCATGGGAGGAAGGGTGCGATGTCGACTCAGCATGTGCAGAATCCCTGCACTATCTTGGGACTACTTTTTCTGGAAATCATTGCCACCCTCAGCAAAATGTCCTCTTCTCTGTGAATATTTAAAAGCCTGTTCTCACGTGGATGAAGAAAAAATTGTATCAGAGGGCCGTCCTGCAGGCTGCTGGGGTGATTTCTTTTTTGTTCCCTGAGGATTCTTAATAAAATTTCCCTATGCGATAATGCCATTCTGTGCCTCTCAAAGTAAATCTTTATTTTGAGAATGTAAGAAAGTGAAGGTCCACTAACAGTAGTGTAGGGCTGAGTTGTATTTCCTTCTGTTTTACATAGAGTCCATCTAACAGCAGCATAGAAATAGAAATGTAATTTTTAGAACAGGAAATTGATCATCTGAAACAATTTAACATGTGTAAGGTTATACCCTATGAATTATGCTTAGCTTTTGACAACATATTCAAAAGAGAAAGTAAAAATCTAGACCTTGTTGACAGAAATAACAGAACCCCAAACCCTGGGTAATAAATTTGGAAATGGGATAAGGCTCTTTTAGTCCAGAAAGATGGGCATGTGGAACTGTCTCACAATTATTAAACAAAGGCAAATAATCACATATAAGTGAACTGATTTGTGTACTTCTTGGAAGTTATTGATAGTAATAATTTTTATGGATGCAGATTTAAATAGAGATGTTTATGGCATATTTTAATATCTAAAAGTTCACAAATTCTAAGATATCAACTGTGCATCAGTTACTCTCCTGATGGCATTTTCAACAGATAATTAAATGTCTTCAATTTGGGCAATCAGTTGTTGGTTAAGGATTTGTACTTAACCAACATATTTGTACTTATCCAATACCATAATTACATAACATATTTTATAAAGACTTATTAAGCTCTGGACCAGGGCTTTGAAAGAGCAATCTTTAGGGTTTATTACCTTGCTCTGTATTTTAAGGAGGCTAATAGTTGTTCCTCTGATAAAAGATTACATAGCAAAATTAGATAATTCTTGGAGCACATTGAAGAATTATTAGACAATATTTGGCTATATAAAATAATCCACATGTATGTTTTAACATCTCCCAGAAATTATGCTTCACAGAAACAATGATAAAAATTCTCCTTAGTAAAAGGTATTTTTATTTCCAAATTTCATAAATATGCAACTTGACTTGATTGCTATGGCTGTAGCTATTCCATTCCTAAAACAAGGCGTAGGAATTCTCAACTGAACTTTTTCAAGATGACATATATTAGAAGTATAAAAATATTACATTTTAATATTATTTCTATAAGTATTTAAGATATATTTCTATAACTTGTATTGGTCTATATGAAATTTATCTCAGAAATATTTTTGAAGCAGCATTATAATATAAATCAAAAAAAGATTTTACTTTGCCTTGGTGTGCATTTATGTATATCCGTATACATGCAAACATGCATAAACACACACGTATGTTTTATTGACATAGTCTATGTAATACAGTATATTACTCTATTGTTATATTGAGCTGTATTGTATTGAGCCAATTTTATGCTCTTCTCCCATTTTTAACTGATTCTGAATTTTACCATTTATTATATAGCAATTTAAATTCCTCTAAGAACTATAAGGGTCTTTAAGAACTATAAGGTTATTAAGAAAAGCTAAAATTATTTCTAACTGCTAAGTACACTAAAACTAAAACAAAAACAAACTTAATAGCACTGAGTCAATTCTGACACATACGAACTCTATGGAACTGTAAACTGCCCTTTACAGTTACTAAGACTATAAGTTTTATAGGAGCAGAGAGTCTTTCTCCCTAAGTAGCTTCTTACCCAACAGTCCATCAGGACTCCTTAAATCCACTAAATCTACTATAATAGTGACATCTATGAAGGAGGTCAACAGAGACTCCAGGTGTTTCAAGGTAGAAGTGAGCTGCTAGAGTGTGTTACCCCTAATAAAGGGCTATGCCCTAGAATAGCTGAGCCAATTCACCAACTCCAAGCTAGTGGGAAACAAAGTTCATTACAAGGTAAAATGAGTAAGCAATGCAGGCTGATTTGATGAATTATCTTTTGAAATTAGAATATAGAGAGATTTTACATTTTACTTTGGAGTTCAAACCCTTTTGTAAATTCAAACCTGTTATTATTGATGCTCAGCAATCAGGTAGAACAATGTTTCCTCAAGTATTAGGACACACTTAGGATGTATCCTCTGTTGATAAACCAAATGGCAATTTTGGCTACTAACATATAGGTGATAAAATTAAGAGAAATACTGAAGAAGTTACAGCAATCTTCTCCAATTCCTAGAGTTACTTGGGTCTTCCAGGAGACATCTGCAACTAACACTTTTGCCTCCGGGAAAGTCATAAAATTCTAAAGAGACAGAGGTGGAGTGGGCAGGAAAATCATGTCATAAACTACCCTGTTTCCCCCAAAACAAGACAGTGTCTTATATTAATGTTTGCTCCCAAAGATGCACTAGGTCTTATTTTCAGGGGATGTCTTATTTTTTCATGAAGAAGAATATGGTACACATTTATTGTAGAACAACAAAAAAGGAAATTTATTACCTGTATACGGTATGGTAGTAGTTGTCATCACAAACCAGCATAACCAGACAAACTGTGAATCCCACCAATATCAAGAATTTCTTGTTTCTACCATTATTTCCATGTACAACAATCTATGGTACATTTACTTCTTTATTCAATGACAGTCATGTCATCATCTTCTGGAACATCATCATAACAATCCAAACCCTGAATTTCCTGTTGAATTTATTTTTTTATTATTATTATTTTATTGGAGGCTTGTACAATTCTCATCACAATCCATACATACATACATTGTGTCAAGCACATATGCACCTTTGTTGCCCTCATCCTTCTCAAAACATTTGCCTCCCACTCTAGCCCCTAATATCAGTTGCTCATATTCCCCCTCCCTCCCTTCTCCCCCCTCCCTCATGAACCCTTCATAGTTCATAAATTATTATAGTTTTGTCATAAGTTACCCTGTCTGATGTTTCCCTCTGCCCTCTTCCCTTCTGTCCACCCCCAGGGAGGAGGCAATACGTAGGTTCTTGTAATTGGTTCCCCCTTTCTACCCCCACATCCCCTTCACCCTCCAGGCATCGCCCCTCTCACCACTGGTGCTGAAGGAGTCATCTATACTGCATTCCCTGTGTTTCTAGTTGCTATCTGTACCAATGTACATCCTC
>NW_022111324.1:34939353-35014083 GCF_000313985.2 Echinops telfairi | reverse complement strand
ATACCCTTTGTCCCCTAGTTCTTTCCTCTATTTCCTTTTACTTTCCTCTTGTCCCACTATCAGGCTCAAACTTCATTTGGGTTTCAGTGATTTCTGTCAGTTACATTGCTCTTGCTTAATCCCTACCAGGCCTCTCACACCCTCCTTGACACTGTTTTTGGATCACTTGTTGCTCCCCTGTCACTGGGTTGGTCAGCACCACCTCCTTACCCCCACCTCCCCTTTTCTTGTGTCCTCCCGGAACCATTTGTCCTGTTGTTTTCTCCTCCAGACTATTCGTCCAGTCTATCTTATCTAGATAGATCTGTAGAGATAATAATATACATAAAAAAACAAGCCATAACAAGATAGGCGATCAGTGAGAACACATTGATGACAACAAAAAAGGAAACCAATTACCCACAGAAGAATAAATTAATTAAAAGAAAAAATTTTAAAGCAGAAACAAAAACCTGTAAATAGATCAAGGTCTGATTTTTGATCTCTAGGCATGTCCTTCAGTCAGGACTGATGGGGTACCATGCTCTGGCCCCAGAGTCTGTCCTTTGTACTCCCTTGGGGGCTCTCTGCTCTGTTCCCATGGTTGCTCTGCCGCATGCCTTTTGTGGTATGCCTTGGTGTCTCACGGTCAGTCTGGGCCAGTCCCAACACTGAGTCTCCAGCGTTGTTCCCCTTAGATCCCGGGGCCATAAAGGGATGGCGTGTGTCATAGTGGGATCAGCCATATTGTCCACTCTGTCCATTGGCTGTTCAGAGTGGGGATGTCGTCCTCCAGGCCTGGTGGGTCAGGATGTGCTCTACTCTCTCTTCCTCCCCCTAAGAACTCCCATTTGCTCTGGTCAGACATGCCCCTCTTCCCTAGCTTCAGCTTCATTGCTGTCCTCTCAAGTAAATTCTTCTGGGGGGAGGGGCAGTTGTCCACATAGCTGGCATGGGGGCCGAGCCCTCAGGACCCACCACTGGCTCCCTACTCATTGCCATCAAGCTGCATTTGTCTGGCACTGGCTTTAAATCTGGTCCCTCTTTCCCTGTGGAGACACAAACAATACCCTTCCTTTGGGTGGTCAGTGCCCTATTCCCCTATCACATATCCCCCTTTTTTTTTCCTTTCCCCGTTCCTCCCCCCCATTTGTGGTTGGCTTCCCTATGTACCCCTGAATTTGGTCTGGCACCTGCCATACTACCTGACCCTTACCCCTAGAGTGTTTATATACTACCGTAGCTTTTTCCTTGTGCCCCTTTTGCATTTACCTTTCTGCTCTTTCTTTTTTATATATATATATAAACTTACTTCAGCCGACTCATATTATACTTGTCCTTTTGTGCTTGGCATACTTCGCTTAGCATTATTTCCTCCAGTTCTTCCCAAGCGGTGATATGCTTCATGCGTTCCTCGCTGCTTTTTAGTGATGCACAGTACTCCATTGTATGTATGTACCACAGTTTTTTTATCCATTCGTCTGTTAATGAAAATTTGGGTTGCTTACAGCTCCTTGCGATTGTGAACTGTGCCACAATGAACATTGGAGCACAGATGTCTGGCTGTGGTTTGTTTCTTGCCTCTTCTGTTTATATGCCCAGTAGGGGGATTGCTGGGTCATATGGTAACTCAATTTCCAAATCAATTTCCATAGTGGCTGTACATGTCTATAGTCCACCAGCAGTGGATGAGAATTTCTGTCTCACCACAGCCTCTCCAACACTTGTTGCTTTCTGATTTTTTGAATTGGGCTATCTTTGAGGGTGTTAGGTGGTATCTCATAGTTGTTTTGATTTGCATTTCTCTTATGGCTAATGATCAGGAACATTTTCTCATATGTTTATCGGCCATTCTTGTGACTCCATTTCATTCAGAATCAGTGGACCAAATCTCTCATATTTAGCAATAGCACTGTCCTTAAATGAGTACTTCTTGTCAAGGTAGCCTGCTCATAATGCATTTGCAATGCAACTGTCAGTGATTTTCTCCCATGAATTCTTCACCCAAGTCACAACCTCTTGCAGTTTAGATTTCAAAAAGTTTTCACGTGGATTTCTCTCCATTCTATTTTCAATGTAGTCATTAATTTCCATGCACACATTGTCCTTGAATGGCTTGTTTATTGCAATATCAAGAGTAGAGATAGGCCGTCATTCCTGTAGATAGGCCGTCATTCCTGCGGGAATCATTATTTGATCTATTTTTCTTTCGTGAAGAAATGTCTTCATGTCTTTAGTGCAATGAGTGCTGGCTCCATCTCAGACTGGCAGACCTCTTTGGCTCCCTCACATAACAAGCGGCAGCATTAAATCGACCCACTTCCTTATAACTGCTTGTGTGGCCCAGGCTTTTTCAGTTTCAAGAATAAAAATGCCCAAAACACGTTCATTTTTTTCTTTCTTGCCCTTAGAAATGATTAAAGGTGGGATTTTAGTGCCATCTACATGAATTACCAAAATACAGGAAACACGTGCACTTTCATAAGCAGTGGAGAGAATGTACACTGACGAGACACCATGCTGTTCAATTGTTGTTTGAGAT
This sequence comes from Echinops telfairi, assembly GCF_000313985.2. Lineage (NCBI taxonomy): Eukaryota > Metazoa > Chordata > Mammalia > Afrosoricida > Tenrecidae > Echinops > Echinops telfairi. Next base: position 35,011,562 of record NW_022111324.1, on the reverse strand, counting down.
GACTGGCCAATAAACACTGCAGTTTCATCCATAGCAATCATGCAGGAAAGACTGTATTTAGAGAAGTCAGCATCATCAATAAAGGACTTGAATGCAAGTGCTCAGTTAATACCTTGAGCATCTTCCAGCCTAAACAATGCTGTGGATCTTCCTAAAGACAGTTCACTTCGCTGAAGGAAACTATCCAGCCAGTGTTGTGATGCTTTGAAGTCTTCAGGGGCTATATCAAACTGTGGTGCCATTGCAAGGGAAAATTCTTGAATCTGAGCCCTATGCACAACCAAAGCCTTTGCTCTCCTGTCAACAACCCATTCACAGATCAGGTCTTCCAGCTCACAAAATAATAGTTGTTGACCTGATCCACACTTGTGTTTTTTTAGCATTTCCCTTGTCCACTTGTTCAATGAGGTTACCATACTCTGCTCGTCATTTTTGGACCAATCGGATACTCAACATCTTCTCTTTGCAGTAAGCAGTAAGATTTTGGCCTCAAAAGTCTTCCACGACTCCTTTCTTATACTCTGTGGAGTAGCTTTTTATTTTTTCGCTCATGTCTAGGGCTAAAAAAAAAAAAATGACACTGGGGTCTCTGGGTGGGGAGAGGGGTATCCCTTAAAATGACACAGGAGGATCAGAGGGGTGAATCAAAATGACACAAGAGAATCAGAGGGGGGACTACCATTTTGTGACCCCTTCTGACCCTCCTGTGTCATTTTAAGTGATAACCCAGTACCATTTTAAGTGATCCCCCCCCACCCCTGTACCAGTGGACACCTTCACCAGACATCCCTCAACCCCTTTATCAGACATTTCCCTCCTATCTCAGTCACCCCTGTGTGTCCACACAATGTGCCCGACTCCTGCCCCGTGCAACTCACTGTCTAATTATGAGTCAGCCAGACTCCATCAGGGCAGAGTAAGTAGCAGGCGGCAGCTTGTCCTAGCAGCGGCGCGGGCTCTCTGATTAAAAGAGACCTCACACTTCCCGTCTGCTCTGGCTGCACTGCAGCCAACAGTGAGCTGCTTGGCGGCGCCCACTGCTATGGTCCATAGTCCAGAGTTATGGTAGCTTCAGGGAGCCTTATTATCAGGGAGGTCTTATTTTCGGGAGATCTATATTTCAGCGAGAGGCAAAATTTTAAGTAGGTCTTATTTTTGGGCGATGTCTTACTTTTGGGGAAACACGGTAAGTAACTGTTGTAAGGGAAAACACGGTATAAGTTAGACCACATGAAGGATAACATGTCCTACTCACCATACCTTAACTGTAGGACCATACTCTTTCTGTGGTGTTCACAGATTATTGCCAATTTCTGAGACAGTTAGCTATACAAAAGCAGGGGATAGATTGACAATGAAGGGATTTCTAGCACAAAAGTGAAATGGAGTCACATGTCCCAATATAAAGAGAGGTAAGGGCTGATAAGCCACTTTTCCTTATCAATGGAAGACATAGAGCTAATGAAAACTTTCTATGTGGGCAAAGTCAGGATGCTCACACTACCCCCCATATGGTTGAATTGACCCTGGGTAAACTTACATTAGTACATGCAAAGTAGGTATTTTTACTTAGGAGGATCAGAAAGCATATAACAGGGTAAGTTCCATGACAAATATCCCCCCTTATGTCTGGGCAGAGATGATGATTCTTTTTATATATCATACTTCGGGCCAACTGTCTGGCCTCATCCTGATCTGGTAGGTTGACTTAAGTGAACTGTAAACTTATGTTACGAGAACCTCACCTCATTTACACCATAGCTGAGAAGACTAAGAAACCACTTTCCCTTGGGTATTTTAAATCCTCAGCCTATATGACTAATTTTATCTTTTTAACCCTGCTGGCAAACATCAACCTTCAGTGGAGGTCAGGTCTAAGGATGCCAAGAGGGAGAAGAACAGTGAAGGCCATGCCTGCTTGGCTTGCTTCTCACAGATGCATACAATGTTTTAGCCTCTGCACCTTTGCAAAAGACAACTGCCAAGCTTTTTTCCCACTGTTAAAATGGGTGTGTTTGGACATTTGATGAATAGCTTGGTGCAGTGGGTTTGTAGATGGCTATGAAGTGGAAACAATTCAATGGCAACAGATTTGGTTTTATATTTTATAGCAAGAGGAATCTCTGGATCATGCAAATAATCTATTCAACTGCTCATTGAAAAATTGGAGTTTAGTTTACCCAGAGGCACTTTGGAAGAAAGGCACATTCCATCAGCCAATGGAAACTCAATGGAGCACATGTGGAATTACATGATTTAGAATGAGAAAAATGTCAACCGATTGTCAGGGGTTTATAATGCAAGAACCATCATTGTCAGCTGTGGATGCCGCTGTGATTCACCAATCAATGGAGGCTTATGTGTTGCTATGATTCTGAACCTGTTTCTGCAGAACTTTCTAAAACATTGCGGGATATCTGGTCATCCATTTCTAAAATCAGCAGATCAATATCTAATGGTTCAAGAAGGTACAAAGAATAACTAATCACAGAAATGACGCAGGATCACGCCACATCGGTTATGGCATGTTGTAGGGGAGAGGCACACACTTGATGACAGCTTGTAATAAGGAGGACGACAACACAATCAGTGAAAGCGAGGTGACACGTCATAAGCAAATACTCATAAGATTTTTTTGACATTTAGTTTATGACAGGTCTGATTGGGCTTCCGCTCTGGGTTCTATATAATGTCATGCCATCAAGTTGATTTCAACTCATAGCAACCCAGTAGGACAGAGTAGAACTGCCCCTGTGGGTTTCAAGGACTAAATCTTCATGGGAGTGTAAGCCATCTTTTTTTATGGAGCGGTTGCTGTTTCAAACTCCTGGCTGTGTAGCTGGCAGACCGATAAGTAACTCACTATGCTACCAGGTTTCCTTCAGCCATAGATAGCATGCTACTGACACACGAAGCCAGGGAAAATCTGTCAAGCAAGTGATTAAAGAATAGACAATCATTGGGCCTAAGTAAGTGATCTATTACTCTGGCAAGGATTTTTTTTTTTAATCTGATGAGAGCAAGTTAAGTAGTCTATTGTTTGGATAAGTGAATTTTCAATGTTATTGAAATAGAGTTATTTCAACTTCATTTCCTAGGCAAGAATTCCCTAGGCTAATAATTGAAAGAGTAAGCCAGGTCTATAGATTGTTTCAATTCTCACAGGTTAAAGTTGACTTAAAATTCTACTAAAATTCAGACTTAAAGAAGCATATTTTGAGGATAAGACATGAACGAGTTTGGTGCTCTTTCATTTTTTAAAACTATCACAAACTCAATTTACTTAATATTATAAGAACTACCACATTACTTTCACACTTTATTGAATTAAATATGGGTGCTGTGTAAAGCATGATATTGTAAAAAAAAAGTGCTTGAGCAGTTTAATTTTTTAAAGTCTTAGAACTTAGTCTGCTTATCTGAATTTTGCAAATAATGAGTTCAATAAGAAGTCCTAAAAAGCATTTTAAAAACCTGATTTATAATAATAGTGTTAAATGATAAAAAAACATTGTGCTTTTTATCATTGTAATTTATCATGTTCTATAAGGCAGAATAGTTCTGGTTTGTTAAACATTAATTAAAATCACAAATTTAGTTCTTGCTAGTATTGATGATGCGTTAGTTGGTGAATTATTCATGATAACTAATAATAGTTTGGTTGCTTGGATCCTCTCTATTTATTATGCATGTAGTACATCATTTAGAATTTTGATCTTCCCCACATTAAAATCCACATTTACTTTTCAGTCCTTTAGAACACTGTATAATCATTCGTGTGTGAAAGGTCTACTGGCTCACTTTATACATATTTACAGAAGTTTATTGTGCACTTAGAGTCACACACTTCTAAGTTTAGAATAATCGCTGGTAACACCATGAGGTAGCAATAGGAGTATTAACTATGTTCTATCTTATTAAAAGCAATGGCGCAACAGACAATTGCAAGGAAACAAAACCAGAAATGCAGCTAAGAGAAAAGAGTTGGAAGGCATCACAATTAAGAAAGCTATTGAATTTACTAAAGATCAGCAGAACACTTCTTTAAAACTTTAAAGATAAATTAATTCCAACTAAATGTAAAACGGGCTGGGAGAGTATTAGGAGTAACCTGGAAGAGAAATTGGAAGAGAGTCTGTCTTTGTCTTTAAGGTGGAGCTTTCTATTTATAATGAAGAATTTCATACTCAGGAGAGAATGGAAATATTGAAGAAAACAGCTATTGGATAAGTGACATATTTGCTCATTTCATCAGATTTTTATCTTCACTAAGTTCATCTTTGAGAATTTTGGGAAGCATACAATGAAGTAATTTCTCTCCTAACAACGTTAAGTCACGTTGACATAGAAGGTCTCTTTCTAGAGCCAGATGCAATAAGAAATCATCAGTATTTATTACCTGAGTCCTGTGTTTTTCTCTACTTCTGCTGAAAAATGTATTCCCCTTGTCATGCTAGAAGTAAAGTAGAATCAGCGCCATCATCTAGTGAAATTTAAGTTATGTCAATGCACTGACTTTAAAGAATAGAACCATTATTAATTTATCCATTTATGCATTCAATGTTTTTTTCCTAATGGCTTATTGAAGCCATTTTACTTATTTCAAAGACAAATTTTTACTGAAATACACATGATTTTTTTTCCAGGTGCATTAGATACAGTCCCTATAATTTCTACGCTCTAATGTTGCTCAGGTCATATTTTCCTGAGTCATTAGTCCCTCAAGGATTAACAAGCCTTGCACTGGTATCGGTAAGGGCTGATCCAGAAAACCTTTAAGGTACTTGATTTACAATCTGACATAATCTCTTCCTTCCTTACTTTTATTTTACATTTTCTCTTCTCTTGGATTATATCTCAGATTCCCAAATTTCAGCCTTTGGGGCTGGAGTTTGATGTTCTGACTGGACTTCGCGGTCACTTCTTGAACGGCTTAGTTGTTCTAAGCATGTATCCAGTGGCCGGCTGGGGTTCTATCAAAATTCAGGAGCCACGGTGCACATTTATTTGTTGCTTGGTGCTGAATCTGAGAAACCCATTATCTGTGTACCTTGGACAAAGCTGCAGGATCATTGATTGTGAGTATGGTGATGAAGCATTGTTTCTCTCCACTGTACATCTGATTGCTGCAAGACAAAACTGACTTGATGACATGTATTGTAAGAATAATAACTGAACAGCCCTAAATAAAAGCAGCACCTGCTGGTGAATAAATTAACCTCAGTTTACAGCCTTAATTAGCAACACTGTTCTTGTTAAGTTTCTGATGAGTTTCCCTTCTCAGCAAGGTCCCAGTGGTAACCCAGTGCCAACATATCTTCTATCAAAGACTACTTGGAATTTACCTGACTGTAGTTAGTATGAAGCATGCTTGAGGACAGAGCAAGGACGGGGTTATAAGGATTCAGAACTTTAAAGGATTCTTTTAAAATATGGAAAACAAATTCAAAACTATTTTCCTAATCAGGCCAACTAAAGCAGTTTCTTAATAATCAAGTTATTGCTTAGGTAATGTCTATGTCTTCATTAGGCCACAATGCGGGAGTAGGTGGATATTACTTGCCTTTTAGAAAATCTGAAAGTTAAAATCCATTCCTTTCTTAGCATCTTTCTTAAATATTTCAAGCCACACTCTTCTTTTCCCTTTGTGTGAAGCCTATAATTTGTAAGGCTATTTTGTCAGGCTATTTAGAAGCTAACTATGCATTGCTTTGTTTTCTCTTTATTTTGTATGCTTTAGCCATGTTTCTCCAAATAGGTTTCTTGATAACGAAAAATAAAACATTTATTTTCCTTTTCTATCCCCTACAACACATATCTCAGTGTAAATAATGCATGCTTTTTAAGTAACTCATCAATGAGTGATTGATTAACCAAGGGCTTACTGATTAAGGCAATAGTTTAAGCTGCTTATTTTACTATACAGGGGCAGTAGATGTGCCCACAAGTGTAATACTAAAAACAATGAGTCCAGATAACTTTAGTGATTCCTCTCAGTGAATAAAACAGTTAGTTTCAATTCAGCACTCCTCAGTGCTATTTGGGTATTCATTTTTCATATTATCTCTATGGGGCATTCAATATTATTTATTCAGTAGAAAAGTCAATATTTCAGAAATAAAAATTCATCCAATGATTCAAAAAATCTGTTCTCACAGTCTGGAGGGACGTGTCCTGTAATTTTTACATGCATAAAACACATCGAAATCATTTGAAAGTTACACGTGAAAGTGACAAATTGCATCACTGAGCAGAGTAACTTTAGGCTCAAAGCCAAATATAATTATAACGTATTCAGAACATTGAGCTATCATAAAGCATACAAGAGGATACAACATTTTTCTTTGTAGCAAGGAATGCCTGTCTTTAACTAATACAATTATAAAATATTAATTTATTTTTAAAACAATAAATGTTTATAAAGTAAAATGTGTGTATAAATTTGTATATATTTATTCATATATTATTTATGCTTATATGGGAAGATTACTGAAAAAAGCATTATGAGGACCTACTGATGGCAAATCAGAATAATGATTAATGCTTTCCTCTGTCTTGAATAGATTATGGGCCACGGAAAGCAGGAAAGTGTAGTGACCAGTTTGACTTGCCCCAAGTAATTCCTAAAATTGGTTATCTTTTATTATTTAAGCTTAAGAACATCCTGTTTTCAGTAGAAAATATCATACATCTCTTCTCAACTTTCAAAGACTGTTGTAGAGCTAATCACCCCTTATTTTAGAAGCACTTTTTTACTTCCACTTGGACATGTCTGGCTTTTCTTCTATTTTACTGTCTGTCTTATCTCCTTATCTAGTGTCTCTGGATAGACTAGTCCATAACATTGGATCCTAGAGTTCAGTCTTTGAATCAGTTCTGTATCTCAAACAGTCATAGGGCTTTGAGAACTATTTTAGGCAAATGTTGTTAGACATTTTAAAAAACATCTTTGGGTGGAATTAAACTGACAAATTTTCAGTTAACCACCGATGGGCACATTAACCATTTGCACAAGCCAGGAACTCCAAAATTAACATAGCACTCTCATTTTTATTACTATAAATGTATCTTGCCTGTTTATAAATTTCATATAAATACATTAATAAACATTGGGTTTCTTTTAATCTAGATGTTTTTTAAGATTCATCCATTTGACTTGCATCATTAAACAATTCATATTACAATTCAATAGTTTTCTACTATATGAGTAATACGATTGACTTAAACATTTCTGGTGATGGCGTTTTGTATTGCTTCTGTCTTCTGCTAACGTAAATAAAGGTGCTACATAACTTTAAGCAACCATTGTGAAATGTACATAATGTGTTAGTCTGGGTGAACTAGAGAAACAAATCCATACACACTCATATGTGTATAAGAAAGAGCTTTATATACAAGAGCACTTGAACATTGAGAAAACATCCCAGTCCAGTTCAGACCAAGTCCATAAGTCTGATATTGGCCCATATGTCTGATACCAATCTACAAAGTCCTCTTTAGACTCATGAAACACATGTAATGATGCTGTGTTAGCCTGGGTAAATTAGAGAAACAAATCCACAGAAACCCATATGTATAAGAGAGAGTTTTATATAAAGGGTAAGTGTACATTAAGAAAGCATTCCAACCCAGTGCTGTACAAGTCCAAAAGTCCAGCAATAGCCCATATGTCCAACACCAATCTACAAAGTCCTCCTCAATCTCACAAAACATATGCAAAGATGCTGACTGCAGGAGGAAAGCCGAATCAGTGAGCGTGTAAGCATCTCAGCGCTGGCAGGGGTCTCCATATGGCTACTCCAGCACCCAGGGCTGCATCGGGGTAGGTCCATGTGGCTTTTCCTCAGGGATGTCTTGCAGGAAGTGAGCCTTGCCAGGGAACTGGCTAAGGCAGCTACACCTGGTTTGACCATCAGAAAACAAGAGACCCGAGAACTATAATTATAGTTCTTCAATTATACCCACATGTGTTTATCAGCCAGGTTGGCACAATAAACCTTAACCATCTCAGACATCAAATACCAGACGATCACAGGCCAGTGGGTGGGAAGTCCTGGATTCAGTAACATTGTAAGCATCTCAGCACTGTCAGGGGTCTCTTGAACTCTCAGAGTTCCTTGAACTCTGAAACATGACTGCCACAAGGTAGCTTTATGTGGCTTCTTTCTCCTCACAAATGTTTCCCAGGGAGTAAGCCTTATCAGTAGAGTGTCTTCAAAGGAGTAAACAGAGAGTCTCCTACCTCAAGGAAGGAACACAGGATTTCCCAGAATCCTCAGGAAAAGGCCATGCCCACACAGAGGCCTCATTGACTATGACCCGATTGACAGACTAGACTCCACCCCATTCATTTTTAATCCTCTCAAGTCCCAAATTGACACCAGATTATGTAACTAGAACAACATGGAAATTTTGATGAAAATAATTCAAGAATGGTTGCAGCAGGTTATCTTTGGGAGCTGTCAGCAACTCGAGCCAGATTCAGGACAGAAAATGAAACAGATGGAACATAGCTGAAGGTAGAAAACTCATACTGGAGTCTATTTTAATGGTGTGGCTGGAACAAAGCTTTCCGGGCCTTCATTTTCTGATGGGGCAGGACATTACATGAGAAACAGTTGCAAACATCCATCAATAATCAGAAAGTGCAATATATGAGCCTCAAATAATGCAAGTTGTGAAAAATAAAATAGTACACACAAAGATCAATATTCTAGGCATCCGTGGTGAGAAGTTGCAGTCTCAGATACTCACAAGGGCTGTTGCACCCTGTCCTATTGGGTCATCATGATTCCAAATTGACTTAAGGGCAGTGAATTTTTTGTTTGACCATGAAGAACAAATGGAGAAGTTCAATATCATCAGCCCAAACAAGGCCAGGGCATAATTGTGAAACTGACTATCAGTTGAAGTTGAAGAAAATTAAAAGAAGTCTTTTGGAGCCAAAATATAACCATAGGTATATTCCACCTAAGTTTAGAAGCTAACTCAAAACAGATTTGGCACAATGAACAGAAATGACAAGACAGAAAGAAAAAACAAAAGTGGATGTTCGAAGCAGTTCTCAAACTTCCTTTTAAATGTAGGGTGTAGCTAAAGAGAATGGAAGACGTTGTTAATTAAAAGAAATGAGCAGAAAATGTCAAAAGGCACCTGGAAAAGACAAAGCAAAACATTGCAATGAAAAGTGCAAACACCTGAAGTTAGAAACCCAAATGAGAACACCCTCAACACATCCCATGCTGAAAGAAATAAAAAAAATCAAGTTGATTCAAAATATTGAAGGATTCTATGGGGGAAAATGTAGACTGGTGCAGGAAATATTCCACTTTAATTATTTTTTTCACCCTATGAATAATAGACTTCTTTCACCCTATGTATAATATCCTTTAAGATATTTGCACTTTCGGTTTTCAGCAGGTTTACAAGGCTATGATTATTACTATGTTATTCTACCAGCTACACTATGACATGTATTTTTTATGCATTGAGAGTTCTTTAAACTCACTTTGCTTCCTCTATTTATAGGTTAATAAGAAAATAATCGACACAGTGGTAACTACAATGAGCTCACACATAGGAATGATTGTTAAGGATGACCCAGGACTGGACAGTGTGCCTTCTCACTGTATGGAGGGTCATAATAGATTGGAATTGATTTGATGGCACCTAAAAATGCCATCAACAAAGATTTTTCATTGGGAAAATATACACACACATAATAATATGTATATATATAAACACACAAATATACACATCTTCAATTATGTGTCTATAATTTACATGCATGCACAATTATATACAGTATGACACTATATGAATATATTTGTTCCATTTTAATTTATATGCTTTATTTTATTTAACCTTATCCTGTTTTCTTTGGCAAAAATAATGTATGGAAATTAAAATTTGAAAGAATATAATAAATTTAATTTAAACCAAATTGCTGTACTATAAAGAAAAGCTCAAATTATACACTTGTATGAAGGGATCAAACACTAAACAATAACAGTTTCAATTGTTAAAGCTTCTTCCAGGTTATTTTACATATTCAAGATTCAAGAGGAAAGATCTTCTCCTCTGATGTTTGTACAGTCTCTAGGGTCATTTCAAGTAAATTTATAGTCTTTAGAAAGGTATTTTTCTTGCTGTTGTTCTTTGGGGCCTATACTTTATCTATTGTGTATTGAAAAAATGTCAAGTGGATTGCAATAAATGAGAGTATATTGCAATCATTGTGTACCTTAGATCCTCACTGGGGAAATCTTAAAATCTTAGTTAAACTCAGGGACTTTCACATCTGTTTCACTGGGAGCAGAAGAGAAAAAAATGCACAACCAATCCTGTATTCCATATATGGCTCATATAAAAGCATTGCTTAAAAAAGAAAAACAACCCAGTTAAACTAAAATTCCTTTTACTCTTTATGGTTTTTTCTCACGTACATATCCTAACCTAGTTCTTTGTTGTTGATGTTAGCCAGAACACACTAATCTAAGTACAGGAACTGAAAAACAGTGCACATTTATGGCTTTAAAAATATTGGTCTAGGTGATATCTTAATTTTCTAACATCACAGGTATTTGATAATTCTAGGTTTTATCATACTTTATATTCATGTAATAATTTGAAGTTGAAATGACTGTTTCTTCTAGAATGCCTTACAATATCAACCTTAACCTCAATGCCATAGAGCTGACTCTGACCCAGCACCTCATTAGGCTAGGGTAAATCACCCCTGCTCATTTCCAGACTTATAACCCTTTGTGGGAGTAGACAATCTCATCTTTCTTCCACAGAACAGCTGGTGGTTTCGAACTGCTGACTTTTAATATCTTTTTTATTTGAAAAAAATAATTTAAGTATGGTATTACAAACATACATAAAAGTAAACTCCCCTTAAAACTAGACTCTGTTTTTAGTCTTTTGACATGTTTCCAAATTTTTATAGGTATTTAGAGGAAAAGCTTTTCTTTAATCTGAAAAGTTGAGTATAATGTTATTTCATATTCCCCTTCATTTTCCAAAGAAATTATTGAATATAATTATTTTTGTTTCCTCATCATGTGATAGTTTAGCTGCATAGATGTATTTCCATTTACTATAGTATTTTGTTCATTTTAATAAAGTAACAGTGGTTGATATAAATGGAGATTGTCTCCACAGTAGTGAGTTAGGTATATTAGTTGGGGGTACCTTTTGGACAACTAGGACAACCAGAAGAAGGTGTCAAGTAAACAATTGGCTTCAGAAGTTTCAACTTGATTGAAGACTTCAAAGTGTGAGCTGGAACTTATTTCAATATACATGGTATTTAAAACCAATAGATGTACTTTAAAACCCACTCAAGTACTTCCTCAATGCAAGAACACTTTGTTCTATTAAATTGGAATTCTGTGATGCACACCTTCCTGACACGATCGCTGAAGATAAATGCATACATAAGCAAAGGTGGTGAAGAAAGCTTATGGTGTCCGGCTATCAAAAGATACAGCATCTGAGGCCTTAAAGGCTTGAAGGAAAACAAGTGGCCATCTGGCTCGCAAGCATCAAAGCCCACATGGAAGAAGCACATCAGCCTCTGTGACTACAAGGTGTTGAAGGGATCAGGTATCAGGCATCAAAGAGCAAAAATTCATATCATTGTAAATGAGGGAGAATTCAGATTGGAGACCCAAAACCCATCTGTAGGTAACAGGACATCACCTTACAGAAGGGTTGCAGGGAGGATACAAGCCCATCAGGGTGCAGTGTAGCAACAATGAAACATACATCTTTCCTCTAATTCTTAAATGCTTCCTCCCCACACTATCATAATTCCAATTCTACCTTATAAATCTGGCTAGACCAGAGAATGTGCATTGGTACAGATAGGAACTGGAAACACAGGGAATCCAGCACAGATGACCCTTTCAGGACCAGTGGTGAGAGTGGCAATAACGGGAGGGTAGAGGGCGGTTGGGGTGGTAAGGGGGAACCTATTACAAGGATCTACATATAACCTCCTCTCTGTGGGACAGACAACAGAAAAGTGGGTGAAGGAAGGGAAACATCAGACAGTGTAAGATATGAAATAATAATAATTTATAAATTATCAAGGGTTCTTGAGAGAAAGGGGAGTGGGGAGGGAGGGGGGAAATGAGGAGCTGATACCAAGGGTTTAAGTGGAGAGCAAATGTTTTAAGAATTATGAGGGCAGCAAATGTACAAATGTGCTTGAAACAATGGATGGATGTATGGATTGTGATAAGAGTTGTATGAGACCACAATAAAATTATTTAAAAAACAAACAAACCCATAGATGTTAGGATGATAAAACAGAAACATAGAGATGGTAGAACTAAGCCTTGTTCCTCATGAATTTAGCTGACAGAGGAAGAATTGCCAGAAAAACACATTGGGAAGAATCTGTCAAGCTAGTAGGTGGAAAACGAAGGTGTTGTTTAGTGGGTGCTAAGTAACAGAATTTCCAAAAGTAGTGTTGTTTGGCATGCTGCAAAGAACTGATTTAGATTAAAGAGAGAGAGAGAGAGAGAGAGAGAGAGAGAGAGAGAGAGATAGGCCATTATTATGACTAGCAACATAGTGCTTCCAATTACAGCATGGTGCCATATGAGTTGTGGGGAAATGGTAAATGATTAAGCAGAAACAATAAAAAAAGAAAAAATTCACATTATTTTGCTGTGGAGATGGAAATGGAAAGGGGCCTGAAGAAGAATGCAGGTTCGTAGGAGAGAATTTTTGGTCTTGTTTTTAAATAATAGATGGATAAGTCTAAAATATTTTGAATGGTAAAATATAGTGTTACATGTAGGGGAGTTACAAAATTCTGTAAGATACATTTTTATTCTGCAAGTATTGACAATATAATGAGAGAGAATGCATACAAAAATACATAAGAATTTCCAGGCAGGAAATTGACTTTAAAAAACAATATAAAATATTATTTTATTGAAATCATATTTAATAATGCATTTCTTTTGATTTATTCAAAAGAAACCATTGCTGTTCTCATTGTTACCAGACTTTCTGTTTTCCATTTTTTAATATTGACAAGATTTTGATAAAGGTTTCACCTCACCAAGAGGGGGAAAAACAAAACAAAAACCAAAAAACCTCCCTGCCCTCAAGAACTTCAACAGTATACATTCAGCTATATTTCTGTCAAGCATAGAGCATTCAGGCCAAGGGACACAAGATTTAGGCCAGGAGACACATGATATGCTACTGTTCTATAGCATATACACTAGTGGGTTAGCCTATTCTACAGAATATAGGTCAGTGAGTTAGCAAAGTCACTATTGTCAGGTGCCTTCTAGTGGGTATAACTCTGAGGAACCCAATGTAAAACAAAACTACTGAAAGCATAATCACTTGGGAAGCACCCAAGTATTGCAAACAGCTACTATTTTCACTCTGGATAGTTTTAGCCACATAGAACTGAATATGGTTTTGTTTTGCTTTATTTAAGAAAATAAAATATGTAATTTTCAGATTGAAATGCTATTAAAAAAACAAGCCAAAATTCCTATATGTGTATACATAGGTAAATATAAGTACACAAACAAATAAATGCCTATTTCTCTATTTTCTAACTATATATCTGATTGCTATATATTGAAATACCCATAAGTAATTCATTTATAATAAATTAATAGTCCTAATTTCAGCTTTTAAAAAAGTACAAATTACACTATTTGTATGTATAGAAGTATCAAAAATACCTCAAGTGGGTGCTAAGTGTTAGCAAGTCAGCTCTGAGACGTGGTGATCCTGTGTATAGCAAGCTAAATACCATGGCACCTTCACAATGGTTATCTTTGGGGCAATAGTTTCACCCACTGTGTCATTCCATTCATTGAGCGTCTTCCTCTTTTTTTACTGACCCTCTACCAAACATAATATTCTTGTCTTCCCCAAGAACTAGACTTTCACACTTTGTTCAAATTATGTAGATAAAGTCTGTCTTTGCTTCCAAAGAGCATTCTAGCTTTATTTCTTCCAAGACCGATTTATTTTTCTACCAGCCCGTGGTACTTGCAATATTCCTTGCCAACAGCGTAAATCAAATGCATCCATGATTTTGCAGTCTTTGTTCCTTGTACAGCTTTCACATTTATAGGAGGTTATTGAAAATAATTTGGCTGTCAGGTGACCTATAGTCCTAAAAGTGACATCTTTGTTTGTTCACAGATGTCATGTGCAGTAGATTTTACAGAGGTCAGGTGCATCAGATTTTCACAGTTTAGTACATAATTCAATTTCTTGATTGCTGCTACCATAAGAACTATTGGTTATTCAAGTAAAACAAAATACTTGACAATGTCATTCTTTTCTACTTTTATCTTGATGATGTCAATGCAATTAGTTAATAAATTTGAGTTAGGTAGTTAATTTTAATGCTGAATAAAACTGAAGTAAAGACTACAGATATAAAATTAGTTAATGAAAGAAAATGGTGGGGGGGGGGGCGGAAGCTTATTTGAGATGAAGGAGATGAAGCTTATTGGAGATGCCACCAGATAGCAGAATCTATTCAAAATTGTACTCATCCTGCCAGAATCTAACATGTAGGGACACATGCCCAGGAAAATCAAACAGGTAACCTGAATTCTAGGTGCTCCAAGATTACTGTTGATTTTTGTTTAAACTCCTTTTCCTCCCAGAGCACCTGGAGTTCAGCATATCAGTGAGTCTGGTTTTCCATCACCCAGCTCAGTAACTACTGGTGTGTGGAATCACCTTCTTCTGACCTTCCTATCAGAATCCCATTCTTTCCTCATACCCCCATATACCCCACGTGGTGGTTAGATCATGTGGTGATATATGGAATCTCGTCACACTATGGATAGTATAACTTCCCAATTTGGGAAATACCCAGGGTCACCTCTCCCCGTTTCCCCAAGAGACCCTCCACCTTTTTATAGACACTCAGTTCTATACTGAGCTGTCAATTCCTTGTAAGCAAGAAGCTGAAAACGGCCAACCCTGGGGGACTTTGTTATATGCACAATACCCCTGGTCTGCTTCACTTTCTTTATATTATATAATGGGTCAATAAGTGACCTGTAGATTACTAGATATGTTCTCCATCTACCACACTCACCACTACATCAAGACCTTGCTCCCCCTTTCTCAGTAGGACACAATTTCACATGAATTAATATTTAAAAACCCTCTATCCAATTTATTAAAACATATTATGTTCAACCAGAAGACAACCTATTATTAATACCATAAGTTAAATCCCACTCTCATGCTCCAATCCCCCATTCATGCTACACACACAACTCTATCACTTATTCCTCATCACCACATAATAAGATTTCCAGCCCCTATTATATCTTTTTCCTTTAAGCCAGAGTCATCTCACCACTTACACAACCCAGAAAACTACACATCACTTGCAGTCAAACCACTATGTCACACAAATAGCAGTAAATAGCAGTAACCACAGAAATCAAGATAAACAACTGAAGATTACCCAAACACAATGGAATAACCAGAAAAAGAAAACCTGGAACTACCTGTAAGAGAATACAGGAGAATAATCTTTGGGAGCATGCAAGAGATCTGGGGATCGACCCTGTAAACAAAGGAAGAAATAGAGAGACTAATAAACTCACACCCCCAAAACCCAGAAGCAAAAAATGAGATAACAAAATGTAAAAGAACTGAGAATCCAAAGAAAGTCTGAGGATGAAGTGGGACACCCATGGAGAGAAATCATGTATGTCTCATTGGAATACTTGAGCAGGAAAAAACAAACAAACATTCAGAGAAAATAGTAGGAGAATTCATGGAGGAAAATTTCCCGACAATCACAAAGGAGGAGACAATCACCATCTAGGAAGTAGAGAGAACCCCAAATTGGTAGAACTAGGAAAAGACAAAAACAAAAACATTGAGACATATAGTATTTAAATCGCCCAACTTCAAGGAAAAGAAGAGAATCTGAAGAGTGGGGGAGAAAGAGAGAGAAAGTCACCTACAAAGTTGCAAAGTTAAATGGATAAAGATAAGTTCAGGCCTCAGCAGAAACCACGAAGGTAAGAAGGCAATGGTGCAATATGTATCAAACTTTGAAAGAAAAATAAAACAGCCAACCAAGAATTTTATGCCCAGCAAAGTCATCTACCAAATATGAAAGTGAAATAAAAGTAGGCCAAAACAAGGACATATTTAGAGAATTCATAATAACAAAAATAGCATCAGAAAAATATCAACCAGATCTCTATGGTCAGAAAGAAATCAACAACAGCTGCTCACAAATATGAGACCACTGCAGTGTATAACACCACCCAGAAATCAACGTGCAACACAACACAGATCTAGAAGGGAAATGAAGACATGAATCAACCACCACCACCCCAAAACAAAGAAGAAAAGAAGGGGGCGGGGAGCCATTTGTTTGTGGAGGAGGGGAAAGAGGAGGAGGAGAAGAAAACTACCATACACAAATATCACAAAATAATGGCAATTAACAAATAGCTCTCTTAAAAGACAGGCAAAGGCCCTGAATAGACAATTCATAAAGGATGACACATGAATGACTATCAAGCACATGAGGAAATGTTCTCATTCACTAGTCAATTGGGAAATGCGAATCAAACATTTATGAGATACAATCTACACCCACAAACACAGCACAATTAAAAAAATAAAAACAAATGGAGAAAAACAAATGCTGGAAAAGTTGTGGAAAGGATATGCACAACCCTTGTGGAAAGCCATATGGTGATTCCTAAAACAACTGACAACAGAAATATCATATGAGCCAGCAATACAATTTATGGACATATACCCCAAAGACACTCAGGGCATATACTCCAAAGAGACAGATCATGAACAGGCATGCTCTCCCATGTTCATTGCAGCACAGTTAAAATAGCAAGAAGTTGGAAACAGCTCAAATTCCCATAAGAAGAATAGATTTTAAAACTTGGGTATATATACACAATGGAATACTATACATTCTTAAAAAACAGTAATAAAACCAGTAAACACTTCATGACACAGAAGGATCTAGAAATCATTATGCTAAATGATTTTAGTCAATCACAAAAGGACAAATATTTATGAGTTCACTGCTGTAAGGACAGACAGCAAGATGATTGCAACCCAATCGAGAGCCTGACTAGTGCCAAAGAATGATACACCACTCTCTCTCCATGTACATCTTTAAAACCACTTTGATCTCACTTCAACTGGATCAGATTTTTAAGGCTGGGGGAAAGGAGATGACCATTTCGTGGCTGCCATGCAAATCTGTGATGAATTCCCCGAAACCAACACACAATTCTACCAGAGTGATAAATGGTATTGCTGAGAAAATAAAGTCAAGAGCATTAAAGAGGACTGTGAACATCTGAGAACACACGTGCGGTACTGTCAGTAAGAAATGGGGAGGACTCAATTCTAAGGGGGCAAAAATCACTAACAATGCTTTTTTTTTTTTCCCTACAGTTTTCCTGGTTATGTTTTTTAATTTTTAAAAAATAAATTGTTTTATTGGAGGACTCATACAGCTCTTATCACAATACATACATACCCTGTTTTCCCGAAAATAAGACCTACTTATAGTTTTTTTCTCTTGCTGAAATCTAAGGCATCCCCACAAAAATAAGACCTCACCGAAGCTACCATAACTCTGGACTCTGGACCGGAGCAGCTCACTGTTGGCTGCAGCACAGCCGGAGCAGACAGGAAGTGCGAGGTCCCTTTTAATAAAACAATAAACAGTAAATGTGTACCGTATTCTTCTTCATGGAAAAATAAGACATCCCCTGAAAATAAGACCTAGCGCATCTTTGGGAGCAAAAATCAATATAAGACACTGTCTTATTTTCAGGGAAACAGGGTGCATACATTGTGTCAAGCACATTTGTACATTTGTTGCCATCATCATTTTAAAAACATTTTGTTTCCACTTGAGCCCTTGGTGTCAGCTCTTCATTTTATCCCCTCCCTCCACCACGCTCCCTCAATCATGAACCCTTGATAATTTATAGATTTTTCCCCCATGTATTACACTGACCAATGTACTAACAATATTTTTATGGACCCCAAGGAAAGAGTATGCTTGTTATTATTTTCCTGATAGGGAACATTGGACTGGATTTCTGCACAGTCCCTGGGGATACCATGCCATGTGTCATAGACTACTGGGACACTGAACCCTGGATCTTTGAGGCACACAGCATACTCCAAAGGTCATTCTAGAAGAATGTGATATGGAAACCCCAGTATGTGAACTGGGCTCCATCTCAAATATATCTTTAGCCTGAGGACTTAAGGCCAAAACGACATGGTTTGTGAACAAGCAGAACTCACATGTATGAAAAGTATCGAACTATTGGTAAGTGGACTACCAATTACTTACTCCTTCAATGCGCTACTTGCTTTATTAAAATATGTATTATTCTGGCAGATTTGGGTCTGATTTGTCATTGACTATTACTCTAAGTTTTGTCTGACCACCAACTCTCATTGTTTGTATAAATAGTGTTTAGTTGCATAAGGATTTAATATGCACAAGTCAATAATGCATGTATTACAATTTGTGGCTAGTATACTATTGTTTAATCTCCTTTTCTCAATTGTGTTTTAAATATGCTTCCATGGGCTAAATCAATGATACTATAAACAGAAGGATTTTATGCTGCAGGGAGATTATCAATAATGTTCTCTAATATAAAGTACCAAAGTTGTCTCTATGAATCAGAGCCATATAGAAAATATAGTTAAAGGAATCAAATTTAGGCTTGCACTTACTGCTATCTCAAATCTAGGAACAATTAGTTCTGATGACATGGCCCTGCTCAATACATGCTCCCGTGACAGAAACATGGAAGATATACAATCCAAATCAAAATTTGAAGGAGGGAATGATAATAGAGTATAATTTGTGATATTGTGGTTTGCAGAAGGCTATGAATGACAGCAAGAGCCCAAAGTACACTTGCAGAATCCACACATGAAATAAGCCTCCTGTGATTTCCTTCTGACTAAAATAGAGGTAGAGGGGGGAGGCTAATATCAAGGAATACAAAAAGGAAGAAAATATTTTGAAACTGATTGTGGTAGTTATTGTAAAACACTTCTTGATATGACTGAAATATTGAATGATGTGATATCTAGATTATGTCCTTATAAGGTAGCTTTTTATCAAAAATTAAAAGTACTTATTGTTAGGCTAGTTTGTGAATATAATTTTTGCATGTATCCTAAAATTATAGTTAATTATAATCTGTAAAATATGAATACATGATTGATATTAATCAATGGAGATTTTGAGGTGCTTTCCTCTGTTCTATATGCAGTAATGCCAACCTTTTAAGGATGAATTAATAATTCCTTAGCAGTAAAACAATATTTTACAAATTATTAAAATGCCACCATTTGTTTGTCAAGTTTGTCATACTGTGGTGGCTTGTGTGTTGACATAATGCTGAAAGCTTTTTTACTGGTATTTCAATTACCACTTTTCAGGAAAGACCAATCCTGGAGAAGAACATCACGCTTGGTAAAGTAGAGAGGCAGCAAAAAGAGATGAAGGCAATTGATGGAATAGATTGACATGGGCTGCAACAATGTGCTCAAGTATAGAAATAATTGTGAGAATGGTGAAGGATGGGCAGTGTTTCAGTTTGTAGTATGTAGGATCACTATGAGTCACAACTAAATTGAATGTACCTAGGAACAACAACAACAACATCTTTTAAGTAAAGACAACACTAATTTTCAATAGAGAAGATAAAGCAATAAGTGAAAACTATGTACAGCTGTCACTTCTTAGTAGTAATGAACTTGACTTTTTTTTTCACATGTAACACTGGAATTCATGTTTTACGAACATGTTATCTGGGATCCACCAGTGAAAGAATATATGAAATTATCAACAAAATGTGTGATGTCCAAGCCCATGATATGGTTTCAACAGATACTTAGTCACCCCTAGAGTCTGCATTTTCAGATAACAGTTGGTTTAAGTCATGCTTTAATCAATTATAATATTTAGTTTTATGTAAATATCCTAAGAATGAACTTTTCTGCTGCTATTCATAAGGTTTACCGTGGTGAATTCCTCAGAACTGGGCAGTCTAAGTGAATGGTTTGCAGAACACTTCATTGAGATCATGGGGAACCTGCACACGGACTAAGAAGCAACTGTCAAAACAAAACAAGGAAATACTGCATAGCTTAAAATCAGAAAAGGTATTTGCTAAGGATGCATCCTCTCACTCTATTTACTCAATCAGTATGTTAAACAAATAATCTCAGGAACTGGACTTTATGAGGAAGAATATGGCATTAGGATCAGAAGAAAGTTTATTCTGCAAATGTGCAGATGACACAAACTTTCTCACTGAAAGGGAGGAAGACTTGAAGCACTTGTTGATGAAGATCAAAGAGGGTATCTTTCTATAAGGATTATAACTCAATGTAAATAAAACTAAAATCCTCATAATGGACCAATAGACAACGTCACGATAAATGAAGAAAAGACTGAAGTTGTCAATGATGTCGTCTTCCTTGGATCCCCATCAATGGTCATGGAAGCATCAGGCAAGATATTAAACAATGACTTTCATTAGTAAATCTGCCGTACAAGACCTCTTTAAAGTTCTGAAGAACAAATATATCACTTTGAGGATTGTGTTAGTCTGGGTTGACTAGAGAAACATATCCAAAGGCATTCATCTGTGTATAAGAAAGAGCTTTAGGAGAAGGAATAATATGGCATTCAGGTAGATTTACCCACCCGGAGCTCCTGCTGCCAGACCAGAAAATTAAGGGGTAAGGTGAAGGAGACTGGGAGACTGGGTCCTAAAATTAGAATCAGGGTACTAGGGTCTCTTCCAACCCTCCTTTATTAACAATTTTCACTCACAAAGCAAACTGAGAATGCACTGAAATGCTTTAAGTGTGTTGTGCTGGGCTCATGGGCTCCAGACTGAGGCTCTGCCAGTGCCCTACTCTGGCAGTGAGCAGTAATTAACCCAGGCTGATGTCTAAAAGGGGTCATAATCCCAGACTCGAGGAGAGCCTCTGAAAGCTAGTCACAAGACCCCACACCAGAGCTCCCAGTGCTGTTAGCAACCGGGCGCTCATAGCTTAGGGGCAGGGGTCGTCAGCATGGGTATCCATAGATTTGGAGCATTTGAAAAGATGTCAGGAAATTTACCTGAATCAGATCACAGTGTGGTAGAGCACTTAGCATGTGTGTTTGTGGGGTAATTCAGTTCCAGGTGGCTGAGAAGAAAACAACCTCTTTGATATGCTAGATCTCCTCTCCTGGAGGTCAGCATGACAGCCCCTAAATCAGGGCACCTCACAAGCCCAATACAAAAAGGAGAAAAAAATATTTTCTTGGTAAAACCTGCAAATCCCAGGCTCATTGCATAACTCCAAGACAAACTAGCAGAACAGATCTTTTAACATACATTAGAACAATAAGGGACCTCACTACCTTGAAGGAGGGTTGTAACTCCTCCAGCCCTAAGGTCAGGTGAACAGGCCTCAGCTATCTACTTACTTACTAGTTTTTTCTTCGGTCTTTATTCTCTCTCCTTTCTCTCTTTCCCAACACAGTTGGTCTCACAGGGCCCAGTTTTATTTTTTAATTTTTTCCCCTCTTTTTCATCTTCTTCTCTTTCCTTTCACATGCCACTGCTAGCTTCCAGGCTTCTACCTTCCACCTAGGGCAACTCCGCCCAAACAGCAAGAAGAATTCCAGCCTGCCTTATGTGGGAACCCTGCACAACACATGAGACAGCTATGACAGCGTTCAACAGCACTCCACACTGCAGAGGAAAACTCTGGCCTCTCCAGTGATCCTGCTGAATGGGGCAATTCCGCCCAGCACCAGTGAGACCCTGCACCAAAAGTGCACAATAACCGGCCACATTGGGGCAGGGGTTATACCCCTCCAACACCAGGTTAAGGCAATCAGGGATCAGCTATCTCGTTACTCATTATTATTTCTTTCTCTCTACTATCTTTCCCACCACAATCAGTCTCAGCAAACACAGTTGTGTTTTTTCCTCTTCTTTCTCTTTATTTTATTTCTTCTCTATCTCTATTCTCTTCTTATTCTTCTTTTTTCTGTTTCTCTCTCCTCTCTTTCTTTCTTTCCACATGCCACTCCTAGCTTCCAGCCCCATACCCTCTGCCAAGGCCAATTCAGCCCACCCTGCAGGGAGAGCTCCAGATGCCCCTTGTGGCAGTGCTACACATGGCATGTCATAGGGCTCAGCTATCTCTCTATGATACAGGAGAAATAGTCCACATACCAAAGGGAAAAAGGCAGAGAATCACACCAGTGCCCTTGAGCATATGGGAAATGGGAAAGGCAGTCAAATAAGCCAATCAGACAAACTCAAGAAAACTTGAAAGCCATATCTGATGCTATGAAGAGAAAAAATAATAGAATAAATTGACTAGTGGAACAAAACACAACATAGAAGTCAGTAGTGAAAATAGTGAGGGAATTCTTAGTGGAAAAGTTTCTGAACTTAATAAGTGAGAATCAGGCAACCATTCAGGAGGCCAAAAGAACACTAGCCAGACTGAATTTCAAGAAAAAGTCTCCAACACACATAATAGTTAAATTATCTAACTATGAGGAAAAGGAAAAAGTAATAAGAGCAGCTAGGGAAAAAACAAATAGTCACTTATAAAGGAACTCAAGTAAGAATATGTTCAGACCTATCAGCAGACACAGTGAAGAAGAGGAGAGAGTGGAGTAACATATTCCAAAAATTGAAGGAAAATAGCACAAACCCAAGAATACTATATTTGGCCAAATTATCTATTAAGACAGACAGAGAAGTAAGATTCTTCTCAGACAAGGAAAAACTCAAAGAATACCTGAAAAGAAACCCAGCCATACAAAGGATCCTTGCTCACCCAGTATGAGCTGAAGATAAATACTCCCCAAGACAAATAAGTGACCGCCACATAGAACAAATCCACCCAGAGGACTAAAAAGAGAAAACAGCCCCCAATATAGCATTAGCTTAATGGTGTAAAGAAGGCAAAAATGAAATGCACACACACTCACACATAAACACACAAAACACAAACGGATAAGATAGGTAGGTACGAAAACACCCAACACAAAAGGTACAAGATGACATCACAGAGTCCACAGATGGATGTAATAACACTGAATACCAAATGACTGAACTAAGGCATTAAAAGGCAGAGGCTAGCAGACTGCCTTAGAAAACAGTCCAACGATTTGATGCCTACAGGAGACACAGCTCAAGATCACAGAAAACAACTGGCTGAGAATTAAAGGCTGGAAAAATATATACCAAGCAAATGACAATTCAGAAAAAGCAGAGGTAGCAAACTTAATCTCTGACAAAATTGATCTCAATAGCAAGAGACAAAGAGTGGTACAATATTATGCTCAAGGGAACAGTAGAGCAAGAATCAGTGAGGATAATAAATATATATATATACACCCAACAAGAGCCCCATGAAATTCGTAAATCAAACACTCCAAAGATGAAAAAAGAAATCACAAACTCAATGATTTTAGTAGGTGACTTTAATATACCACTCTCTGAAAAAGACAGATCACAGGGAAAGAAACTTAACAAGGAGGCTACAGATATAAATAGTGCAATTGGACGACTTGACCTGATAGATATGTTCAGAGCTTTCCACACAAATGCAGAAAGATTAACATTCTTTTCAAGTTCACATGGCACACACTCAAAGATAGATCACATGGTGGAACACAAGTAGAACCTGAGTAAATTCAAGCACATATAGATTATATAGACTTCTATCTCCAACCACTATGCCATAAGGCTGGAAATCAACAAAAGGATGATGAAGAAAACAAGAGTAAACAATTGGAAGATGAATAACTCTTTATTGAAAAAGGAGTGAGTATTGGCCCAGATCAGAGATGAAATCAGGAAGTTTCTAGAAACCAATGAGAATAAAAATACGGCATACCAAAACCTTCCTTTGAGACACAGCAAAAGCATTTATCTAAGGAAGGCTGATAGTAATACATGCATACATGGAAAAGGAAGAGAGACCTGTAGTTGATATGCTGGCACAAAACTTATACCGATTAGAGCAGAATCAATAGGTGAATCCTACTAATAGTAAATGGAAAGAAATAATAAAATCAGGACTGAGCTACAGGAGAGGGAAAACAAGAAAACTATGGAAAAAATTAATGTAAGATCTCTTTGAAACCTAACCAAATAAATGAAGGAACAAATTTCAATAGAAAGGATGAGGGATGAAGCAGGGTCCATTACAATGCACCCTAATGAAATCAAAAGGATAATTACACCGTACTATGAAGGCCTGTACTCTAGTGAATTCAAGACTTGGAACACATGGACAAATCCTTGGAAAAGCAATCCCTTCCTAGTCTATTCCAGATGGATGTCAAGAACCTCAACCGGCCCATAGCAATAGAAGAAATAGACAAGGTTATCAAGGGATTACCAAGAAAAAAATTATCCAGGCCAGCTGGCTTTACAGAAGAATTCTACCCAGCATTCAAGGAAGAACTGACACCAATACTACATAAACTCATCCAGAACATAGAAAAAGATGGAAAACTCCAAAATTCTTTCTTTGAAGCTAGTATAACTCTGATACTGAAAACTGGCAAGGATCCCACAAGAATTGAGAACTGCAGACCAATATCCCTAGTGAATATCGATGCAAAAATCTATAACAAAATACTGGCCATTAGAATACTAAAGCATAATTCACCATCACCAAGTAGGATTCCTACCAGGGATGCAGACTTGGTCCCACATACAAAAGACTATTATTTACTCCATTGACATGAAAAATTATGAGAATCACATGATAATATTGATAGATGTGGTAAAAGCATTCGACAACATCCAACACCCATGCTTGTTTAACATAGTCGTGAAGATAGGAATGGAAGGAAAATTCCTCAATATTATACAAGCTATATATGAAAAGCCAACAGCCCACATGGTAATCAATGGAGAAAAGATGAAAACAATTCAACTGAACAAGATGACCAGACAAGAATGGCTCTTGTTCCCCACTCCTATTTAACATCATACTGGAGGACCTAACTAACTACAAAAGACAAAGAAAAGACATGAAAGGTATTCGTCTGGGGAAAGAAGAGGCGAAACTATCATTATTCACAGATGATATGATTTTATATATTGAAAATCCTCAAAACTCCACAAGTGTAGTATTGGAAGCAATAGAGGAGGATGCCAGAGTGACAGGATACAAGATCAACAAACAGAAGTCTATCTGACTGCTATACATATCAGACAAGATCACGGTAGAGGCAATTAAAACGTAGTTCCCTTTACAATAGCCAAGCACCAATGAAAATATCTTGGGATATACCTGACCAAAAAATAAAAGATTTGTATGAGGAAAACTACAGAACACTATTACAAGAAACCAAGAGTGACCTGAACAATTGGAAGAATATTTCATGCTCGTGAATTGGAAAGAAACTGTAAGTTTCATGCTATCACGATACAAACACCACCATCCTTCTTCAAAGAATTGGAAAAATGGATTACCAACATTATATTGAGAGGAAAGAAGCCCCAGATTAGCAGAGAACTCCTCAAGAAGAAGGACAAAGTAGGAGGGCTTGCTCTACCTGACTTTAGCACGTATTATACAGCCACAGTGGTCAAAACAGTGTGGTACTGGTATAACATCAAATATTCAGACCAATGGAAAAGAGCTGAAAACCCAGAAATAAAAACATCAGCATACACACAACTGATTTTCAATAAGGGCCCAAAAATATCAAATGGGAAGTGGATGCCCTCTTCAATAAGAGGTGCTGGAAAAAATGGATATCTACCTGCAGGAAAATGAAGCAAGACCCTTACCTCACTCCATGCACAAAAATAAACTCACAGACCTTGAGATCACAGACCTTGATGTAAAACCACAAACTATTAAGGCTATTAATGAGGCAATTAGGACAAACCTGATAACCTTGGCACAGGGAATACACAAGCTAGCAGAAATAGGGAAGGATACAAATACAGAGGAGTCACAAATTGACAAGTGGGATATACTGAAGATAAAATACCTATGTACATCGAAAGAATTCACCAAGAGAGTAATAAGAGAATCCACAGACTGGGAAAACATCTTTAGCTATGACATATCAGACAAATGCCTTATTACTAAAGGTTATAATACTTTGCAATTTTTTAAATTTTTTAAAACATTTTATTAGGGGCTCATACAACTGTTATCGCAATCCATACACACATCAATTGTGTAAAGTGCATTTGTACATCATTCTCAAAACATTTTCTCTCCACTTAAACCCCCACATTAGGTCCTCATTTTTCCCCTCCCTCTCCACTCCCCCCTCCCTCATGAGCCCTTGATAGTTTATAAATGGGTATTTTGTCATATCTTGCCCTGTCCGACGTCTCCCTTCACCCACTTTTTGGTTGTCTGTCCCCAGGGAGGAGGTCACATATAGTTCCTTGTAATCGGTTCTCTCTTTCCTACCCATTCTCCCTTTACCCTCCCTGTTTTGCCACTCACACCACTGGTCCTGTAGGGCTCATCCACCATGGATTCCCTGTATTTTTAGTTCCTATCTGTACCAGTGTACCTCCTCTGGTCTAGCCAGACTTGCAAGGTCGAATAAGAAAAAAACTAACTGCCCACTAAGAAGGTAACTGAAGGAACTGAATAGAAGTTTCACAGGGGCAGAAATCCAAATGGCCAATAAATATATGAGAAAACGTTCCTGATCATTAGCCATAAAATAAATACAAATTAAAATACTTATGAGATACCACCCAGCACCCTCAAAGTTAGCCCAATTAAAAAAATTATAAAGTAACAAGCGTTGGAGGGGCTGTGGGGAGCTAGGAACTCTCATCAACTGCTAGTGGGCCTGTAAGTATGTATAGCCATTATGGAAATCTATTTGGGGATATCTAAAACAGATGGAAATTGAGCTACCATATAGCCCAGCAATCCCCCCACTACCCAGAAGAGGCAAGAAACGAACAACAGCCAGACATTTGTGCTCCAATGTTCATCGTGGCATAGTTCACCATCACAAGGAATTGGAAACAACCCAAATTTCCCTCAACAGATAAATGGATCAAAAAACTGTGGTACATACATTCAATGGAGTACTACGCATCCATAAAAAGCAGTGTTGAACACATGAAGCACATTGCTGCAAGGGAAGAACTGGAGGAAATCATGCTAAGTAAAGGAAGCCAAGTACAGAAGGACAAGTACACCATGAGTCCACTGAGGTAAGCTTAAATAAAATGGAGCATAGGGGAAAAGCTATATACATACATGCCTGGGGTGAGGTCCAGCTATCATGGCAGGGGCCAAGCCAAATCCAGGCATACTTATGGCAGCCAACTAAATAGAATGGGGAAAGAAAAAGAAAAAAAAAGTCATGGGTAGTTGGGGAGCTGGGCACTAAACCACATGAGGGGATGGTATTGTTTATATTATATCTCCTTAGGAGAGGGAGAGAGAGACCAGGCTTCAATCAATATGCCAAGACTTGAATACAATATACTGGCATGTACCAGGGAACCAATAGAGACGTCTGTGTGGCCTGCCCCAATTCCAACTATGTGGACCCCCCCACCCCATGCAAGAATGCATTTCAGAGGCTAGCACTGGGGATACAGCTATGGTGGAGGGGTGTGACTGATTAGAGC
The DNA here is from genome assembly GCF_000313985.2 of Echinops telfairi. Lineage (NCBI taxonomy): Eukaryota > Metazoa > Chordata > Mammalia > Afrosoricida > Tenrecidae > Echinops > Echinops telfairi. The sequence continues at coordinate 34,983,843 of NW_022111324.1, read as the reverse complement.
ACATGGGAGAAATGAAAAGGAATAGAGAGGGAGGGGAGAACATCCTGGCCCCCCAAGCCCCAATATAATATTCCTCCTTAGAGCAGACAAAGCACAGAGGACCACACAGCTAGCCCGACCAGGAGACACGATATCCCTCACTAAACCATAGTGCTGTGGGGGACAACACTGGAGACACATTTTGGGAATTGTGCACAATCTGACACCCTTATGCTGGGGAGAAACACTAAGGGCATGCAAACAGAGCAGTAAGGGGAGCAAAGTGATGAAATCCCCAGGAATACCAAAAATAGACTTTAGAGACAGAGTGTGGCACCCCATCAGACTTGACTGGAAAACACTTGTAAAGGCCAACTAGCAGACCTTGAACTATCCATAGGCTTTTCCATTTTTGTTAGTGACTTTCTTTTTGTTGTTATTGTTTTTTATTGTTATTGTTTATCCCACCTAGATAAGATAGGTGGGATAAACAATTCAGCGATGAAAAGAATGGGACCAATGATTCCAGGGGGTGATATGGGATAAGAGGAGGTGGGAGAAAGGAAGTAGCGGGGTGCGGGGGGAACCAACCAAGGGACAAGAGAACAACAAGTGAACTAAAATCAAGGGAGAGAAGGGCGTAGGATGCCTAATGGGACTTATTCAAGGGCAATGTAGCAGTGAGGAATTACTAAACTCAAATGAAGAATGAACATGATGGTGGGACAGGAGGAAAGTAAAATGAAATTGAGGAAGGAATCAGGAAGCAAAGGACATTTATGGAGGTCTAAATACAGGCATATACATATGTAAACATATATATAATGATAGGGGAATAGAAGTATGTACTCATATCTCTTTGCTAAGAATTTAGGTTGCAGATGGACATTGGGCTCAACTCAAGTACTCCCTCAACAAAAGAACACTGTGATGCTCACCCTCCAGACATGATCATTGAAGACAAAATGGATGCATAAGCAAATGTGATGAAGAAAGCTGATGGTGTAACATCTGGGGTCTTAAAGGCTTGAAGATAAACAAATGGCCATCTAACTGAGAAGCCACAAAGCCCACATGGGAGATGCACATTAGCCTGTGTGATCATGGGGTGTCAATGGGATCAGGAATCAGGCATCTAAGACCCACAACAAAATCATACCCAATGTGAATGAGGGTGGGTGGGCATGGAGTGGAGACCCAAAGCCCATCTGTAGACAATTGGACATCGCCTCACAGAGGGGTCACATGGAAGAGATAAGCCAGTTAGGGTGCAGGATATCACCAATGAAACACACAACTTTCCTCTACTTTTTAAAGCTTCCTTCCCCACACTATCATGACCTCACTTCTACCTTACAATTTGGATTAGACCAGAACATGCACACTGCTACAGATAAGAGCCCACAACACAGGGAATCCAGGATAGATAAACCCCTCAGGGCCAACAATGAGAGTATATATACCAGGAGGATTAGGAGAGGGTTGGGGGAGAAAGGGGAATCAATCCCAAGGATCAATGTATAACCCCCTCCCAGGGGAATGAACAATGGAAAAGTAGGTAAGGGGAGATGGAGAACAATGTAAAATATGAAAATAATAATCTATAACTTATTAATGGTTTGTGAGGGAGGACGGGTATGGGAGGGAGAAGGAATAAATGGGTAGCTGATATCTGGGGCGCAAGTGGGAAGAGAATGATTTGAAAACAATGATGGCAGCATAGGTGCAAATGTGCTTAACACAATGGATGAATGTATGGATTGTGATAAGAGAGCCCAATAAAAATATTTAATTAAAAAAATGAAAAAAAGAGCTTTTTATACAAGAGCAATTTAATGTTGAGAAAACATCCCAACCCCGTCCAGATCAAGTGCATAAGTCCAATGTTAGCCTATATGACCAATACCAACCTATAAATTCCTCTTCAGACTAACGTAACACATGCAATGATGCTGATATCAGGAAGATCAAAGACGAGTGGGTGGAAAGTCTTATGGATCCAATGGTAGTGGCAGCATCTCAGCCCTTGCTCTTTCAGCTCCAGGGCTCTAGCATAACTCCATGTATCATCTCAAGAAAAATGTTTCACAGGGAGTGTCTTAGTGTTCTGCCCCCAGTGAGCTATTTATCTCCTTAGCTGCTCCAAACGAGGTCATCAAGCTGCGATCCCAAAACAGGCTAACCTCTACCCCTTCACTCTCAAGTTTCAAGTTGACAACATATTATGTAACTACCATAGGACTAAAGCTTGCCTGACCGAAGCCATAGCATTTTCAATCACCTCACATGCATATGAAAGTTAAGGTAGACTGAAGAAGAATTAGTCCTTTTCAATTATGGTGCTAGTGTCATGGACTGCCAAAGGAACAAACAGATTTGTCTCACAGGGAGTATGGCCTGAATACTTTAGAATAAAAATGGTGAGACTTTGTATCATGTACCATGGACATGTGGCCAAAAGGGAACAGTCCTGGAGAAGGCCACCACTTTTACTTATGTAAAGTATAAGGGCAACAAAAAAAGAGAAGGACACTTGATGGAATGGAGTCACAGAGGGTCTGCAGAAATGGGCGCAAACATAAGAACAATCGAGAAGGTCTCATGCACATGGAAGTGTTTCCTATTGTTATATATATGGTCTCTTTAATTTGGAAATAACTTGACTGCACCTAACAACTGCAGCAAAAAGAAGTGTGGTACAGATCTGCCATTGATTTGAAAACTAAACCATCCTTTAAAAAAAGACAGGAAAAGGAAAGAAAAGAACTTTCATTATTTCCATGCGCTCTATAACATTGAGCAATAGCCCACTGCTGCCAGGAATTACACATACACACCCTAAAGTTTTATATGCTCATCAAAAAGATTATGGCCTTGTCACAGGAAATGAAAGATGAAAATATAAGCAAATGCCTTTACTAGAATGTTTGCTTGACTACTTATTAGAATCAAACACTAAATATAATGAATTATTGTTATGTATGTGGTTTGAAGATGATGAGTTAGTACCAACTATAATTTTTAATATGTAAAAAAAAGTTTGTGATAAATACTTTTGACTGTGTTTCACAGCATGTATATGCTTAATAGGTCACATTGGAAAGTTCGTTTCATTGAAAAAATACCTTGAAGTTATTTTCTTGAAAAATACTTAATGACAGCATTTTTCAAAATCACTCTGAAGTAGATAGAAGTAAGAAAACATGCAAAGTGAGTATATTAAAGAGTTAAACCTAGGAGAAATATATTTTGAAGAAGTACCTTTGGGAAACAGGGGATAAAATAATGTATGAGTGTGTTGCAACAGATGAAATCATATCAACAGTAGAAACCTCTAGTGAGATTATGAAATTGAACAGTTTCAGCCTATCAAATGATATTATATTCATAGAGACATGTTGCTTAAGTGACAGGAGTTTTATATACCAGTGTTTGATCCAGTCAAGTTATGCTAAGTGAAAGCAAAATGATTCAAAATGATAACTTTTATACTATTTTCTAGAAATTCATACTTGTTATATCCATTTTGTTTTCTGACTTAGATAATTCACATGCCTCTCAAGATTTTATAATAAAACCAGAGCTAAATCTTGATATGCACATAGATTCAATGATAAATGACAGGACTCAAAACCAATAGCCTCTGTAGACTAAGTAACTAGTGCCATTTTTAAAGCTAAGTGATATGGCAGGGTCTAAAATATTTGTTGCTATTTCTTGCTTAGCATATTGCAAATAAAGTAATCCATAGTGAGCATGGCCTCTGATATTTTATATATGGACATGTCTTCATATTTACGTTTGATGAATGTTATTTATCCTTGGAAACAAAAATTAAAATGAACATATTGTTGTTTTGTTCTCAGTATTTTTAATGTAGTCCTCAATTTCATGTTTGTTTGTTTTTTAATCAGAGAAAAATAAATGAGTACTCTTTCCAGTGCAAAGACAATGCCTCAAGTATTTCTGACAAATGGTCAACACATCCGTCTGAATAATTCCAAGGGTAAGAAATTCGTTATTTTTTAAATCCCTAACAGGAGAAAAGATATATTATATGTCTTCTACAAATTCATTCTCCTATTTCTATATATCCACCCCCTTTGTGAATGTGCAGCACAAAGGACGTGAAGATTTCTCTCTTTCCACGGCTAGCCTTATATGAATGTGTAAGCAGCTTTTTTTTTTGGACTTCTTCATAAAAGCCTTCCTCTTATTATATGGTTTTCAGCTTAGCAGTACAGTTTCTGAATCTGATCTGAGTTTTAAACTAGGCTTCTTCATCTATTACCAAGTGACTTCTCCACTCAAAACTTTAGTCTTTTTCTCAGTTTTAAAAAGGGAGTATGAGAGTACATTATATCTAAGAAATATTTGGATTAAATGACATCAAACAGACATAAAACAATATCTGGCATAAAATAAGAACTGTTAGCTTCCCTGAGTTGAACACTTGCTCGATAATATTGGTAACAATGTTGGTATTGTTGCTGTTTGTTTCCACCCATTTGATTTCCACTCATAAACTTATGCATAACAGAATGGAACACCGCCAGACCCCGCACCACCCTTACAGCTATTATAACATTTAAGCCCAGTAGTTCACCCACTGTCAATCCATATTGCCGAGAGTCCCTCATTTTCCCTGACCCTTCACTTAACCAAGGGTGTCGTTCTTTTTCAGTGATGAGTCCAGCCAAGAACATATCCGAAGTATGTGAGACAAAGGCTTGCCAGGTTGCTTCTGAGAGCTGCCTGTATTTTTTCCAAGACAGATTTATTTGTTATTCTGACAGTCAATCATACTTTTTATAGTCAACCGACTGTATCGATTTTTCTTTGCTCTCCCCTATTTATTGCTAGCTTTTACATGTACATAATGACATTGACAGTACCATGGCTTTGGTCAGGAACACCTTTGTCCTCAAAATGACATTTATGTGGACACAAAATAATACTTCACAATGGTCTTTTGCAGCAAATATACCCAATGGAATGCTTACTTTGACTTCCTGACTGCTGTTTTCATAAGTGATCGTGGTGGATTAAAAAAAATCCCTAACAACTTCAATCTTTTCTCCAATTACCATGATGCTGTATTGATCCAATTGTGAGTGTTCAGGTTTTCTTTATATTTAGTCATATTCCATATTAAAAATTTCATTCTTTGATTTCAACAATTGTTTCAAGACTCCCTCCCTTTTAGCAGGAAGTGTTGTATCAGTTGCATATCGCAAGTTGTTAATGAAAATTCCTTGAATCTTGATATCGTGTTCGACTTCAGAGCACTTCTTCATATCATGCTTCAAATATGATTTACTTAGCTTACATATCAAATTAGTAAGGTTAAAAGATACAACCCTGACCATGCATAGCGCATTGTCCTGTTTGAAAAACTACTTCATGCTTTGTATCCAGGTTCTGTGTGAGCACAATGTAGTGTTCTGGAACTCCCATCCTATGTAATATTATCTATAGTTTGCTATGATTCACAGAGTTGAATTTCTTTGCATGATCAATAAAACACAAGGACATACTTCTGAAGTAGTCTCTTCTTTTAGTGAAGATCCATCAGAGGTCAGCAATGATATCTCTTCTTCCAGGCCCTTTCTGAATCTGCCTTTAATTTCGGTCAACTCCCTGTAAATCTACTGCTGCAAACATTTTTGTATTCTCTTCAGCAAATTTTAACTTGCTTGAGATATTAATAATATAGTTTGATACCGACATTGTGTTGTGTCACCTTTTTTTGGAATGGGTACAGATATGGGTATCATTTTTCAAATAATAAATGCTGGCTAATCTCTCTCAGTTGGCTGAGCTCAAATAAGATCCCTATTAGTTAAAATTGACTAAAATCCTGTGGGTTTGGGTTTTTGGACAATTATATCTATAATATTATAGAGAAATATTTTATAACTAGAATTTAAAAGACAAGTTTAGTGATAGTTTACTTGCAGATAGTAAAATTCTCAAAATCAAACTTATGTAGAAAGAATCATTTTTAATGATCTCAAAATTTATCAACACTCATTTATTCTTATGTCTTATTACTTTAAAGTTTGCCTTCTCTATTCTTTTTCATGATTGTTTCATTTTCTTTAGAATGGTCCAGCAATGAACATTACCCTCCTCACTGCATTAACATTTTCCACTAAAGGGTTGATTGCAATATTATGCACAGGAGACCTGACCAAAAGTAGTTGAAAGACAGAGAGAGACCACTAATATATTCTAAATCATTCCAGGTATGGCAACCTTCCTTTCAAATGTCAAATGCATGGTTTTTAATGTCATGTAACTATATATTTAGTGGGTTGATGACCTACACTATAAGCTGCGAATCTGCTAATAGGTTCTTCAATTTCACTTCTAATTATAATGTACAGGACTCTTGATGATCCATTTCAACTGGTACAGGAATGGTAGAGATAAACAAAATTCACATATTTTCCCACACATTAAAAAAACAATAGTTTTAATTTTTTTTGCACAATAACTTTAATCTGCCCTATGTATTGCTTTATACTTTACTCATCCTTAACAAATAAGTAATGAAGTAAATTAAATTCTAAAAGAGGCATATTTTAATCTTGTGCTTAAATTTGAATTTCTAATGTCTGGGTCGACAATTTCTGTTTCTGAAAAGACATAGAATTATGAAATGTTGAATGAGCACTATATTCCAAATATGATCCCACTGTGCATTTTTAGACTGTAAAATTGTGGACGTTAGTATTCATAAGTATTCAGAGAAATTACCATAAATATTGAAGATGAATGTATTTTATGTATCAATATATAGATTTGCCCTTTTAAAGAAGTTGCAAATGGATATATCCAGATCTATGACCTAGTTCTTTTTTCTCTCATTCTTAGTTTAGTTGACAACTTGCAGTCCAAATCTCAACTGCAATTCTAGAATCAATCCTGAAGTCAAACAACAACTCTAGGATAAATCCTCAAGTAAGGATAAAGGGTTTAAGGAATTGAAGACAAGTATAAAGCTAAACAGTTACTGGAAGTGATAAATATACCCAGAATAATATTTCAATAAAACATCTTCAAAGGTGAATTCCAAAAATTTGGCAACATCTTTTAATAGCTGAGACACCAACCAGAAATTAAGAGATTCACTAATGTCGATACTTTTCTTTTTCTAGTTTCTTGAAACATATTTCTTTTGTTTTGGAAGTGTTATTAGATTATTCAAACACTGCCAACTTAAGCAAAGGGTAAAAATATGGGATTAAAACTGTTTAGGGGTTGTTTGTAGCACACAAATCATTTTCTTATTACTAGATAGATAAAAGAAGGCGGGTGGAAAGTGATAAAGTCAAGGTGTTCATGTAGAAAAAGAATATTGGGAACTTATTATGTAGCAAATGCACAATTCTGCTGGAAGTAATTGAGCCATTGAGTGATTTGAATATGTATACATCCCAATTAATAAAAAAAATCAAAGGGGACACCTCCTCTCTGCAACCCTTCAGTAAGGGGATGGCCAGTTGCCTACAGATGGGCTTTGGGTCTCCACTTCACACTCCCCCTCATTCACAATGATATGATTTTCTCTTCTTTGATGTCTGATACCTGATCCTGTCGACACCTCGTGATCACACAGACTTGGTGTGCTTATTTCATTTGGACTCTTTTGCTTCTGAGCTAGATGGCTGCTTGTTTACCTTCAAGTCTTTAAGACTCTAGATGCTATATCTTTTGATAGCTGGGCACCATAAGCTTTCTTCATCACATTTGCTTATGCACCCACTTTGTCTTCAGCTATCATGTTGGGAAGGTGAGCATCATGGAATATAGCAACAATGAAACATACAACTTTCCTCTAGTTCTTCAATGCATCCTCCCCACCAACCCCCTTCACTATCATTATCCTAATTCTACTTTACAAATCTGGCTAGACCAGAGCATGTACACTGGTACAGATAAGAACTGGAAACAAAGGAAATCCAGGACAGATAAACCCCGTCAGGACTAATAATGAGAGTAGTAGTACCAGGAGGATAAGGGGAAGGTGTGGTAGAAAGGGGGAATGATCAAAAGGATCTATGTATAATCCCCTCCCTGGAGGATGGATAACAGAAAAATGGGTGAAGGGAGACATTGGACAGTGCAAGACATGACAAAATTATAACAATTTATAAATTATTAAGGGTTAATGAAGGAGAGGGGTCAGGGAGGGAGGGGAAAAATGAGGAGCTGATACCAAGGGCTCAAGTGGAAAGCAAATGTCTCGAGAATGATGAGGGAAACAAATGTACAAATGTACTTAACACAATGGATGTAGGTATGGATTGTGATAAGAGTTGTATAAGCCCTCAATAAAAAGATTTTAAAGAAAAAAAATCAAAGGGGAAATAAAAGAATTAACTGTAATCTTAATTTTTCTAACATTCAGATGAAGTTTTGTACTGAAAGAAAAAAAAAGAAGACAATCCAAAAGATTTGGGGTGTGAGTAAGGAGAGGTTAAGTGATTACTATTATTCTGCATAACAATATAAAGAATCAAGACATTTGTTCAGAAAACAGACTTGCCAATTTCAAATGATGCTTAATGTCTAAGCAAAAAAAATATCCTTCTGTTCCAAAACTTAAGTAGAACTAGTCTTTACTTTAAAAAAAAATTTTTTTTTTATTTCATGTAGGGGCTTTTTAAAAAAAAATCAATTTATTGGGGCTCATACAATTCATCACAATACATAGATCAATTGTGTAAAGCACATCTATACATTTGTTGCCCTCATCATTCCCAAAATTCTCTTGCCTCTTGGGTTCCCGGAATCAGCTCATCTTCCTTCCCCCCTCTCCCTCTCCCTTCCTCTGCCCCCCTCCCCCATGCACCCTTGATAATTTATAAATTATTATGATGTCTTATATTACACTGCCCGGCGTCGGGCATACAGACCCCATCAGGACACACCAAATCAGAGGAGCAATGTAAAACGTGGAGGAATCCATGGAGAGACTGGACCAGGCGCCGGCCCTAGCCAGATTTGGCCCGACCCCCACCATGGAAGGGAGCACCACAGAGGATGGAAGTAGATAGTCCAGTGTGGGAAGGGAACTGACCTACCACACCACACCCAGAGGGAAGCTGGGACAAAGGAAGGAGGAGGAAAAGAGCGGAGCACAACTGGACCCACCAAACTCAGAGGACAATGGCCCAGCTGGGGGGCCCAGTGTACAGAAAGGACTGTGTGGCTGCCCCCACGGCGAAATGCGGTGTCCCGAGCTGCCCCATGGCCCTGCACGGGACAGCACTGGAGTCACAGTGTGGGATGGACGACTGAGCTGACCTCACCACACTGAGGCAAATCACTGGGGGCGTGCAATGGAGTCTTTACTTTTAAGGTCGTATGCTGCTATCTGATAAAACGGGCTCCTTGTCTTAGTTTCCTTTTCTCAAGACCCTGTCTCATCAGCTGCATACACCCAAGGTATGGTATCCATTTCACATCTAAAGCTCACAATGATAGACTTAGCTATGAATACATGCCTGGCTCTAAGTAGCCATTCAAGATGCATGGGGAATAAATGAAAGAATGGATGAATATCATCCTCTGCACTAGAAGCTTTGTGTTCTCGACTTAGTCCTGGAGTCTCTTTGCAGCTCACTTTCAACAAATGAATTCCTAACTCAAACACTAACAGTTCTAAGGTCTGTTAATAAATTTATCATCCCAACTTATATATCTAATATTGAAGTTGTACCCCTGTGATATTAAGTGCATGAGGTTACAGCTGTTCTCAGGGTTTAGCATATCATTGTCCTTACCTCTCATACATCCTCATTGCCTTTTAATCAGATTATTCTGTTGTTATTGGTTGCCTCTTGGCTGATCAATCATATCTGTCCCTCCTTTCAAAAAAGATAATAGTCTAATATTTTTCAGATAATAAACACTGGCCCATTTTCATCAGTAGTTTAATATTCTCCATTTAATTAACCATTAAAATGGGTTTTCACTGGCATTGAAATTCTACAATAGAATAGTAAGTGAGGAACAACCCTATATAGTAAAAGTAAGTATTTTAGTTGAAAATCAGATCATACCCAAATGTTGATGAATCTATAATGACAACAACTAGAATAAGGGTTCATGGTGGGCACAGTGGAGTCTGGGGGTGAGGGGTGGGGCAACTGATATAAACAAGTTTAAGAAGAAAGAGAATGTTTTGAAACTGGTGTGGTGGCAATTATAGAATTCTACTTGATGTGATTGAACTATGAAATGATATCTGAACTAGCTCCCAATGAAATTGTTTGGGGGAAAAAGAGTGTTTTTGGTATAATTTTCTTTCCAGTTTTAGCAATGATATGTCATGTGTGGAAGTCAGGATTGGCTGTGGAATTTTGTCACATTTGGTCATGGTAACATAGGTATGAAAGTCACTGGGTTTAACTATGATTTTAAGATTTTCTCAAGATCTCATATTGGATGAGAAGTAAGGCATGATTATAATCTACTCTCAGCCCACTGGTGGTTTTTCAGTGTTGTATCAACAAGGTGTTGCCCCACCCTCCCAAAAAACAACAAATCACTTTTCTAAAAACTATAAATTTGGATTTAAAAGTCCCTAGAAATGCTAAGAACATTGAAGGAGAAAAGACGTTCCTCCTGATTATTTAAAAGTACCTGAAAGTAGCTTTAACTAACGAAACCATTTTTTGTTTTGTTTTTTCCCTACCTACTAGTGAAGATAAAAATTTCATCTCAGTAAATAAAATTTAAATAAAAAAATTAAAAAAGAAAACTCAAGGGAAAAAAAATACTTCTCAATCTGCTGTTAGTAGGAAATACAAGAAAATTATGTTGCTGTGCTTTACATACTTTTCCCGCATGATTTGATATTTCTTTACTTCTCATTGAGATAACAGTTTATCATCCATGGCATATCTTTTTTGCCCTTCCAAGCCGTGCTCATGGCTTTCTAGCAGAACCTTCGTGCTGCTTTGTAGAATGGCTGCACAGGCTCTACATGAATGTCACCATGCTATCACCTCTGTTATCGTTCCAAGTTTATCGTATGGTTTATTCTCACTCTGGACACATAACTAAATAATTCCTGAAGCTGTTTGTCCAACTGAAGCTGGACAACTGGGACATTTCTCAGGGATTTTGTCACAGGGAAATAAACATGAGGTGACAGTAAAAAATATTTCCATTAGGTTAATAGGGAAAAAATAACATGAAGAATGTAAGAAAACTTATATGTGCTACGATATTTTATACTGATAACGTAAACATAATGATGAGATATGCTTGCTCTGCCTATTTGAAACCATTCAAACCTGACATAGCTTAAAACAAAACAATAAAAATGAGCCAACTAAAGGCACCTCATAAATAATTAAACATGTGTCAATCATGCCAAGAAATATTAAACAACATATGCTAGCTCTATACCATGCCCTAACATAGAACACCATGACACTCTGTTCCGACTTTAGATAATAACTCTTAGCAGAGAAAGAAAACTCTGTAGAGATTTGGATCAACCAGTGCAGCTGTGCCAACATATGGCAAGCTGATTAATACATGTGTTACCAGCAATAAGGAACCATGAGTACATGGTTTCCATCCTAACTGTTTATTTTAAAAATGAAGACTTTTTCTCATTTTGTTTTGCAATATTTTCTGGCAAGAGATAAGTAAATTCGTTTTCAAGTGAGTTTTCAAAAATTTTAAAGAATATGTTAATTTTAATGATTCAGATGTTCAAATAATCTTATTTTCATTCTGCAGGAAAGAATACTTCATACATGGCATATGTAAAACTTGCACAAATTTAAAGTATAACATCTTTAAAAATGTCAATTAAAAAATAATTCCATGATAGGTGAGAAATGAGATTATGCCTTTTTCTGTACATAAATATGTAGTATTTGTTATAAACATAGATCTACTTAATAGCACAGGTCTGGCTGACTTCTGCCGCTGATGCATGCATTCTTAAGGGAACAAGGTTGCCCTCAAAAGGGGCAATACATATCCCTTTGAATGCAAAAAAATATTAAATATAACAATGGTCTTAGACATAGATATGCAGAATTATATTATTGCTGTCATTTAAAATTCATTGGTGAGGTCAGTATAAGAGTATATAAAAAGATTCCTTGGGAGAAAATAATGTGGGAGAAAATAATTTATATTGGTTTAATGGATACCTGTAACTCTTTGGAGGCTGCCAATCCATGTGACTCTAACCAGTTATCAGAACAAGGACAGGTTGACAGGAAAGTTTTTCAACTGCAATGAAAACAGATGATCATGTGCTGATATTTGCTTGGATTTAATGGTATAGGTGAACATTTTAAAAGTGAAACACACAAAATAAGTATCTGACAAAAAAGTAGACTAGAATAACCAAAAAACACTAAAATACCCATTGCAATTAATTTGGTTTCAACTCAGAGTAGCCCTCTACACAGGGTAGAATTGATCTGGAGGATTTCCAATGCTGTAAATATGTATAGAAGCAGACAAATACTTTAACCATCTTGATATATGTTTTTTTTAGATTAGATGATTCAATCTCAGAGATTCTGTAGACAATACAGAACTACTATGGAATTTCAAAGAGTTTTTTTAAGGGAACAAGCAGCCTCATCTTTCTCTTAAACTGTCAACCTTTGGTCTTGGAAACTCATAGGGACAGTTCTACCCTGTTCTTAGAGCATCACTATGAGTTGGAATCAAATTGATATAAATGAGTTTGCTTTGGGTTTTCAGTCAACCTGTGGTTAGCATCCTGTGGTAGTTACATAATTCATTGTCAGTTTGAGACTTAAGAGTGAAGGGGTGGAGTCTAGCCTGTCAATCGGGTCACAGCTTGATGATATCATTTGGAGGTGCTAAGCTGATAAATAGCTTGCTGGAGGCCGGACACACACTAATTCCCTGCACTGCGAGACATGTCTGTGGACAAGACACATGGAGCTACACTAGAGCCTTGGAGATGAAGAAGCCACGTGGAGACACCTGCCAGTGCTGAGATGCTTCCATTGCCACTGGATTTATAAGACTTTTCTCCTACTGGCCAGCGATCTTCCTGCATTTGGCATCATTGCATGTGTTGCGGGTGCCTGAAGAGGAATTAATAGATTGGTATCTGACATATGGGCTAATATTGGATTTATGGATTTGATTTGGACTAGGCTGTGATGTTCTCTCAATATTCCATTGCTCTTGTATATAAAGCTCTTTCTTACACACATATGAGTGTCTCTATGAATTTGTTTCTCTCATCTACCCAGAGTAACACACAGCCCAACACTAAGCCCATTGGACCACCAAGGCACCTTTAGCTTAGGATCACCAGGAAAAAAGAAAGTTTCCATTATTTTAAAGTTTCATATAAATAAGCAATTAGTTGGGCCACAATAAAACTGAAGCATTATTATCCAAAATTCAAATCTGAGTCCTATATTTTTTCCATAATAATTCCAGCATCTTTTTTTTCTGGCAAAGTGCATATGAAACTGTTTGAGTTATCAGTCTAAAAATTCCATCTCTAAAATATTTTTTCTACTTCTAAAATTTAATTTATAAATTTAGTTACTTGTCTGGAACCTATTCCTCTTTTTCCCCATTTTCATCTGAACTACCCCCATCATTATTGCCCTAGTATAGCTCTTCCACCAGGAAAATTCACAGATATATATTGTTAAAAACGATATAACTTTAATTTATATGATATTTTCATTTAATATTTAAATATTTACGTTCACATCACATGGAAGATTTAATGATCCTCTCTATTAATTGAGAACCTGAATAGATATTTCATTCCTCATATATTTTAGCATAGTCTTAAATTTGCACTAAATAGATAAGTGGAGATGCAAACAGACAGATATTAAAAATAAACATATATATTTATTTTTTTACCTCGGATCCATTGCATACATGACATATTTCCAATTAGCTGACAATTTTTGTTTTAATACTTCTATGTGTATTAAATTTTCTACCAAAAAAAAATTCATGTAGTTTCATAAACCCAGAATGTCCTCAGATTTTAAGAACTGTTTTTCCATCTCCTTCTTCTTTTCTGATTTACTCATTCACATTATAATCACTCCCGACATAATCAACTCTTTCTACCTAAGAACTTAGGTTACTGTTTGGAATAATACCTCACCTCCTTTGGAAAAACACTAATTATATAACTAAAAATAGATAATCAATTAGGCAGCCGGCCCTGTCACAACATCCATGTCTACCCTATGAATAGTTTTAAGTTCACATAAGAAATAATTATTCAGTTATCACTAATTATGCAAATTGATATCTAAATTTAGAGCCTAACAAATAATAATGTCTTGAGTGCCCTTAACATAGCCCACAACTGCATTCTTAGAGCTTATAGCAAAGAAGAAAGAGTTGAGGGACAATAAGTATTCTGAAACTATTTTAGTTAAGTTTTGATATTTTCCATGGACCTTTTCCATCAAACTTGAACATATGTATTGCATTGAAATGTCATTTATATTAGTTATTGAACATTTACACAATACCCTAGTTTCTACTCTGACCTAGAGGAAAATATTTGCTCAATCAAAAATTTCTTGCAATAAATAACATACTGTATTTCATCACTAAATTAAATACAGCATTAGCTTCTATAATTAAAATAAATGTATCTGATAGTAATATAAATTATGTCTAAAGTTTTCCAGCCTCAAGCAAGTAGGCAATGTAGAGAATTGTAAGATCTCAATGTCAGTGTCATTCCATGTGAAAATTTAAATTTTTCCTCATAGTGTCATGCTTTAAAAACCCAGAATTAATTGTCTCTGTGATTTTTAAATCCTATTGCACTTTTATTAGTCTTCTTCTTTGATTCTTATCCACTCCATATTTGCTGCATTTCACCCAAGGTTTTTCTAAAGTTAGCAATTTGAAGATGAAATGAATAGAAATTTATTCTGAATAAGATGTATGTATAGTAGTACTTATAAACTAGGAGAATATTATATGTTGTCAATCTTATGAACAATATTCAGTGTATAATCAGATTATTTCAACTAACAACCCTATACGTCACAACATTTTACTAATTGGTCAGTATAAGTGGGAAAACTTAGTCCTCAAAATATATATTAATTAAATTAATATGTCTATGCTATAGTACTTTACCTCTTTGGGTAATTAAGTCATATTAATATAGTGTTTAGTTGATAATGAAAATCTATCTCAAAGAAAGGGCTGTGTCAAAGTGACATTCAAGGACGCAAGTTTTTTCACACTTCTCTGAGATATGAAAATGAAATAATTACAAAATTGCAATAAATAAATAAATTAATTAAATTAGATGACTTCTCAGAGTATAGATTCCTAGGTGGTACACATAGTTTATGATTTATTACTAATGTAAAAGCTAATGGCTTGAATCCAGCACTGCAGACGAGAAGTATGGAAAACTCTTGCATAAAGAATACACCCAAGAAAATGCTATTAAGCATAGCTGTATTCTGTAACCAATGGGGTAATCTGTAGTCAGAGTAAAAATAACAGCAATGGATATCCAAGAGCATGTTGATATAAAGTTTCATTCATACCATGTTTTAAATAGTCTCTTTAGGTAAATATTTGTGTCTCTATATTGCTGTTTTTAATAAAAAAAATAATTGCATATTGAAATTAGAAAACTTTCTTAAGTATGTATTTGAAAGAAATAATAAAAATATAAATTGGTTCCTGCTTGAAAGAATTACTGTATTCATATACTATTGTAATAAATTATATCTGTTTTAATCTGTGTCATGGTAAAATAATCTTTAAATCAACCTATATAGATTGTAGAAAAACACAAATACAGCCTTTTCCAAACTGATATGAGAATACTATATAATTTGTTGACAATTTTCTTTTCATTTTGTCTAGTGTAATTGGGGTGAAATAGGGATTTTTTTTTCAACAATTGTAACTCATGAGAAATAAAACCTGATATTGCTTTACAGATTATATATAAAAAGAGGCCTTACATCTGTGACTCAGTGATCAATTTAATCTCTTCATATTTTTAGACCCCTAATTTTATTTGCGAGGAGCCCTGGTGGTGTACTGTTTATACATTGGGCTGCCAATAGCGACATTGACACCTGGAAGCCACCAACTCCTCCCAGGGAGAAAGATGAAGCTTTCTCCTCCCCAAAGAGTTCAGTCTCCGAAGCCCACAGACGCAGTCACACCCTATGCTTCAGGGTCACTCATATTAGTCAGAATCGATTCAATGGCAGTGAGCTTGTTTTTTTGGTTTTGCTGCTCTGTCATCCCAACAGCACAGAGGCATTGATGTATTGATCCTGTATAATCTACATGTAACCTCCTCCCTGGGGACGGACAACAGAAAGTGGGTGAAGGGAGACCTCGGACAGTGTAAGACATGACAAAATAATAATTTATAAATTATCATAGGTTCATGAGGGAGGAAGGAGTGGAGAGGGAGGGGCAAAAATGAGGAGCTGATACCAAGGGCTCAAGTAGAAAGCAAATGTTTTGAGAATGATGAGGGCAACAAATGTACAACTGTGCTTGACATACAATGGATGGATGGATATATTGTGATAAGAGTTGTACAAGCCCCCAATAAAATGATTCAAAAAAATAATTGCAATCAAAAAAGGGAAAAAATGACAGTTTTATAAGTTGGAATTTGCCTAGATAGGAGAAGTGCCAATTCTTTGTCCATGCACTCTAAGAGAGTCACACATTTAGGCATGAGGCATTATAAAGCAGACAGCGAGTAAAAATTAAGGTTCAGAAACTGAAGAAAAGGTTTCATATTTTAGCATCATTATTATGCAAGAAATATAATTTTGAGATCATTAGGCATGATAATCAGACTAATCACATTTTTTACTAGAACTGAAAATATGAACTACTGTGAATCTACAGGTTAATCAAAGAAATATGGCTACGAAATCATAGAAACCTTTACTAAATAAAAATATCAGAATGGAAAGCTATTGTTTTTCAACATATCCTCCCTCTAGGCCTTCTGAAGGCAGTGTTTCCATCTCTAAACTTTCCCTGAAGAGTGTTGCACTCTTCAATTACTACATCGAAATTGCAGTTTTGGCATCCTGTAAGGACTCATATCAAGTTTCTTTTAAACGTTCTTCGATACTTAAAACTGAAAAGAAGTCGTCAGGAAGAATATGAGGACTGTGAAGTGAACGGAGTGAGGTTTCACAATGTAATTCTCCTAGCACAGCCCTTGCGACTCTGGAAGAATGAACAGGTATATTATTATGATGAAAAGTAACAACAGCTTGTCATAACCTTCTTGGTATTTTTCTTACCAATGCAGTTCATATATTTCTTTAAAATAATTCCTAATAAGCCCCTTGAATGTCCTATGTCCTTCAAAAATACCCACCAAAATTATCTGTGGTAAACTAAGGTTAAGACTATTCCTTGTCATAGTCTTTGTAACTCTCACCAAATGGCTAGGTGATAATATGCATGTAAGATGGAGAAGATTAAACTTGGGGATGTAGCAGGTTGGCTTTTGCTGTTTAGTCTGTTGAGTATAAGAGTGAACCATCTCAAAAGCAGGAGACGAGTATCTCAGGACCATCCAAACACAAGAGCCACACAACAAAAACAAAACAATAAAAACTCTTGAGCCACATGTAAAGTGTATGTGAGATTTCTGCCTGAAGTGGCAGAGGTAGCAAAGACATCTGAGGTCACAGCCCTGAAACCATGCGACATAGCAGTGGGTTTCCTAGCTACAGAACCAGTAAGGCTGGTTCTGGCAAGAGGCTGACTTGCAGATGGGTGCCCTTTGGTTGTATATGACTTAAAAGAGCTTAATAACCCTTCCCCAAACAGTGCACAGACCAAAGGATTGAATTGCTAAGAGGCTAAGGTCAAGAGAGAGACCTGCCTGTCCACATGGCTGAGAAGAGGCACTCAGACAAAACGATTGTATATTTAATGGTTTTTGATCCTGACTTGATGTCGCCTATAAATTTCCATGGTAAACCCATCATCATGAGTATTGTCTATGAATTTGTTTTGCCATTGTAACAGATTGATTATTGAACCACCCAGCAGAGAAGAAGAATACCATGTGAGGATGGTTCACGTCAGAATAGGGCCAAAGAGGTTGGATGTTGGAGGTAAGTCCAATTCCTCCTGCACAGGAATCACCCTTGGGCAGATGTACAGTTGAATTCATTTGCCCTTTTGTATCTGAAGAAATTATATATGGCCAGTGGAACCATGGGGAGAACTAGAGATCAAGGGACTACGTGGTTAAGTTCAAGAACCACAGAGTTAAGTTCAAGTTAAGTTCAAGAACCATGATTACCATCATGGCAGGCAAGAGATGCTATGGTCAATCACACTGTGTCTTATGTACTTTGTCAGAATCCCTAAAAGATTCTCCAGTCTTCTGAGCTGACCTCTCTGCTTTGAATTTAACCAGTCCAATCGAAGATGCCCTTGGGAGGCACCGTTTTCATGGGCTTTTTTCTCTTTTCCCTTTTTTCTTTTCCTGAAAACACGCCAATGAAATTAAGACAATTATATTACTGAGTGTGGTAGTTACATAATCTGGTGTCAATTTGGAACTTGAGAGAATTAAGAGTGAAGGGGTGGAGTCTAGTCTGTCAATCGGGTCATAACCAATAGGCCTTTGTGTGGGCATGGCCTTCTCTTGAGGATTCTGGGAACTCTGGTATTCCTCTTTGGAATTCCTCTTCTTTCTCTCTGCTGACTGCATGACATCTCTGAAGAGAAGCAACATGAACCTCTCCTGATACAGCTCTGGAAGCTGGAGAAGCCAGGTGGTGCCAACGCCGGGATGCTTACAATGCCACTGGATCCAAAGACTTTCCACACACTGGCCTGTGATTTTGCTGCACTCAGCATCACTGCATGTGTTTTGTGAGTCTGAAGAGGACTTTATATATTGGTATCAGGCTAATATTGGACTTATGGGCTTGAACGGGACTGGGCTGGGATGTTTTCTCAATATTCAATTGCTCTTGGATATACAGTGAACCCTCGTTTATCGCGGTTAATCGGTTCTAGACCCTACCGTGATAAATGAAATTCCACGAAGTAGGATTCCTTATTTGTAAATCAAATATTTTCGTAGTTAGAGCATAGAGGACATGAAAAAACACTCTTTAGTTACCATTACACTCATATTACCCAATTTATTAAACGAAAAAGGGAAAATACAGTAAAACATTTTGGACGTTACAATTATCATTTATTATTTATTATATTATTTATGGCATCAAGCGTGTACTGTATGAGGAAATCTGTGGCAGTAATGACAGAGCATGCGCTGTTACGCAAAAACCGCGATAGAGTGAAGCCGCGGAAGTTGAAGCGCGAAGTGGCGAGGGTTCACTGTAAACCTTTTTTTTGTATATACAAATGATTTACTATGCATTTGTTTCTCTAGTCTACCCAGACTAACATACTGAGTATAAACATTTCTGCAATCATCCACTGATCACAAAGACATATTGAGCAAATGTACTTCTGACTTCCTCTAACAACACAAGGTAAAGAAGAATATAATCCACATCTGACTAAGGTCTGACATGCCTCTAACCTTCATCCTACTTTTTCCTATTCTGGTATCAACAGTTTTTCCTTTGGTATTCTACTCTGTTGAGTCTGAGAATCTTTTTCAATAGTCACACAGAACTCAGAGACAATACCTAGGATTATGGCGTTTAATAGAGAAGCTAACAGGATACAAACTGGTAAGGACACAGTCCTATTGACAGTAGCATCTATTCATAGCCATGATGGTAAACATCTCTCTCTGTGGCTCTTGAACTTCACCATGTGGTCCCTTGACCTCTGCTTCTCCCATGGTTCAAGAAGCCCATCCATTGCTCTGTCTCATAGTCTCAGTGCTACAACCTCTGGTGCCTCTGCTGCTTCCACGACTTTAGGCAGGAATCTCATACACACTCTGGGGGTAACTCTTCTTTCTCCTCTTGTTTCTGAGGTAGCTAACATCTATACCAAGCAGAACGACCAAACCGGACTGTCCTCGATATCTAATTTGCATGGACCTACACAGTCTTTTGGTAGGAGTTAGAAAGGCTATGGACAGAAGAGCCATACCAACTCATTTCACTTCACTACATATGTATATGATGTGTGTTTACTAAACACATGTATATATATACATATATATATACACACACATACATACATACATATATATATACATGTTTAAATTTACTGTTGTTAGCCACTCCACAGGAGAATTACAAGATTGTTTAAAGACCTAGAGTTAGAAAACCCAGCGTTAAAACATGCTCAGCAGATTTTAAACATAAACAACTCAAGCCTAAAATTGTAATATTAAAAGATTCTATATGTAAAAGATTGAATGATGTAGGGAGCATCCAAAATAGATGGAAAGAATACACAGAATCATTGTATCAAAAATAACTAGTTGACAGTCAACCAAGAGGTAGCGGATGAACAAGGGCCAATGGTGCTGAAGGAAAAATTTGAAGCTGCACTGAAAAAAATTAGTCAGAAATAAGGCTCTAGAAATTGATGGAATGCCAATTGAAACGTTTCAACAAGCTGATGAAGCACGAGAAGCATACATTTATTTATTCCAGGGATTTAGACTGACAGCTACTTGGCCAGCTGACTGGAAGAGATACATATTTGTACCCATTCCAAAGAAAAGTGACAACAGAATGCTCAAATTTTGCTGAAGATCATCCAACAATGATTGTAACAGTTCATTTACAGGGAGCTGCCAGAAGTCCAGGCCGGATTCAGCAGAGGATGTGGATCAAGGGATATCATTGCTATGTCAGATGGATCTTTGCTCAAAACAGAGAACATAAAAAAAGATGTTTACTTGTATTTCATTGAATATGCCAAGGCACATGACTGTGTAGATCATAACAAAGTATGACAAGCCTTCAGAACAATGGGAATTCCAGAACATGTAATTGTGCTTCTGTGGAACTTGTACGTGGATCAATAAGCATTGTACCAGCAGAATAAGGGAACACTACATGGTTTAAAATCAGGAAAGATGTGTGTCAGCGTTGTGTTCTCATATCAGATTCATTAGTCAGAGAATTTATATGCTCAGAAATCTGTATGCTCAGCAAATAGTCCAAGGAGCTAGATTATAAGAAGAGGAATGTGGCATCAAAATTAGAGGAAGGCTTATCAATAGCCTGGTGTACAGATGACACAACTTGCTTTCCAAAACAGGAGAAATTGAATGACTTACTGATGAGGATCAAGGATTGTGGCCTTAAGTGTGGATGACAACTCAATGTGAAGAAGACAAAAATCATCACAACTGGACCAATAGATAACATCACGACAAATGGAGAAAAGTTTGAAGTTGTCGAGATATTTGTCTTGCTTGCATCCACTATTAATGCTCATGGAAGCATCACTCGAGAGATCAAAAGATGCATCACTTTACATAAATCTCCTGCAAATGACTTCTTCAGGGTATTTAAGAACAGAGTTGGTACTTTGAGGACTAAGGTGTGCCTGAC
This sequence comes from Echinops telfairi, assembly GCF_000313985.2. NCBI lineage: Eukaryota > Metazoa > Chordata > Mammalia > Afrosoricida > Tenrecidae > Echinops > Echinops telfairi. The sequence continues at coordinate 34,962,313 of NW_022111324.1, read as the reverse complement.
CATGGTATTTTCAATTGCCTCATAAGTATGTGACTTTACACAAGAAAGACCAAAGAGGAATTGATACAGTTCAGTTGTGATGCTGGAGAATTCTGAGCGGTCCATAGCCTGCCAGAAGGACAAGGAAATCCGTCTTGTTGCAACAAGTACAGTCAGCGTGCTCCTTAGAAGCAAGGGCGGGGAGAGTTCCTCTTACATATTTTGGACATGCTCTCGGGAGAGACCTGTCCCTGGAGAACGACATCATGTTTGCTAAAGTGGAGGGGCGGGGAAGGAGAGGAATGCCCTCCAGTGATGAATTCATATGGCTGCCACAGTGGGTTCAAGCAGAGATGATTATGATGGTCTGTAGGACGGGGCAGTCTTTCCTTCCGAGGGGTCGCGATGGGTTGGAACTGACTGGTTGGCACCTGGCTTCAACAACAACAACAACAGCAAAAGCAACATGAGTTTGAGAAACTCAATGGGGGTGATTTTTCTTTAAAAATGTTTTTTTTAGGGTGAAAGGAGCAATAATAATGTTAGTGGAGTTGGTAATAGTAAGGTTACATGATATTGTCATTACATGAAAAGATTTCATAAACTGGCATTTAACTAAGCCTTTGACTACGCTTCTAAAACTGTGATCCAGGTAGAGATAATATCAAGTACTAAAGTACAAAATCTCTGATATAAGAGCATTCACAGTATCTGGGAACATGATGATAGATAGATGACTAAAAAGAAAATAAATAACAAGGAAAATAGCCAATGAAACTACAGCAAACTGTTCCACTTCAGGAGACATGTGAGGGTAAAATAGCGGTTGCAGATGGGACTGAATCATTTCAATGGGATTCTCTGGACTCTTGTATATACATTGATTTTCATGCTGAATGAGGCAAAGCATACAAGAATTTTTAGCCGATTAGTATCCTCACTGTGTTTCTCTTATTTTCTTTGATCTTCAAAGAAGAATGTGTCTCTGCTGTCAAGGCATTTCTCACTCATAATGACCCTATAGGCAAGAATTGGGGTGTCCATTTGGACCTCTGAGACTTAAAATCTTTACGGTAGCAGAAAGCCTCATTTCACTACTGCAGGGCAACAGGAGGGCTCAAACCACTGAGCTTGAAGTTAGTAGCTCAAGGCATATTAATTAACTACATGACCAGGACTTCTTAAAAAAATAATAATAAATTATTGATTTGTAACTGGTTTCAGTATTATTTTAATATTAAACTTCCCCTTTTTAAATTCTCTCTCCTAGTTGAACTAAGTCATTCTTTGTCCTGCCTTTTGATTATTTGTAAGTCTTATAAAATAGGACCATGATCTGCCTTAGGATCAGTGTTTTAAATAGATGTTTGTGAAATATCTTTACTTTTCATTATTTTCTTTCCCGCTATTCCCAGGAGCCATGAAGTGAGGTTGAAGAATAATCAGAGGATGCACACTATGCAGTATTTTCTTGACTGAGCAGGGTTTTCCCTCAGCTCCATTTCTGCATCTTGCTAAGAATGAGCTCTATTCAAGGAGGCTAATTTTTCCTCTATGAATAACTTCTGGTGGCCCAAACACTACATCCTTAGGATAAACTCAGCTGAGCCTCTGAAACATAGAAGATAGAGAGTTTATGTAAATTTGGGAAATTCTCATCAAATATATATACCCGCACACAGAAAAAAAATGTTTGGAAACAACTCAGTATTAAAGGTTTACCCAATTGTGCTTTGTTTGGTTTCATTTGTTTGTCAATGCCCAGGCAGAAACATCTTTGTTAGGAGGCTGAAGGCAAATCCTGCTGCCATATATAATTAGTTTAGCTACTGAGGAAAGATTGAGATACTATACAAAGGGTGAAAAACAGTCTGATGCATTTTCTTAATAGCCTCCTGTGGTGGGAGGTAGGGGAATGGGTTGTCAAAATGCAATCCCTTAATCCTAATTTGTAAAAATACTGTGGAGAATTTTAACTCTACAATCTTTCCAACATATTTGATTTGTTCACATAGAACAGCAATCTAGGTCTCAGCCCTGAGTTAAAATGTCTTTTCTTACCAAGACTACTAAATAAACATTTAGCATAGAATTCAATGCAATTAGCATATTTTTGAATTTCATACTGGATTAATGGATTGCATAAATAAACAAGGAGCTTACTGTCTTTCTTTTTGACTAATTTTGGTCTTATTGTAGAAGAAGCAAAAATGGGATCATCACTCAATCTTAGCAAGCAGAGTTGCAGAAAAATAAAGCCAACTTAAAAAGTAACGTGTACATGCACAAAAGCACACAATGTAAGTTTCTATTTGAAAGTTATTTTGAAGCCTGTCACTTTTGAGTCAATTCACAAGAAATGCCTACAGTATAGTATGTTTATCTCTTGAGCCCACACGTTGATCCTTTTATTGACGTGTATACAGAATTTGAAAGTGAACACCACAGGGAAATTCTACATCGAATTTCCTTACTCTTCTAGAAACCTAATGAAATGTGACTTCTTAAGATCAGACGGAGACATTAATGTGTCTGAAGAAATAGCAAGGGGCTGTGTCTGACATCCTCCAGTTAGACAGGGGCAGGAGAATTCAGCTCCACATCTGCCTGAGGATGAATCCGATGAGGGAAAGGCCTGACATGCTTCCACCCTCCATTCTTCCTTAACCTTTTCTGAGCCCGAGTTTTCCTCTCATGGCGCTTTACTTTTCTGATATGTGTGATAATCCATTGCCAAGGTCACAGAGAACTCACAGACAATATTCATAGTTTTGGGCTTTCCCAGGGAATTTAACAAGTTATGAAACAAAACAAAAAAACCAAAAAATCGTCTAAAGATCCAAACTGAATGCTGCCCAATCAGTTCTGACTCATGACTGTTGCTAGAACAGGAGAGAACTGCTCCTTTTGAGTTTCCAAGATTATAAAGATTTACAGGAGTGGAAAATTTTATCTTTCTCACATGGAGTGAGCGCCTAGCATTTTGAAACTGCTGCCCTTGAGTTAGCAGGCCAAGGGCTAACCCATTATACCACTAGGTCTCCTTTACAAGTTACAAATGAGGGTTAAAACGAAACAAAACATTGAGGACAGAGTCCTTTTGTCCAGAGCACCAATTCTCAGCCACAAAAGCAGGCATGTCTTTACGTTCTTCTGGCTCTCCGCCATCTGAGGCCTTGCCCTTCTTTTGCAAGTATTACAGCTCTGTTAGAGCTGATTAATTTCCAAAGGGCACCTTGCTCTGCAAGCCAGTCTCCTACCTGAAGGCGCTGAGCTTTACTCAGCCCATGGGCTGGAAAGTCATGGTCTTGATCTGCTAATCTCTGTCTCATGGGCATGGTGCTATGACATCGGAAACCTCCTTTGCAGGGTTCTCGCACATATTCCACTAGCAGGTCTTTTTTTCTTGGTGGTAGTGGATTGGTAGTGACTAGGTGGGGATTACAAAGATTATGGATAAAAAAGTCATACCAAGTAAATTCACTTCAGCATAGTTTCTAATAAATTATAATAGATATTGTTGTCAAAATCTTTCTCACTGCCATGAAATTGATTCTGCCAGTCTTTCTTTATCCAGAGGTATATCCTAAACACATAAATTGTTAGAGAAGAGGATAAATGAAAAGCTATAACTTGGGGTTTAGAAATTTATTTTCATTTTTCCCATAGATAGGTGATTTATTGAGGAAGGAGAAGGGAACAAAGGAAGAAGGATAGTATAGTGGGAAAAAAGCTAAGCAGAAATTTTTGTTTGTTTGTTTTTAAAGAAATTCTTTGCTGCCGAGTCAACTCTGACTCGTGGCAAACAACCACATGTGTTACGGAGTATAAATGACCTTACAGAATATTCTTGTCTGTGATATCTTTTCTTTAGTGTTTATGTATATAGATTCATAAAACAGGCAAAGGACAGCATTTGGTCCATAGGTCACAGTTTTCCTATTTCTACTCTCTAAAATAATTAAATATTAAGATAAGGATATTATATATACAGATATTCTGTTTTACATTTTCTTCATTGAAAGTCCATGTTGTGCTAGTTAGTTGCTGTTAATTTAGTTGCTGTTGGCAACCTAATGTATGAAGAACAACATATTTCTATGTCCTACACTGCCATTAAGATCATTGGTAGGTCTAAGTCCATTATTTCAATTTAACCCACTGAGGATATACCTTATTGTGGCTACTTCTCTTATCAAATATGATGCTTTCTTTTTACCTTTTGAATAGTTTTATTGAATACAGTCCACATATTGAGTTAGTTAAAGTTTATTGTGCCAACCTGGCTGATAAACATGTGGAGGGATAAATGGCTTTTCTACTTCTCGGATGTCTTGCTTTCTGACGATTGGACCATGGTGCAGTTGCCTTAGCCAGTTCCCTGCTTCAGCTGGCAAGGCTCACTTCCTGCAAGACATCTCTGAGGAAAAGCCACATGGACCTACCCTGATGCAGCCCTGGGTGCTGGAGCAGCCATGTGGAGACCCTTGGTAGTGCTGAGATGCTTACAAGTTCACTGATTCAGCTTTCCTCTTGCAGTCAGCATCATTGCGTCTGTTTTGTGAGATGGAGGAGGAATTTGTGGATTGGTGTCAGACATATGGGCTATAATGTTGGACTTGTGGGCTTGGGCAGCACTGGGTTGGGATGTTTTCTTGATGCACATTTACTCTTTATATAAAATTCTCCCTTACACATATGAGTTTCTGTGGATTTCTTTCTCTAAAGTGCCCAGACTAACACACATATCATACAATTCAATAGTTTGAACATATTTTAAAAACCACAAACCAACTCATTGCCAGTAAGTCAATTGTGACTCACAGCAACCCAATAGGACAGGTTAGAGCTGCACATAGGAGTTCCCAAGACTGGTTCACATGTTTCTCCTGAGGAGCTGGCTGGTGGGCTTGGACTGCTGACCTTGTGGTTAGCATCCCAGAGTTATGCAATTGTCACTATAGTCAATTTTAGAATATTACCGTCTTTCTTGTACTCATTATTATTACTCATCAATTCCCCTCAGCCTCCCCTGCCCAAGAAACTATTAATCTAGTTATTGTCTCTATAAATTTACCTAGATTGGAAAGAAAAATATCAAAATGAATAGAAAAATCACACCACTCCCAAAAAATTTCCAACATCAAGAACAAAATAAATCAGAAAAACCTCAGTTGGGAAGATAATAGAAAATAATAAAAACTAGAACAAATTACAAGTGGGTATAGGAAGAACAAGTGATTGGGTGTTGTATCTTAACTTAACTTGATGTGCTAATATTAGTCCACTTTCTAATGCACTCTCCCTGATAACAAGGCTGTTCACATCCCTGATCAAGGGTCTGAAGGGAATTCACCGCAGGCTTAATGGATTTGGGAACTCTGCAAATGGATTCTACGCTTTCACTGTCATCCATAGCCTTCTTGCAACTGGGTGCTCAGAATGTAAGCTCTAATGCCATTCCTTCCTCCAGTTTTGGATTTTATCATTTGCAGTTCTTGGGTCACACAGGCTGATGTATTTATTCTGTTTAGATTTAGCTGTCACCTCACTTAGATGGCTGCTTGTTTTAAGACAAGCCTTTAATAACCCAGACACTACTCTTTCTGAAGGCTTGATATAATATGCTTTCTTCACTACACTTTAATATAACACCTCTTCAGCAATCCCTCCATGAGGGAAAATATTGAGTAGTGCCACATCAAAAAAGCTGATTATTTTATTAGATTATGGCTACAATAAAAATTGATTCAAAATCCACTCAAGTATCTTTTCTTTATCCATGTTTCTAGTCCACTTTAGAGAAATTGTTAGCCTTTTATTGAGGAACCTTATAAACCCCACCACAGGGAGACATATGATAATTCTATTGATAATACCTTTAATTTAGCCAATGTTATAGAATTTAAAATACTGTTTAGAAAAGAAAGGTATACAAGTATAAGACAGCTTTTTAGACCAAAAGACATGGATTGTTGACCTTTACAGATAAAAAGCTCAAGTGACCAAGCATTACATACATAAGCAATGAGAATTAAAGATGGGAAAAAACATTCCATGATGCTAATTCACAAACACAGAATCATATTTGCTAAACTAAGACATGTCTGTGGTAGTTACATAATCTCTTGTCATTTTGAGACTGAAGAGTAAAGGGGTGGAGTTTAGTCTGACAAACAAGTCCCAGTTTGATGACTTCATTTGAAGGGACACTGGAGAGTATTAGTTCTCTGGAGGTGGGAGACAGGCTTATTCCCTGTTAGGCATTCCTTCTGACAAGACACATAAAGCTATGCTAGAGCCCTGGAAGCTGGAGGAGCCACGGGAGACCCCTGCCAGTCCTGAGATGCTTCTCCTGCCAATGGAATCACAAGACTTTCCACCCATTGGCCTGTGATCTTCCTGCATTTAGCATTATTGAATGGCTGTATGAATCTAAAGAAAAATTTATGGACTAGTATTGGACCTATCAGCTAATATTGGGTTTATAGACTTGATCTTGACTTGACTGGGGTGTTTTCTTAATGTACCATTACTCTTTTATATAAAGCTCTTTCTCACACACATATGCATGTTTATGAATTTGTTTCTCTAGTCTACCCAGACTAAAACAATGATATAAAAAGCAAAGAGAGCATGAAGATAGCAAATATATGGTAGTCCCCAGCTGCCATTCAATGGGCTCCCTCACAGGAAGAAATCTGAACTAAAGTCTAACAACCTCCAAATTCATAACCTTGGGATAGAAGTCATATGCTTCTTCTCACATCAGGATGTTACAATCTTAAGTCCAAAGGAATATTTCAGTTCATTTTTCCCCTTAAACCATTTTATTGGGAGCTATTACAGATATATCATTCCATATTGAGGTAGTTAGTTTATTGTGCCAACTTGGCCAATAAACATGTGGGGTTAATTGAAGGGTGGGGGGATAGATGGCTCAGTGAGCCTCACCTTTCTAGTCCTTGGGTCTCTCGCTTTGTGATGGTCAGACCAGGGAGCAGCTACCTTAGCCAGTTCCCTGCTTCAGTTGGCAAGACTCACTTCCTGTAAGACATCCCCAAGTAGAAGCTGCATGGACCTACCCCGATGCAGCCCTGGGTACTGGAGCAGCCATGTTGAGAGCCTTGCTAGTGCTGAGATGCTTACATGTTCACTGATTCGGCTTTCCTCCTGCAATCAGTGTCATAGTGTGTACTTTGTGAGATGGAGGAGGACTTTGTGTATTGGTGTCAGACATATGGATTAATGTTGGACTTGTAGGCTTGGGCAGTGCTAGGTTGGGATGTTTTCTTGATGCGCACTTATCCTTTATATAAAACTCTCTAATACATGAGTTTCTGTGGATTTGTTTCTTTAAAGTACCCAGACTAACACATAGTTATATCACATCAAGCAGTATTGTACAATTGCTAACACAATATATTTCAAAATATTCTCTTCCTTCTTGAACTCCTTGATATCAGCCCCCGTTTCTACAACCCCTCCCCTACTGTACCCCCAGGAACACTTATTATACTCGTTTTCTATATAGGTTCATCAATCCTGGAAAACCTAAAAACCGTTGACAAAAATTGTAGAGTGCTATTCCAATGACAAAATACATCAGACATCGTCCCCAATAAGAAAAACAAAAAATCAAAAGTAAATGTTGAAAACCAGATCAGGCTCAACATGTATCAGGGGTGGGGGGTGTCAGCTGACAGGGTAGTAACTGTTCAAGTCCGGTTTATCATTTTCATTTCCTATAGTCATTTGTCCAGTGCACTTTGTTTGGTAACCAATATATCCTCCATTATGGGTAGAAGGAAATCATTGGAGGCTTATTTCCTGTGTAGCCATTATGTGATGTCTTTGTTATGGCAATTGGTCTTTCCCTGTGCTGTGTTTAAGTTACCCAATCCAGTTTTACCATCTGCACTTCTTTAGGAATGCTATGATTGTATTTCTTCTAAGATTGATCTGTTTATTCTTCTTGCACTTCAGGTATTGTAATAGTCTTCTCCAACACCACAATTCAAAAGCACCAAACTTTCTTCTACCCTTCTCATTGTTCATATTCAAATGCACACGAGGCAATTGAAAAGACCACAATTGAAGTTAAAAAGACCTAACTAATCAAAATGACATATTTCCTTTTTCTGATTTTTTTTTGGTTCATGAAATTAATGTATTACATCATCAAGATTTATTCTCTTAGCAACTTCATTTTATTTTATTTTTTAATAATCATTTTATTGAGTAGCTCTTACAGATCTATAACAACCCATAATTCAATTTTATATTAAACATACTAGTACATATATTGCCATTATCGTTTCCAAAACATTTCCTTTCTACTTGAGCCTTTGATATCAGTTCTTCTTTTTCCCTTACATTATCTGGTGTCAGCTTGTGAAGGGATGGAGTCTAGCCTGTCAATCAGGTCGTAGCTTTATGACCTCATTTGGGGGCACCACAGAGATAAATAACTTGCTGGAGGTGGGACAAAGATACTCTCCCTGCGAGACATTCCTGTTGACAAACTTGATGGAGCACCGCTCATGCAGCCAGAGCCCTGGAGTTAGAGGAACCACATGGAGACCCCTGTCAGTGCTGAGATGTTTCCATCGCCACTGGATCCACAGGACTTTCCACCCACTGACTTGTGATCTTCCTGGATTTGGCATCATTATACAAGGCTGTGTGAAGCTGAAGAGAAAATTATACACTGATATTAGACATATTGTCTAATATCGGACTAACAGACTTGATTTGGACTGGGCTGGGATGTTTTCTCAATATTCAACTGCTCTTTTATATAAAACTCTTTCTTATACACATATGACTGTCTATGAATGTGTTTCTCTAGTCAACCTGGACTAACACACTTCCCACCCCCTCACCCTCATGAATCCTTGATCAATTACATATTATTACTGTTATTTTGTATTTTACGCTGTCTGTTGTCTTCCTTCATCCACATTTCTATTATTCATCACCCTTGGAGTTGTGTTGGGTGTATTATATATCTAACCTTATGTTCAGTTCTCCCTCTCCCCCACTCTCCCAATTATCCTTATGGTATTTGTACTCCCATTACTGTCCCTGAGGGGTATAGTCCAGTCTAGCTGGATTTTTAAGGTAGAACTGGGTCATGACAGTGGAGGCAGGAAGCATTCAGGAACTAGAGGAATGTTGTGTGTTCCACCATCAGTGCTATATTGTACCCTGGTAATTATTTAAATATTATTAAAATAATATTTTAATATACAAATATTAAAATTTAAAATAATGTTTTACTCTGTCTTCAGGGAAATTTTACCTAGCAAATTAAGGACAACATTTCAGTTTGAGAGGAGAGGAGAGTATCTAATAGTATATTTGATTGGTTTGATGGTGTGGGAGTTTCATGATGGCCTGTAAGTCTGGTTGAAGTTCCAGACATACCTTGGATTTTATAGACCAAAGTATCCCTTGGCATGTAAGTATGGAGTTCTCAGGTTCTAGGTCATGTGAACGGTAGTCTAACTTAAATTGTCGAGATAGAGATTCATCAGTTCCCAGACGTGAGCCATAACAGATGAATGAAGAGGAGGCCAGATCCCTCGAGTAAATACCTCATTGCACTGCCTAATGTGTACTTAAATATTTTCTTCATTCTGCCCCAAATGGTTCTTTTTCCTTTTACAAAAGTTGCAATTCAGCAGGCAAATGGAAATAATGAGACTTTTCAGGATTACTGGACATTGGCTCTAAAATGACACTATTTCCAATAGACCCAAAACACTGTAGGTCCACCAGTCAGAATGGAAGTGTATGGAAGTCAAGGTATTAATGGAGTCTTATCTCAGATTTAGTCTTACAGTGGGTCCAGTGGGTCCTCTAACTCATCCTGTAGTAATTTTCCCAGTTCCAGAATGGACAATTGGAATAGACATACTCAGCATTTGGTAGAACCCCATATTAAATTGCTGACATTTGGAATAAGAGCTATTATGATATGAAAGCTAAGTGGAAGCAATTAGTACTTCTTTTACCTAGGAAACAATAAACCAAAAGCAGTCCTGGAATGATTGTAGAGATAATGCCACCATCAAGGATTTTAAGAATGCAGGGAAGGAGGTGGGTAATGCCCACTGCATCCACATTTAACATGTCAATTTGACCTGGAAAAAATAAATGGATCTGGGAGACTAATCATGGATTATTGTAAGTTTACTTAGATGGTGATTTAAATTGCAGATGCTGTTCTAGATGTGGTTTCATTGCTTGAGCAAATTAATATATCTTCTGGTATCTGACATGCAGCCATTGATCGGGCCAATGACTTTGTTCGCAATTCTTGTTTTGATGAATTATCAGATCAGACACAGTTAGCTTTCAGCTGACATGGGCAATGTGGCAGTTACATAATATCCTGTCAACTTGAGTGAAGGGGTGGAGTCTAGCCTGTCAATCAGGTCATAGCCAATGGTGCTTCTGTGTTGGCATGGACACAATTTCTATGCTTTGTCTTCTTGCTGACAAGCCACATGGAGCTATGCTGATGGTAGCCAGAGCCCTGGAGCTGAAGGTGTCACATGGAGACACATGCTAGTGCTGAGATGCTTCCACCGCCACAGGATCTACAAGATTTTCTACCCACTGGACTGTGATCTTCCTATATTTGGCATTACATGTGTTGCATGAGTCTGAAGATGAATTTATAGACTTGTACCAGACATATGGACTAATATTGGACTTATGGACTTGATCTGGTCTGGACTGGGATACTTTCTTAATATACAATTACTCTTCGATAGAAAGTTCTTTCCTATATATATTTGAGTGTCTCTGAATTTGTTTCTCTAGTCAACCTGGACTAGCACAGGCAATAATACAGTATCACTGTCTTCTCTTAGGGTTATATCGAATATCCAGTACTATGTCATAGTTTAGTACTCAGGGATTTGACCACCTTTTTCTCCCATAAAATATCACACTGGTCCATTATCCTGGTGACATTATGATAATTGAACCTAATAATGAAGAAGCATCAATGACTTACTGGTAAAACATCCATGAGTTACAAGCTGGGAAATTAACCTGACAAAAGTTCTGGTGGTTTTCACCTCAGTGCAATTCGTACAGGTCCAGTGGTATCAGGCATGTTGAGATACTCCTACTAAAATAAAGGATAAGTCACTTTATCTGACTCCTCCCACAACAACAACAAAAAAGGAGCTACAGCACGTGATGGACTTCTTTCAATTTTGTACAAAATATATCCCTCATTTGGGTGGGCTATTCCAGCCTGTTTATCAAGTGATTTGTAAAGCTGTATCTTTGCGTGGGGTTCAGAATAAGAGAAGACTCTGCTACAGGTTCAGACTTCTGGGTAATCTGGGTCCAATGGTGCTTGAACTATCTGTGGCAGATAGAGATGGAATTTGAGATCTTCGGTAGGCTCCTATTGGTGAATAACAGCGTAGGCCCTTAGTATATTGAATCAGAGCCCTGATTATCTGCAGACAACTCATCTTTTGAGGAACAGTTTTTGGCTTGTTACTGGGTCTTAATAGAGACAGAATGCCTCACTATGGGCCACAAAGTCACTATATGCCAGAACGGCCTGTGGAAGGTATACAATTTCATGTAAACTTGATAAAAGAATAAAGGGATGGAGTCTTGTTTGTCAATCAGGTCACAGCATGATGATACCTCCTTGTGGAAGTTGGCTTCTCATGAGGATTCTGAGAAGTTTCTCTCTCTTGATTCTGCCATCAGAAGAGGTGGGCTATTGTCTCTTTCTGTTGCATATTCCTGTTGACAAACTACATGGAGCCACGCTGATGGTAGCCAGAGACCTGGAGATGCGTCCACTGACATTGAGTCCACAGGACTTTCCACTCACCGGCTTATGATCTTGCATTCAGTATCATTGCGTGTGCTGCGTGAGTCTGAAAAAGAATGCATGGGCTAATATCAGACTTATGGGCTAATATTGAAATTATGGACTTGGTCTGGACTGGGTTGGGATGTTTTATTGATGCATAATTACTTCTTGATATAAAGTACTCTCTTACACATGTATGAGTGCCAATGAATTTGTTTCTCTAGTCAACCCAGTCTAACACACTGCCCATCAAGAACTGGGTGTTGTTACAAGTATACTATATGAAGAAGTGGCCTAAATGTCTCTCGCATTCACTCCTGTCACATTACCTTCTTTCTCCTCGTCTGTACTGATGGCCTCATGGGAATTTCTTCATGATTGGCTGGGTGAGAAAAAGAAAATTAATGCTTGGTTTACAGATGGTGTTGCAAAATATACAGTTACCACTTGAATGTGACAGCAACTGTACTATATAGCCTCTTTCTGGGACTTCCCTCTAGGACAATGGTGTGTGGACATGACCTTCCCCTGAGGATTCTGGAGAACAGTGAAGGGAAATCCTTCCAATGGAAAGAACTTCCGGGAGTACACTTGGTTGTTCATTTGTTTAGAAGGAGAAGTGGCCAGATATGAGACTATATACTGTGGTCAATGATTTGGCTGGATGGTCAAGGACTTGAAAGCATTATTAGAAAACTGGTGACAAGATGTGGGAAAGAGATATAAGACTAGAACTCTCTAAATGAGTGTTTCTCAACCTGTGGGTAACGACCCCTTTGGGTGTCGAACAACTCTTTCACAGGAGTCGCCCAATTCATAACAGTAGCAAAATTACACTTATGAAGTAGCAACAAAACTAATTTTATGGTTGGGGTCACCACAACATGATAAACTTTACTAAAGGGTCGCGGCATTAGGAAGGTTGAGAACCACTGTTCGAAATGGACCAAACTATAATAGATACTTGTGTCTCATGTGAATGCTTACCAAAGAATTTCCGTAGCAGAAAAATATTTTAAGAATCATGTGAGTAGGATGACACATGCTGTGGAAAATAGTCATCCTCTTTCTGCAGCAATTCTTTGGGGGAAATTGCCTCATGGAATAATAAGAAAAGTGGTCATTGTGCCATGGGGGAGGTTTCTGTGTGGGCTCAGCCACATGGCTTCCCACTAACAAGATTGGCTTGGCTACTGACACAGCTGAATGTCCAACCTGTCAAAAGAAAAGACAAATGCTGGGTTCAACATATGGGATTAATACTCTGGAAAATCAACCAGCAATCTACTTTCAGGTAGATTACATGGGACCACTTCCATCAAGGAAAGAGAAGCTTTTTTTTTTTTTTTTTACTGGAAAAGGAACTTAGCTCTGGATATAGATTTCCCTTCTTGGTGTGCAATTCTTTGAGAATTCTTCTTACAGAATGCCTTATACACCAGTACAGTATACTGTACATCAGTGCCTCAGATCCAGGGACTCATTTCACAGCTAACAAAATTCAACAATGAGCCATGGCTCATGACGTTCATTTGTCTTGCCATGTCCCCCAACATCCTGAAGCAGCTGCTGGCTTTATAAGTTGGTGGTAAGACCTTATTAAGATAGGGTTATGGTGTCAGCTAGGTGGAAATACCTGACAGAGTTGGGGAAATATTCTCAAGGAGGCCATACATGCTTTAAACCAAAGTACAATATATGGTGCTTTTGCTCCAATAGCCAGGATATGTGGGTTCAGGAACCAAAGACTGGAAATAGGAGTGGCACCCCTCACTGTTACCCCTAGTCCCCATTCAACACGTTTTTTCTTTCTGTCCCTTTGACCTTACACTCTTGGACTTTGGCAGTGTTACTTCCACAAAGAGGAATACTTCCACTTAGAGATGCAAAACTGATTCCATTGAATTGAAAGTTAATAATACCTCTTAGACTCTTTGGATACCTCATGTCTCTTGATTAGAAGACAAAGAAGGGGGTTGGTGTACTAAATGGTATGATTAAACCCGACAACCCAGAGACACCATATGGATATTACATAATGGAGGTAAAGAAGAATAAGTCTGGACTCCAAGATATCTTAGGTTGTCTTCTAGTACTACCACTTTGTAAGTAAAGTCAAAGGTAAACTACAGAAACACAATTTCAAAATGATGAATAGTCCAAATATTCCAGGAATGAAGGATTGAATCACCACGTGAAGATTTTCAACTACCTAAGGGGCTTGTAAAAAGCAAAGGGGATACAGAATATGTGATAGGAGATTTTAGTTGTATCATGTTAGGCATAGGTATTATTTTATTATTGTCTTGATTTAGAGATCATGTATGATTTAAGGATATCTTTATATATGCCAAGTAGACAAGTGTTGCACTTTGATAGTTAGGTTTTGTGTCAACTTGGCTGTGTAAGAATTCTTGAAGTTAAGGCCTAGTAATCCCCCATGATGTGATCTAACACACTGTAATGAAATCCATGATTAGATCTACTGTGACCAACCAATCAGTTTTAAGAATATTAAAGTGGAATACAACCATCTGGACTAGACAGGACTTACCCACTTCTACAGCTGTGTGAGTCATTTTCTCTCTATATCTTGTTCTCTTAACACTCACAAACACATCACTGTTTTTGTTTCTCTAGAAAAATAACTAGCCTAATACAGCCTCTTGTTTTATTCTCTTTCAGTAGTGCATTGCCTATTGTCTTTCCATACAAGCTTAGTGATTAATTTCCCCATTTTAGTAAAGAATGTTGGAACTTGGATTTGAATTGTATTGTATCTATAGATCACTTTGGATAGTATTGATATTTTTATGATATTAGCTCTCTCAATCTATGAGAATGGTATATTTTCCCTTTTTTATAGATCTTTAATATCTTGTTCAAAGCTCTCGTGGCAGTATGGATTAAGTATTGGGCTGCTAAATACAAGTACGTTTATTCAAATCCACCAGGAACTCTGCAGACGGACATTAGGCTTTCTGCTTCTGTAAAGCATTATAGCCTAAGAAACGCACAGAGTCAGTTCTACCCCTTCATATAGAATCACTGGGAGTTTGGACTCTAAGTCCATCACTGGGAGTAAAGGACTCTAAGGCAGTGAGTTCATTCTGTTTTATTTTCAGTCTCTTGTATTTGTGTTTTATAATTTTCACTGCATTTCTAGTTTATTCATTACTATTTTACCATTTGGGGTACTATTACAAGAGGTATGGTTTTCCTGAATTTCTTTTTAGAATTCTCTTTGCCGGTGGAAAGGAGTCCTCATATTTTGGAGGGTTGCTCTTGTACACTACAACACTGTCAAACCCTTCTATCAGATGTACTAGATTTCTTGTTGAATCTTTGGCTTTTTCTTGGTATAGGATCACGTTGTTCTTAGATGCTGTCCATTAGGTTCTGACACATAGCAACAAAATGTACACAAGTGAATCCAGTACAACACAGAACACAGTACAACTAAATGAAATCGATTCTAGCCCTGCACCATCCTCATAATTGTTCTTAGGTTTGAGCCCATTATTACAGCCATGACATCAAGGGTTTTCCTCTTCTTTGCTGTCCCTCTATTTTACCAAGCATGACGTCCTCTTCCAGGGACTAGTCTCTCCTGATAACAGGTACAATGTACGTGAGACAGAGTCTTCCCAACCTCAATTCTAGGCAGCCTTCTGGCTGTGCTTCTGAGACAGATCTGTTTGTTCTTTTGGAAGTCCATGGTTCTTCTCCAGGGCCATAAGTCAAATGAATTGATTTTCTGTGGTCTGTCTTATTCAATGTCCAGCTTTCACATGCATATGAGACACGTGAAAATACCATGGTGTCAGCTTGAACTTTTATGAAAATGCAGGGGTAAAGTCCAACCTGTCAATCAGGTATGATGATGTCTGCTTGGGGGTCTGGTCTTCTTATAAGAAACTGGGAACCTCTTCTCTCGGTGTCCTTTCACTTTCCTAGCTGCTGGAACTCTGATTATTGGCCTAGTTTTGAGAATTCTGCTTTTCTTTGAGTTTCAATTCATACTGAAGGGTTAAGTCCTTCAGTGATTGCTTCACCATCTTCATTAGCAAGTGCTTAAAGTCCTCTTCACTTCCAGCAAGCAAGCATATGTCACCTGCATATCACAAGTTGTTAACATGTCTTGCTCCAATCCTGATGCCACATTGATATTCACATAATGCAATTTATCTGAATATTTGCTCAATCTACAGATGGGATAAGTATGGCGAGAGTATACAACCCTGTTGCACACATTTCTTGATTTAAAAGTGTGCAATATTCCCTCATTCTGTTTACACAATGCCTCTTGATCCATCTGTAGGCCCTGCATAAGCACAATGAAGTGTCTGAAATTTCCATTCCTCTCAAGTCTATCCGTAGTTTGTTATGTTCGACACAGTGAAGGACATTTGAGGTATAGAGTATAGAATTGTATCATTTGTGAATAATTTCACTTGCCAATTTGGTTATATATTTTTTCTTGACTTATTGTCTGGCAAAGATATGACTAATACTGTATGTAATAAATATAAAAAAGTAATAACAAAAGGCTTTCCTGTTTTAATGTCTTTCTTAAGGAAAGGCTTGTTGTTATTTTAGTGAGATTTTAATCAAGAAAATGTGCTGGATTCTATATTTCCTTATCACAGGGGGTTCTTTAATATGTTTTATGTATGCAGTGAATTACATTGATTTGCTTGTTGAACCACCTTACCATTTCTGGTAATGAATCCCACTTGATTATGATATATGATTTTAAAATATGTTATTGAATCATATTTTCTACCATTCTATCTCTTGAGTGGTGCATTTTATGTTTGAGTTTATAAATTTCTACTTGTTGTTAATATTAAATTTAGCTATTGAGTTGGTTGATTTATTCTTATACTACACAGAATAATTTCCTTTTCCATAAATTATAGAGACTACCTAGTGCTGAAAGGTATGCCAATGGTAATTCAAATACCACCAAGGTCACCGGAAGTGATCAGGTTTCGGCTGAGATTCAAGACTAGGACCAGACTGCTAAAAAGGAATATGGTGTCCCTTTCAGATGAATTCGCCACTGAACACACTGATAGCATTGGCACATTGTCAGTTACTGAAAATCTAATAAACAGAAGTAGAACATTGTCCGAGATAGTGACAGAAGATGAGGACATCAGGTCAGAAGATACTCAAGGTGTGGCTGAGGAAAAGCTACCTTCTCAAAGGGAAGTATACCGTCATGACCAGGAGTAAAGTCTGTGAAATAAAGTCTTCGGTACCTTCATTAGTTGGCGTGGCATGATTCAAATGAGAACAGACAGCTGAAAGCATCTCTTATGAATCAAAACACACAATCTACAAAATATGAATCTACTAAGTACAAACTATGGAAAATTGGAAGTCATAAAAATAAAATGGAATGCATACAGATTGATATTCATGGCATTAATAAGCTGAAATGGGCTAGCATTGGTGATTTTGAAACAGAAAATCTGGTTTTCTGTGCAAGCAATGACAGATTCTAGAAGATTGACATTGTATTTATCATCAAAAAGGACATTCCATGGTCTATCTTAAAGTACAATGCTGTCTGTGATAGGAAAATATCTATCTGAATACAATGAAATCCAGTTAATACAACAATCATTCAAATCAATGCACCAATCATTAAAGCTGATGAGGAAGAAATGGAAGAATTTTGTCAACTTCATCAGTTTTGAATTTGTCAAACATGCAATCAAGATGCACTGATAATTATTGGCTATTGGAATACAAAAGTTACAAAAAAAGAGGAAGAAATAGTAGTGGAAAATATGGCCTTGGAGATAGAAATGAAGCTGGTGATATAAGCAGACAATCCTAAACTTGCTTTTAATCATAGGGTATCCAAGGTAAATGAAACAAATGATTAAATAAAAGAGTTGGACAGTAAGTATCAAAGGGCCCATTGAGAAGACAAAGTATTAAAAGAAATGTACAAAGCCCTAGAGCTAAAAAACAAAAAAGAAAGATCAAGCTCAGCATATACTCAACTGAAAAAATTGAGGGAAAAATTCAAGCCTTGAGTAGCAGTAGTGAAAGATTCTTTGAGGAAAATATTGAATGATTCAGGAAGTATGAAGAGAAGATGGAGAAAATTCATAGAGTCAAGAATCTACAAAGAACTAGCTAACATTCAGCCATTTCAAGAGGCAGCATAAAGCAAAAAAAAAAAAAAAAAAGTGGTACTGAAGGGAAACATCCAAGCTATATTGAAAGCGTTATTGAAAAACAAGGCTCCAGGAATTGATGAAGGAATTGAAATATTTCAATAAGCTGCCGAAGCATGGGAAACACTGACTCACCTATGCCAGGAAATTTGGAAGACAGGTACTTGACCAAATGAATGAAAGAGATACATATATGAACACATTCCAAAGAAAGGTGAACAAACATAATGAGCAAATTATAGAACAATATCAATAAAGGACTTGCAAGTAAAATTTTGCTGAAGATTATTCAAGAACATGTGCAGCATTACATTGATGTGGGACTTTCAAAGATTCGGGCCAGATCAGAATAAGATATGGAACAAGGTAAATCCTTTGCTGACATCAGATTGATCTCAGCTATTGTGTTCCATTGACAATGTGTGGGTCGTAATACTGTGGATAGCCTTGAGAAGGATGGGAATTCCAGTTGTGTGCATGTGCAACCTGTACATGGTTCAAGAGGCAATTGTCTAAACTGAAAGAAGGACTACCCAGGAAAGGTGTGTTTCGGTGTTGTGTCCTCTCACCACACTATTATTGTGTGTTGAGCAAATAATCAGATAATTTTGGCTATATGAAAAAAATGCTGTATCAGATTTGGAGGAAGGCGTATTATCAACCTTCAATATGCAGATGACATAACTTTGCTTGCTGAAAATGAGGAGGACATGAAGCACCTGCTGATAAAGATCAAGAATTTCAGCCTTAAAATGGATTACAATTCAATGTAAAGAAAACCCAGATCCTCATGATTGGATGGATCAGTAACATCGTAACAAAAGGAGAGAAGATTGAAAATGGCAAGGATTTCATCTTACTGGGAGCTGCAAGAAAGGCTCATGGAAACAGGAGGTGAGAGATCAACTGATTCGTTACATTGGGTAAAGCTGTTGAATGAGACTTCTTTCAAGTATTGAAGAACAAGGGTGTCACTTTGAGAACTAAGGTGAGCTGAACCCAAGCCATGGTTCACCCTATATTCTTGTGAAAATTGGGCATTGGATATTGAAAACTAAAGATAAATTGATGCCTTTAAATTACTGTGGTGGTAAAAATGATTGAAAGTACCATTCTCTAATAAAAGAACAAGCACATATGTCTTGGAAGGTGTAGAAGCAGAGTACTCATTCGGAGTGAGGATGTGGAGGCTTTGTCTGACTTATTTTGGGTAAATTATTAGGCGAGACAAGTTACTGGAAACGCACATCGTGCTTGCTCAAGTGGAGGGAGAGTGGAAAGAAGAAGCCCCTAATGAGATACATTGGCTGCAACAGTGAGCTCAAGCATCACCGTTGTGAGGCTGGTGCAGGGCCCCACAGTGTTCCATTCTGTTATTCACAGAGCTGCTATGCATTGGCAGCAACTTGAACACACCGAGCAGACACTACAAGCAGAATCAGAGAGCCTTCCTGAAGACCCCTAGTGATGTGGACACATGGTAGGAATCTCTCCCACCCTTTTCCTTAAAAAAACAACAACAAAATGATCTATCTATCTATCTATCTATCTATCTATCTATCTATCTATCTATCTATCTATCATCTATCATCTATCTATCATCTATCTATCAATAGATAGATATACAGAGAGAGAGAATAAAGAAAGGAAGGAAGGAGACAAAAAAAAGCAACTTTTCAGTACTTGCTGAACATTACTCTTTAATACTGCGTAGTTTCTACAATTTTCTACTTTTTCAAAGTTATTTAACTGTATTCCCCACTCCATAGAGCCTGGAAAATTGACCACATTTATGTTTCTGGAAAATTTGTGGGATACCATTGTGTTCACTCATTGAATTGTTGCCATTGTAGCATTTGGTGAGTATTCCTGGAATCTCAGCTTTCCTGGCCTTTAAAGAAAGTGGGATTAGATACTTGTATAAATTTCAGGATAATGCATTAAAGTCCTAAGTCAGGTATTACAACTTACAGGGTTTTTTAGACAAAGTAGTATGTAGATTTAGAGCTATGAAAAAGGGCGGATTCATTAGGCACACTTACATATTAGCAATAATATGCTCTAGCTTCAGCTTAAAAGATTTCTCATCATATAACTAATAATCGTATATTACTGTCTCCCTTCTTAACTTTAAGTTTAAACAATCAAATTTAATAATGTCACAGACAATTTAAAATACTTGAGAAACATTTTATCTCATTAATGAACAATGCAACACCCATGACTCAAGAAACACAAATCTTCATTAACATAATTGACTAACATCTGCTTTACTACGTGAAAATAATGCAGAAAATATAATTAATTGGAAAATTCTCAAAAACAATAGTTTTAGATTTATTTCTAATTTACTATAGATTATAAAATATTTTAATGTGATTTCTTAGTGTGAGTTTTTAGTAATCTGACTGAAATGTTAATTAAATATCTTATCGCTGGATGATATTATTGACAATAAATTTAAAATTTTTACCTATTTACTTTTCAAATCCATGATGCAACATGATTCTACTATTTTCAATATATTATTGAAGCATAATTCAAGCTTTCTTTTGGATGACTTTATCTATCTTGGTGATTGATGTCTAAGAATTTTGATTCCACTCTATCATACTGCTAAATGTTATCTTTGACAATGATATGTATAGCTTATATTTACGCATTATAAATATTCCTTTTATTTTTTGAAATGTAAAATAATGTGTCTATGTCACTTGATACTGGTTAGTATATTTATATTTAGATAGGGAAATATTCTCTAACTTTAATCCTCAGGAAGAATGAATCTTTATGAAAACCTCTTGTTTTGCAAAATAATTTTCTCATAGGTCCATTAAATAGTCCATTAAATGGTAATAATTCATATGCATTTCAGTTAGGAATTAAACATACCAGATGGTTTATAGCACAGTTGACTTCAGCCATTTAGAATGTTATTCATAAACATTTGTCATCTTAAATCTTGTCATGAATTTCTCTCTCATGCCAGTTGTTGTGACTTTTTCTTTTCAGAGACATGGTTTCTTATATGATAGTAACATTGTCATTGCTAATTTTATCTTCCATAAGCTTAAATATCTCCCTAATTAGATTTCCAGAATAAAGCCAAAGGTTCCTATAAAACTTTGTAATATAACCTTTAAACCAGTTTTATACAGCTTGTAATCCAATAATTAACTATGGCCTCAAGAAGTCAGAGATTAAAGTGAAATAAATTAGATCTTGAAAAAATATATAATCCTACCATTAATGAAATAGATGTTACAACTAATATTAGATCTTTTATTTTCAAAATGTGATATTTTTGAAAGACGTGTCTTCACATAAGGAGTACATAATGATAATATACCTCTCATCAGGTTAGTATGATCTTAAAATCTAACATTATTCTTTAGTAAAATAAATGCATAGAGAATTTTATTGCCTGCAAATTCAGCTTCCATATTAACATGCTGATCTAGGATGCATTAGAAGTCAGCACTGTCAGCAAAATGGAATATATTTAATTTTAAAATGTAGATTTTTGGATTATAAATAAATTTTAGGTTTTATGAAATTCATCTGAAACTGAGACTCAAATTTCATATATAATACACCATGTGAAATATGACAATTAAATATGAGAGTATAAGTACAATGAGTTGCTTGGCAGTACTTACTACAGAGTGTGTTTGCACAATCAATGTCATTGTATGACGTCTTCTGCTTGTCTTCTTAGAGCATATCTTTTAT
This sequence comes from Echinops telfairi, assembly GCF_000313985.2. Classification (NCBI taxonomy): domain Eukaryota; kingdom Metazoa; phylum Chordata; class Mammalia; order Afrosoricida; family Tenrecidae; genus Echinops; species Echinops telfairi. The sequence goes on along the minus strand of NW_022111324.1, from coordinate 34,940,548 downwards.
GCACACATGGAGTAGAGTCCGCAAACGGCTCAGAGACATACGTGCATGCCCCTGTGTACCAGGGGGCTTTGTTTTTTTTGAAAAACATTGCAGCACTGACCCTTCCGCTTTCTACAGCATGTAATAGAAAGTGCATGTGATGTGTTAAAACAAGGGTATATTTAAAGTTCCCCAGATGCCTGCAAATAAATACCACAAATGGAATATTTTAAGAAGCCTCTGAAAATATTTGTAAACAAATTATTATGAGATTTTTTTAACTCTAGGAATTATTAATTTTGTACTTCATTATGGAGTATGAAACTTGTCCATATGCTTACAGGAATTAGTTCTCCAACTTTTCTACTATCCAACTGGAGCATTTATTTTAAATATAACTTTTCAAAATAGAATTATTTTAACAAATATTCTGGTATTCTGCTTAGATCACCATTCTGGACATTTCCAGCATGATTGTATAGGAACTAGCTTTTAAATGGTTATATCAAGCATAATTTTTTAACTTGAATTTTAAGGCAAGTGCTCCCAGTTAAATATACTGTTTCTTTTATATTTTTGGTGAGTATGTTTAGGGAGTTTAAAAATCTTCCTTTTCCTTATGTATGTTATTTTTGGAAGCTTGGTAGGTATGAACTATCAGGCACAGTTACTCACTTCTCCCAGCATCTCTCTTTGGTTTTATTACAGATGGACTGTATTTCTCACAATTAAACACACACACACAAAATCAAAAACACAAAACCAGGAGCAACAACAACAAAAACGAACTGCCGTTTAGTCAATTCCAATGAACAGCAGCCTTGTCGGCCAGAGTAAATTGTTCCTGCGGATTTCCTCAGGTGAAAGCTTTAGGGGGGTAGAAAGCCTCATCTTTCTCCCAAGGTGGGTTTGAAATGCTTAATTTGCAGGTAACCATCTGGCTTGTAATGTCCTTTTAAACAGTGATTTTTTTTTTTATTCCATGAAAAAAATCTTCCTAAAAGAAGATTGGGGGAAGATTTTCTCTTCACAACTGCCCATGAGGAAGCTTTGAAGGACAGTTCACTTTGGTGTTCAACACTATCAGGCCATGAATCAAACTCAGTGCAGTCTAATCAAGTCCAAGCTGCTGTGGAATTGCCCCAGAGGGTTTCTATATTAGGCCAGGTTGTCTAGAGAAACAAAATCCAGTGAATATATATATATATATAAAATC
>NW_022111324.1:34931232-34938092 GCF_000313985.2 Echinops telfairi | reverse complement strand
CCAGAGAGGAGGTTATATGTAGCTCCCTGTGATCAATTCCCCCTTTCTACACCCTCCTTCCCTCCTGGTATCGCCACTGTCACCCCTGGTCCTGAGAGGTTCAGAGCTCATTTTATACACCACAAGAGTAGTGAAAAGTTGGACTTCAAAAGCCCTCTGCTTTGATATCTTACAGGAGGTATATCCCCTTACAAATGTCAGTAGCAAAAAAAAAGCACTTTCAAGCTTTCTTTTGGCAAGTGCCCGGATATGTATGCCATTCTATTTCCCTGAAGTCGTAGCCTTAATGACCTGTCTTTAATCTGTGAGTCTCATTGTCAATTTTCACTGTATGTACATCCAGGCATTTTCTGCCTTCCTGAATCTCAGCAAATATTTAGGCCCATCATATACCAGGTCTTTGCACTTTCACAATGCAGTGTAATCAATCCTCCACATCTTTCCATTTCTCTCACTGCCATTGACACATTGCCATTGCATCAAAAATAATGCAAAAGTAACTCTATACAATAGGGTAGAACTGCCCTTGAGCGTTTCCTAGATTGCGAAGCTTTATGGGAGTTTAAAGCCTCATCTTTCTCCCTTAGAATGGCTGTGGTTTCAAACTGCTGACCTTGCAGTTAGCAGCCCAAAGTATAACCATTACACCACCTGGGTTAGTTCCTGGGAATTCCCTTTTATGTTTTTTCTGTCCTCTTAAAACTTATTTTAGTGATTGTTTGTGAGCGGGGGTGGGGGTGGGAGGGATGAAGTAGTATCTATTCAGAACTCTAGATATGGGCTAGTTTAACCATTTATGGTCCTTTTTTTTGTTACAGGATGTTTTGATGTTTCTATAGTAGAGACTTACAGCCTCAGAAACCTTATACATTATTCCTATGTGGAATCAATTGAATGATAGTAGGTTTGGTTTTAGGTTTTTTGATTGTTTTAGCAGATATACACAGATTGAAAAGCATGTTATTTCCCCTCATGAACATTTTGTAATTTTGTTTTATATTACTGACCTTTGAAGCATTGTCCATCATTGCATTCATATTGGACTAGATTCCAAATTACATTTGTAGAGCAAATTTTGACTCTGGGCTCCATTGTCAGTCTTTATTTTGAGAGGCAGCAGTGTCTCTAAGTCAGGTTTCCAATTCTGATAGTCTTCATAACTTAACTTCATTCTTATTCTAAGTCATAGTTGTGTTAGTCTGTGTTGACTAGAGAAACAAATCCAGTGACACTCATATATGTGTAGAGAGAGCTTTATATCAAAGAGCAATTATATATTGAAAAAACATCACAACTGGTCCAGATCAAGTCCACAAGTCCAATATTAGCCCATCCGTTAGATACTCATCCATCAATTGCTCTTCAGATTCACATAGCCACTCACAATAATGCTGAATGCAGAAAGATCAGAGGCTGGTGGGTGAAAAGTCTTATGGATCCAGTGGCAGTGGAAGGATCTCAGCTCTGGTGTGGGTTTTCACTAGTGTCCTCCAGCTCCCCAAGTGCCTCCTCCACAAGAAGTTGAAGCAGACAGAGTATGGCCCACCTTCAGGGAAAAAGAGCGGAAGTTCCCCCCAATCCTCATGAGAAGGCCACACCCACAAGGAGGCCTGTGACCTGATTGCCAGGCTAGACTCCACCTCTGACCCTATTTATCAAGTTGACATGAAATTATGTAACTACTACAACTAGTTAATGCAAATGACTATAAAAAATATGGGTTTATATTTAACTTGAAAATAACAATTTTAATCCATGTTTGATGGAATTCTGACAAGATCTAGTTCCATGTCTAAGAATTTGAAAGATAAGAGTAATAACTATCATCCTTTGCTCAAGAATATGTAGTCCACAGTATATGGCAGTACTCTAAAATGTGTTTAAAAATTAGGGTCTGGAGAAAAAAAATGATGAATAAGACAATTTTTTTCATACGAAGCTTGGCAATTTTAATAGTGATTACTTCTGGAAATCACAGTTACCATTTTCTGTAAGAACATTTGCTTCATTGTACAGAATGCCTTTCTACCAAAATAGTTATTTTATTTTCTGTTGTTAAATGGTTTGACTTTTCACACATTTTATGAAGAGTAAAGAGAAAGAGGATTCATTTGTCTGAGGATAGTATTGGATATTTATTTATATAGTTCCCATCTTATTTTCAAACAAAATAAAAATGTAAATATGTCTCTCCTGTTTCACCAAATCACTGTAAATAAATAGAGGCAATTTGTTATTATAGAAATACTTTAGTGTTCGCTAAAAATCTTTTTGTTTCTTAAAAAATTTCTCTTTATGTGGTTTATTCTTGATTTTTTTGGACCCTTTCCTAACCAAGTGAAAGGAAAAATTTTCTAGAGATTGATATGGAATTTTTATATTAATAATTATGTATTTTGGGGCTGAGTTCTAAATGAATATTTAGAATGACTCTGAAGTTGGAGTAGATTGGCTACATAAAGATATGAAGCGATCATATTCCATAAAGGACACCCAGTGGTGCAGTGATTAATTGATCAACTGAGAACCAGAAGGCTATTTGCTTGAACCCCCTAGCCGCTCCCTGGGAGAAAGAGGTGATGGTTTCTTTCCTAGTTTACAAACTTAAAAGCCCATTGCCAGTTCAACTCCATCCTACAAGTGTTTTCATTTTTCTTCAGTTTATTATTTCTGGTGGTAGCATATTGGCACATTGGAACTATTTTCTAAACAGGGCCTATGACATCCAATACCATTGTTATAAATTGCTGAATTTTATTGTACATAAACATGCTCCAGACCAAAATTCAATTTAATAATTTTCCAGATGGGATCACTTTTAAAGCAAGTTAATTGGAAATATAGTTCAATATACTCCATTTAGTTCAATCCTATAGCTAAATAAATCATTGAGCCCTACATATTGATGATCCCTAAATGATAAAGCAGTTCAAAAATAATTAGTGCTTTTTCTACATGGTTGATAGCAAAATATGTTCCCTGCATCTCAAGATGTTTATCTCTGCATTGACAGGGCAGGGAGGTAAGATGAGTATGCCAATGGAATAAATGTTATGTATATCTCAATGGAGACGTGCATGTATACGGATTGCATACATATACATAGGGGGCCTCGAAAAGTTTATTAAAAAACAGATTGATAAGATAATGAAATTCTCTCACAATAGATCTAGATAGAGATGTACATATATGCATATAGATGCATGCATGCACATCAAAAAGTGTATTAAAAGCAGATTGAGAAGATAATGGAATTCTGTCACAAAGTTTTACAAAGTCCTCATGTGAGTGTATTAATTAGTTTTCCCTTTTATATGTAGACTTCAAAATTATGAGTCATGCTCAGAATATGTTTACTTAGATATATTCTAAATTGAGGTTAAAATTTCAAATGTTGAGTGATGTTTTCAGCAATATTGGGTTTGGAACATTGTAGTCATATAAACAGTAAATGTTGATCTCTGTTATATTCACTTCTGGGATTCTTTTACGTGGTAAGCACATGTCCAAACATCATGACAGAGACAAGAGAGGAAAGGGCTCTCTTATTTTGTGATCTAGTCTCAACCTTCAGTTGGTTACAAGCCACCATTGTGGCAGTACATACAGAAATTACATGTTTTTGTGAATATCCATATAAGACTGAACTATACGGGCTTTAAGTTCTATAGGGGCATTAAGTTATTTGACTAATTCATGCTTTAGACATAAGAATGTACAAATATTAGACTACAGATAAAATAGGTAGTACTTTACACCACCTGTCAATAAAAAAATTAAAAAATATATTTTCTCTATTCCATTTCCACTTAAGAATGAAATCATTTCTGCATTTTCCATTTGTCTAGTGTGTTTTATGCTACTGCATTCTTCTTATAGTTGTGACAGTTTGCATGCGAGTACTTGTATTGAATGTATTGCCATTCTTAAAGATACTTAAAAAAACCTCTTTTCATAGGAGAAATGTACAACCAATAGTCAAGCATCTTATCCTTGATCTTTATTTCACAAAAAGAGAGAGGCAGAAGCACTTGGGGGTTGTAACCTTCCATAGAGTCACAGAACTCCATCATCCTTATACTTATTGTGCGATATACAATCCCTTGAAAGGAGAAGGTGGTTACCGAAGTCATTCTCATCCTCCTCACTTCTCATGGCCTATATGAGCATCTTATATTTTTCTGTATTTATTCTGAGATTCTTTTCTCTGGTCATTAGGGAAAAAACTGAATTAAAACATTATCAGATGCCTTCCTGAAAAACAGGAAGAAGAGAAATGCCCACAGTGAATAAATTTACTTGATAAAAATAGAAAAACTTCTTATTTAAAAAAATAATGTTAATGGGACACTGACATTAACAAGTTTAATTTTTCAATATTAACAAAAAAGGGGTGACTGCAAACTTCATAGTATAATGAATGAATGGCAGCCTTTTTTCAGTCTGCGGTTTTCCTATTGATCAATTTTTACTTCTTCATAGAAGTATAAAAACAATAAAAATTCATTCTTAGTTTTTGAAATCCCAAGTTTTCTTTGAAATTCCAGGTGTCATAGGCTGACATTAAAATTTAGTTCGAAAAGAATATTTAAATATTGAATCTTCTCTCTGCAACATTAATCTAGTCAGATATATCAGGGATAGTCTAGGAGAGTTGGACAATGTGATAGTTAATTTTATTTCTTAACTTTGCAAAGGCATAGTGACCAAACATTAGTCCAAATGTTACCATAAAAGTAGGTATAGTAATAGAATTTGATTATTTGAGCTTTAGTAAAGCAAATTACTTCATAATGCGGTGTGCATCATTACATCAGCTAAGTGCCTTAATAACCAAGAAAGAAGAAAGAAAGAAAAACTCGCTGCTGTGGAGTCAATGCTGACTCACAGGGACCCCCGAGGGTTTCCTAGACTGCAACGATTCAGGAAAGTAGAAGGCCAGTCTTTCTTCGCAGAGCTGCTGGTGTGTTCGAACTGCGGATCACGCAGATTGCAGCGCAGCAGGTAACCATTATACCTCCGGGACTCCTTAAGTACCTTAAAAGTAAAATAAATAAAAATTAAAAAGAATACTCACACACATATAAACTTGAGGCTTCTGTAACAAGAAAGATTTAGTCTCCAATTTTAAATAAACATCCTCCAAGAACCTTCCCTACACTGCCCAGCACACCAATTTTGAGAAGGAAGACTGGGAACTTCTATCCTGTCAACAGTCTGCCGCCACAGACCATCACTAAATACAGACGTGGCCTCATTTTCTGGCATGACACTTAGTGGCATGTTAATTACATTGGACTACTTCCTTTATGGAAGAGCCACTGTTTTTTCTTACATGGATATATACTAGGAGCTCTGGTGGCACAGGGCTTACACAGTGGACTACTAACCACCCCAAGGTCAGCAGTTAGAACCCATCAACTGTTCTGCAGGAGAAAGATGGGGCTTTCTACTCCCAGAAAGAGTTACAGTGTCGAAAACACACACAGGAGCATTTCTAACCTACCCTACACGATTGTAATGAGTCAGAATCTACTTGATTGCAGTGAGAGGGAATAGAAACTAAAATACATTGTGGCACAGTCTGTAAAAGTTACACTACTAACCACAAGGTTGGTGGTTCTAACTCACCCACCACTCCTCCAGAGGAAGATGAAGTAGGTCACTCCTGTAACACTTCATAGTCTCAGAAGCTCTGTGCAGCAATTTTACTCAGCCCTGCTACATCACTATGAGTTGGAAACCGACAGAGGACAGTGAGAATGAAGAATAGATATTTTTCTAGATACAAATTTACCATCCCTGCCTGTATGCAGTGCTTCTGCCAAAGCTAAAATCTGTGCATTTACACTGTATCTTAGATACCAGCATGGCATTCCATGCAACATTGTACACTGTAACAAACACGTATGACAACAGACCGATGCTCATGAAATTCAATATCTTAATATGTTTCTCATCATTTTGAAGCTCTAACTTGAATGAGTAATAGAACAGTGTTCTGAAAACTAAGCTATACAATCAGTTAGTTGGCAACCTTGCAGCGCTGGCAAAACATTCTCTAGGAGGTTGAATATGCAATAAATCAGTGTCTTCCCGTAGATTTAACTCTTCCAAAAGGAATTATTCACTCTTTAGTTTATACCACAACAAAGGCAGTTTAAACATCCTCGAGGGACACAAATTTTGTTCCTTTTATTTGTTAGTTAACTTTCTTGGCAAAGCCAAGTCTAAATGGGTAAAGGTCATGACCATGGCATGAATGGAGGAAGTTGCTGATAGGTCAGAGTAGAACTATCTGTAGGTTTCCAAGACTGTAACCGGCCACCTTCTCCTAGATCACAAGTGTTTCAGGATTGCGAATAGAAGGGTATTTGCTTATGTTTCCTTGAACTCCTGCAAATCTCCCAGTGCCTTCTCCTGTGTCAATCCCTTTTTGCTCCTTCTTACTGCACACTGCCTTCCCCATTACTCACACTGATACTCTACATCCTCTAGCCCAGGGCTTGGCAATGGTGAGTTCTTTCGTTAAGTACATGCGGCTTTGAGGTAAAATTGGAAATAAAAATTAAACTGTTATTTTCATTCATAAAATTTTTTAAAGAATATTTTCAGATAATGTGTTAGTCTGAGTAGACGAGAGAAACAAAATTCATAAACACTCATATTTTATAAGAGAGAGTTTTCTATAAAGGGTAATTGTACATTAAGCATCCCAACCCAGTTCAGTCCAAGCCCCATAATTATTCCCGACCTATGGACTTAATGACTTGATCTGGACTGGACTGGCATGTTTTCTTAATATACAGATACTCTTTTATATAAAGCTCTTTCTTTTTTTTTTTTTTAAACATTTTATT
>NW_022111324.1:34910176-34929823 GCF_000313985.2 Echinops telfairi | reverse complement strand
GGATGAGCCCTATAGGACCAGTGGTGTGAGTGGCATAACAGGGAGGGTAAAGGGAGAATGGGTGGGAAAGAGGGAACCGATAAAGCTCTTTCTTATACATAGATGAGTGTCTATGAATTTGTTTCTCTGGTCAACCCGTACTTATACAATAACTAAGAACACTTAGTATAGGAATTGAACACTTGATTATTCATTCACTAATCTTTATGGTAGAAAACCAAGTCCCCAATAAAATGTATGAAGAAATCTGAGGGACACATCAAATTCCCTAAGTAGGAAAAAGAAAAGTGCCCTTCTTATCTATTCATTTTTTCAATATATTGCAATGACTAACAATTAAGATGATAATGATGTATGTTCTTACAGATTAAAATAGTTAATGTCTAAATTAATCATCACAAAATGAATAAATAACTGAAAATATTACAGTATTGCAAGTAAGCATTCATTTGAAGTTGACATTAATAAGTTTATTCAAGTGAACAAAAAGAGGTGAATGGGCACTTTTACCCTTTATATGAGTTTGTCCCCAGTGATATAGCCCGTCAAAACAAATTACAATGCGATTATTTTTCACAAGAAGTAGGACAAAATATTTTAGAAAATCAAATAACCCATATCAATATTTAAAATAAATTTTATATCAAATGAACTATAATAATGAAGCATCTTCGTATTGAATTTATATTTGATTAGCTATTATTAATTATCAAGTAAACATCTCAAGAATTTCAAAATGTTTTAAAGCCAGTTACATAAAGATAATCTCCTAGAAATATTTAAAGGAATATTTATAGTCCTGTGGTATTTAATATATTATTTTACATAACTAGATATACTTACTTAAAAAAGATAGAAGCATCTCATGATTTTTTTTAAAATTAATTGCTCTTTAGGAATTACTCATTCTCCCAAATATAACAACAGTGTCTGAATCTAAGCAGGGTAGAAATTGGGAACAAAGGGAACTGCACAGGATGGACCTCTGTTGGGAGAAGGAGTCACATTCTATGTGTGGTATATTTGGACTTGCTATGGAAATAATGTCTTCTTTTCTACTCTGCTTCCTTCACTTTCTTTCTTTCTCTCTGTGATTTAAAATTTTGAATTTATAATCTAAAATTATTAGGAGCTGCAGCAAGATGGGAGAGATATCATGTTAGGTGAGAGATTACTACCGCATTCCTTAAGAGACTTTTCTCCACTGCCATGTTCAAATTTTGAATCTATATAGTAAATCTCTAGATTTACTTATGCCTAGAGCCATAGGTGACTGCATTAATGAACACATACTGGAAATGAAGGTCTACATACTGTTGCCCCACTTTCATGCAAATTTGCAAGCTATGTCAGTATGTAAAATACAAGCAATGTCACCCATGGTGAACAGGTTTCATCAGAGCTTCCAGACCCAGAACAGACCATGAAGAAGGAATAGGATGTTTTCTTCGGAGGAATTAGTCACTGAAAACTTTAAGAATTGTATAGGGACCTTGTCACATATAGTGCCAAAAGATGAGGTCCTCAGGTTGGAAGCCACTCATAATACCACAGGAGGAAGAAAGAAGGGCTGCTTCCTCAAAGCAGAGTTGGTCTTAATGAGATCTTATAAAAAAAAGTTTAGGCGACCTTAATTTATTGACATAGTACAACTCAAAATAAGAGGAAACAACTGAAATATTTATTAATAATTACAACTTATAAGAAGTATGAACAGAAAATATTAGAAGTTGCCAGACTGAAAAGGACACATATGGATCAATAACTGAATGCATCAGTGAGCTGAAATGGATTTATATTGACCATTTTGAGTAAGATAATAATGTGGATCAATATTCTATAATAACAAATTCAAAAGCAATGGCACAGCCATTCATCATCAAAAATAACATGCTAAGCTCTATCTTGAAACATAATGCTGTTGTGGTAGAATATATATATTTATATGCCTACAGGGAACAACAGTTCATGCAACTATTATTCAGATTTACGCACAATCCACTAATGGCAATATTAATGAAATTTAACAATTCTATCATTTTAGTGTGCAATTAATCAAGTTTGTAGTCAAGAGTCTCTAATAATTAGTGATTGGTATGTGAAAGTCGGAAGCCATGAACAAAGACAATTAATTGGAATTTATGGCCTTGATAACATAAAAATAAAGCCAGAAAGCATATGATAACGTTTCAGAAGACCACTATCTTTTTCATTGCAAATACTATGCTCAAAAACATAAAAGGCTGAAATACACAGGGATCAAATTGACTATACCACTGAGAAAAGATGATGGAGAAGCTCAGTATCATTGGACAAAGCCATGAGCCAACTGTGGAACAAGCCATCAATAGTTCGTACGCAAAAGGTTGAAGCTGAAGAAAATTAAAACCAGTTCATAACAGCCATAATAAAACAATGAATGTATTCCCATTGGATTTAGAGACCATCTCTACAACCAATATGAAATATCAAACACCAGTGATTGAGAGCCAGAGGAGCTGTTGGACGACATCCAGAGCATCACAGAGGAAGTCTGCAAGAGGCTATCCAAAGGACAGGCAAAAACAAAAGAGCAAAGTGAATATCAAAAACTCTGAAACTTGTTCTTATAGTAAGATAAAGCAAGACGAAGCTAACATTGAGTAAAAGAGCTTAACAGAAAATTCTATGGAAAGTTACAAAGTGGTGGCCTGAGATTACTATATACTTATTATTTTAATGCTTGCCTTGCTTTCTTATGGTATGTATTAGTCTAGTAGGCAGGGTTCCACCTTGGCAAATGAGTATTATTGAAATGAGTATTATCGCCCTATCAACAACTCCCATCTTTTTGTGTAAATAGTGGCCTTTCACTTAAACTTTTAGTCTAAACAAGTCAACAACTCATGTGTTTTGGTCTGAGAAGCCTTTCCTTAACAGTGTTTTAAATTCTATACTATTGGCTAAATTACTAACACTATCAATAGAATTATGCCTCATGGGGGTTATTTATAATGTTTTCTATCAAAAAATGATATTAATGTTTCCAAAGTGAGTTATAGACATGAATGGATTTGGGGCTCACATTTAATTCTAGCCTCAAATGTAAGAACAATTCATTCTTAGGATATAGTGCTACTTGATATTTTCCCTCATGAAGACATCACTGTTTGGGGTTTTTCTATGGCGAACCAAAACCCTGCTGCCATCTCGTCAATACTGACTCCTAGTGACCCTATGAGGGTGGAGGGATAGGGGCTGAGACTGTAACTTTTCATGAGAGTAGAAGCTGCTGGTGGTTTTGCACTGCCATCCATGTGGATCACAGCCCAAGGCATAAAGACAAAAAAAAAAAAAAAAAAAAGAAGCCCAGGGTTCCTATGACAAAGTCAAGAAACCAGATGGTACACAGCTATCAGAGAGAATAGCAGCTGGCTCTGAAAGCCTTGTCTTAAACAAGCAGCCATCGGAGTGAGGTGCTGCATGAAAGCAACACACAGGCTTGTGTGTGATCCCAGGATTATAAATAAAAAATCCGAACGTGAAGATGGGAATGGTGTCAGAGTTTAAATTCTGGTTTGCAGAAGGCTATTGGCAAAAACGAAAGCCCGAAATCCATCTGCAGAGTCCCCACACAAATTAAGGGATGTGAATAGCCTTGCTATCAGATAGCGAGCATTGTAAAGTCAATTATGGGAGATGTAGTTAGGCTAAAACGTAACACTTGACCATTAGTTCTCCATTGTGAGCCGTTTTAAAACTGTTACAGCTTTTAATATGTTTTGCTTACTCTTTAATTAAATTTTTTTTTCAGTTTTGTTATTGTTTTTGCTTTTTGTTTGCTTTCTGTTTGTGTTTTGTTTGATTTCTGCATATGACATCTAGGTTAGGTAAATCTATGGAAGTAGTTACTGGATAATAATTATCTAGGGGAGGGAGGCTGTATCTGAAGGCAATGGGGAGTTAACAGTAAGGTAACAACAGTGAGTACATGAAAGCAGAAATTGTTCTGAAATTGATTGTGGGGATTATTGTAAAATTCTTCTTAGAATGAACGAACAATTAAATTTCATGATGTGTGAATTTTACGACAATAAAATTATTTTTTAAAAGACACATTAAACTATTGTAATAAAATGCACAAAGACCTGGAGTTAAAAAAAACAAAGGAGAGAAAAATTGTCTCAGCATTACTCAAACTGAATAAATTAAAGAAAAAGTTCAAGGTTTGCATTACAATTCTGAGAGATAAAATGGGGAAAATATTAAGTTTTTAAGGAGAGATCAAAAGAAGATGGAAGGTGCCCAAAGACTGGTAGCCTAAACTACCATATATTTACGATTTGAATGCTCTTCTTGCTTTCTTATGACACATATCAGTCTCATAGGCATAGTTCTGCTTCTATGAATAACTGTTATGCAAATTTTTGCTGATCAGCAATCCCTATAATTCATTTAAATAGGGCCCAGGCATTTAAGTTTTTATATGTACAAGTCAATAATTTATGTGTTGTGGTCTGAAAATCCAACCTTTACATGTATAATATCTTTTCTTAACAGTGTTAAGTTTTGTACCATTGGTTAAATTAAGAATACTATCAATAGAATCATCTTATGCCTTAGGAAGATGATTTGTAATGTCTTTTGTAATAAAACAATAATGATGTCTCTAAAATGACCCCAAAATATAGATAAACTACACATATATGAATGGACTTTGAGCTGCTACTTAATTGCAGTCCCAATGTACGAACAATGAGTTCTTATGACATGGCCCTATTTGATACTGTTCCTCATGAAGAGATCACTGAGGCTACGGGTGCTATAGCAAAACATGAAGAAATGAGTTGGTATATAGCTATCACAAGGAATAGCACCTGGCTTTTAAACGTTAGTCTTGAAAGAAGCAGCAGTCTAAGTGAGGCGTCAGCTAAGTCTACATGGAAGAAGCAACTACCTGTGTGAGCCAAGAATTACAAAATCAATAAAATCCAAATGCAATGGAAGGAAGGTTATCAGAGCTTAAATCCAGAACTACCAGTTTACAGAAAACTATGGGAACAATCTTTTAGATTGATGTACTGGGTGGATTTTGGATTGGTTTGACTCTGGAACCTTTATCATTGATATTTCAAATGCCAGCAGAGTCACCCAAAGTGAAGGGTTTTAATAAAGCTTCTAGATTAAGAACAGACTATGAAGAAGGAATTGACTATCCACTTCAGAGTAATTAGCCATTGAAAAGTGTATCATACACACAATGTCAGTTACTGAAAAAACAAACAGAAGAAGAATATTGTCAGAAGTAGGACCAGAAGAGGCGGTCCTTAGGCAGGAAGGCTCTCAAAATGCAACTGAGGCAGAGCTGCCTTCTCAAATTGGAGTTGACCATAATGACCTGGATGACGCAACACCCTACAGGAATAAAGACTTTGGGACTTTCATTTACAGGACTCAAAATTTGAAGAAGAAGCTACACACATCAATTAATAAGTGGAGCTTGGACTGTGTGAATAATGAATTTAGGAAAATTGGAAGTCATTAGAAGTTAAAAAGAATGCATAAATATCAATATTTTGGTCATTAGTGAGCTGAAGTAGACTGATATTGACCATTTGAATTAGAAAACCATATAGTGTAGGACACCAGGTATTACACAATCAAGAGGACTAGAGTCGTTGTCAAAAAAGTTACTTCAAGATGGATCTTGAAATAATACAATGCTGTCTGTGATAGGATGATATCTATTAGCATACAAGGAAACCCAGTCAATACAATAATTATCATTTAAATTTATGCATGAACCACTAAAGCTAGTGATGAAGAAATTGAAGAATTTTACCAGAATTTTCAGCCTGAAATTGATGAAACAGGCAATCAAGATACATTGATATTTTTTAGCTATTGGAATACAAATGTTGGAAATAAAAGCTAAAGAACAGTAGTTGGAAAATATAGGCTTGGTGATAGAAACAAAGCTTCAGATTGCATGATAGAATTTTGTAGGACCAATGACTTACTTATTCATACCAAATGCTGTTATAAACCACACAGAAGAGATCACATAATGTGAACATCTCTAGAATACATAGAAATCAAATTGATTAGATCTTTAGGAAGAACAATGGAGAAGTTCATAATCAGCAGCTAAAATGAGGCCAAGTGCCAACTGGAACAGACCATCAAGTACACATATGAAAATTAAGATTGAAGCAGAACAAAATAAAACAAGTCCTCAAGACCCAAAACACCACCTGGAGTCCCTACGACCTGCGTCTCGAGAAGGTCCCAAGAACAGACTAGCTGCATGAGACACTAATGGTAGAGACTCCGAGAGCTGTGGGCGGACATCAAGAGCATCATTCCTACAGAAAGAAAGGTCATTAAAAAGACGGGAAAGAAAGAAAAGATGAAACTGCTGTCAGAAGATACTCTGAAAAACAGTCTTAATCATGTAATAGCTAAAGCGAACGGAAGAAATGAGCAAGTCAAAGGGAGCATAGAAAATTTCAAAGAGCAGGTCAAGAAGTCACAGCATACATGATAATGAAATATGCAAAACGCTAGAGTTAGAAAACCAAAAAGGAAGAACACACTCGGCATGTCTGAAACTGAAAGAACTCAAGAAAACAAATTCACGCCTCCAGTTGCGATATTAAAAGATTCAATGGGCAAAATATTGAATGACGAAGGAAGCCTTAATCGAAAATGAAAAGAATACTGTGGCAGTCACGTAATCTCCTGCCAACTTGAGTGACAGGGTGAAGTCTAGCCTGTCAATCAGGTCATAATGGTGCCTCTGTGTGGGCATGGACTTCTCCTGAGGATTCTGGGAACTTCGGTCTTTCTCCCTGGAGGTGGGACACACTCTCTGCTTCACATTCCTGTCGACAAGCCACATGGAACCACATTGATGGCAGCAGGAGCCCTGGAGCTGGAGAAGCCATGTGGTGACCTACACCAGGGCTGAGATGCTTCGATTGCCACTAGATTCACTACTGGCCTCTGATCTTCCTGCATTTGGCATTACTGTACATGCTGTGTCAGTCTAAAGAGGAATTTATGGGCTGGTATCGGATATATAGTCTAATATCATATTTATGGACTTGATTTGGATTGAGCTAGCATGTTTTCTCAATATCCAATTTCTCTTTGATATAAAGCTCTCTCTTATACACCTATATTTGTCCCTGGAATTGTTTCTCTAGTAAATCCAGAGTAACACAGTCACTGCATGAAAATGAACTAGTCCACATTTAACCACTTCGAGAAGTAGCATATGAGCAAGAACCAATGTTTCTGAAGGTAAAAGTATAACCTACAATGAAAGCGTTAACCAAAAGCAAGGTTCTAGGAATTTATGGACTACCAATTGAAATGTTTTAGCAAGCTGATCAAGTACTGGAAACAAAAAAAAAAAAACAAAAAATGAAGATATCTATGTGACCAACTGATTGGAAGTGATCCATATTTGTACTCATTCCAAAGAAAGATGACCCAACAGAATGTGCAAACTATGGAATGAAATCATTGATATTACATGTAAGTAAATTTTTTGCTGAAGATCCTCCAACAACAATTACAGTATCACATTGAAAGGAAGCTACCAGAGGGTCAGAAGAGGACATGCACTATGGGTTATCATTGATAATATCAGATTTAAAACAGTTCTCAACCTGTGTGTCGTGACCCCTTTGGGTGTTGAACGACCCTTTCACAGGGGCCGCCTGATTCATAAAAGTAGCAAAATTACAGTTATGAAGTAACAATGAAAATAATTTAATGGTTGGGGGGTGACCACAACATGAGGAACTGTATTAAAGGGTCATGGCATTAGGTAGTTGAGAACTACAGGTTTAAAATTAGGAAGATGTGCCAGAGGGCTGAATGTTCTCACCATACTTATTCAAATAATATTCTGAGAAAATAATCAGAGAACCTGGATTATATGAAGAAGAATGTTGCATCAATATTGGAGGTGGGCTTGTTAATAACCCATGTTATAAATATTACATAACCTGGCTTGCTGAAAGTGAGGGGGGCTGGAAGCATTTGCTGATGAAGATTAAGGATGGCAGTTTTCAGTGTGGATTACAACTCAATGTAAATAAAGAATACCATCATCCTCACACTGAACCAATAAATAACACCCTGATAAATTGAGAAAATATTGGATTTAATTTTGCCTAGATAAAATTTCCATCAATGCTAATGGAAACAACAGCTAAGAGATGAAATGATGTATTACATTATATTGATCTTATGCACAAGGCCTATGAAAACTGTTGTAAGTAAGGATGTAACTTAGAGGACTAAAATTTGTCTGACCCAAGTCATGCTATTTTTGATTGCCTCATATGCATGTGGAAGTTGGTCATTGAATAAGGAAGACCAAAGGAAAACAAAAGCCTTTGATCTATGGTGTTGACAGAGAATATTGGATGTACTATAGACATCCAAAAGCAAACCAAAAGTGTGGTAGTTACATAATTTCATCTTAATTTGATAAAAAATATAGAGGTGGAATCTAGCCTGTCAGCCTGGTGATGCCTCTGTGGCATTCTCATGAGGATTCTGGGAATTTTCTCTCTTTCTCCCTGTAATTGGGCCACACATACTCTCTCTGCTTCATCTTCCTGTTGACAAGCCATGTGGAACCATGTGAAGACCTGAGGAAGCCATGCAGCAGAGACCTACCTGCTCCAGCATTTAGATGCTGCCACCAGCATTGGATTTATAAGACTTTTCACCCACTGGCCTGTGATCTTCCTGCCTTTGGCATTATATTACATGTTCTGTGAGTCAGAAGAGGAATTTATGAACTAGTATTGGACATATGGTCTAATATTGTACTTATGGACTTGATCTGGATTGGGCGGGGATGTTTTTTCAATGTACAACTGCTCTTTGATATAAAGCTCTCTCTTACACACATATGAGTGTCTTTGAATTTGTTTCTCAAGTCAACCTGCATTAACACAAGATGTGTCTTAGAAGTTGTACAGCCAAATGATCCTTTGAGGCAAAGAAGGCAAGACTTCCCCTCACATACTTTTAACATGTTTTTAGGAGAGACTAGTCTCTGAGGAAGGACATAATATTTGGAAAAGTGGACGAGCAGGAGAAAATAGGAAGGCACTGGGCAAGAGGTATTGACATAGCAGGTGCAATAATGGGCTAATACATAAAATGAGCAGAAAGGTGAAACAGGAATACCACAGGCTGGTGGATGCAATGCTAAGTGAATCAAAGCTTAGCCAAATTTATCCAAGGTGGGTTATTTGATGGCTCCTGAGAGTTCCAGGTGATATGACAGGGTGTTAATGAACCAGATGCAGGGTTCAGGTCCAGCAGTAGAAGTGAGGTAGCTGCAGTACACTATCAACCCATAACAAGAGCTGTCCACACCTTGATTAAAATCTCCCTCAATTTTATTAAGACAGCAACTTGATTAAGGAGGTAGTTAAAAAACAAAAAAGCAAAATAACCCCCCAAAAGAAAACTCACACTCATGGCAGTTAAGCAACAACTCATACACATTGCCATTGGGTCAGTTCTTACTCATAGAAACCCTGTAGGACAGAGTAGAACTGCTCCCGTAGACTTCCCAGACTGGAACTCTGTAGGGTAGTAAAAAGCCTCACGTTTCCCCCTGGGGTAGGTGGTGGAACAGATGGTGGTTTGTTAAGATGCCTTTGTGCTTAGCCCAGTTTGTAAACCACTGGGCTACCAGGGCTCCTTAGGAGGTTGCACTCCACCCTATTCTTTCCCAAACTGCTTGGTTGCTTAACAGAAGACCCTGTCATAGAGTTGATCATATAATGCTACATCATGTCATAGGAGAATCCTGGGTAACCCAAGCTGACATAAATCCTAGCAATCACAATGTGGCTTACTCAAATCATGCTATTTTCAATCGCCTCATTTTCATGTGAAAGATAGACAATGCCTAAAGAAGGTAGAAGAGTTGATACATTTGAATGACAGTGTTGGAAAAGAATATTGAAAACAACATGGACTGCCAGAAGGACAACCTAATCTGTCTTGCAGGAAGTACAACCAAACTATTTCTTACAGTTGAGGACAGTGAGACTTTCTCCCATGTACTTTGGACAGGATTTCAGAAGAAAACAGTCCTTGGTAAAGTCCGTTATGTTTGGTAAAAGCGCTTCTGATTCATAGCTACCCTATGTGCAACAGAACAACACACAACCCAATCCCGCACCATCCTCACAATTGTTCTTTGTTTGAGTCCATTGTTGCAGCATGATGTCAGTCCATCTTGTTGAGGGCCTTCCTTCTTTTTGCTGCCTCTGTATTTTAGCAAGTATGATGTCCCTTCCAAAGACTGGTCTCTCCTGAAACATGTCCAAAGTACATGAGACGAAATCTTGTCATCCTTGGCTCTAAGAACATTCTGGCTGCACTTCTTACAAGACAGATCTGTTCGTTCTTGCATCATGGCTATTGTTTGCACATGATACTCTGTTGCTCAAACCTTTGTGTTGCAGAGGAAATTTTATGCATGTTGCCTCATGTTTACTTACTTATAGATTCTAAAATTCACTTAGTCTACCATATGTCTCTAATTTTGATCTGATGAGGATAATGTACAATATATATTGGAAATACTGGAAGCATGTGTCACTTTAGCATATTCTGTCCTGAGAACTCTACTTCTACTCGGGAATTTAAATGACATTGCTTGGTTGATAGATTTGGAGCAAGTGAAGAAGAGGAACCATGGAAACACAAAGGGAGGCAAAGGTGCATTTCCCTTATCAATAGATGCCCAGTACCAAGGGAGGTAGAAAGCAGGAAGGACATGTTTCCTTCATAAATGATTTTCAAAAGGGACTGGATTGCCAACATAGATACAAGGGGAAGGTAATAAAGTGTTTGGACCAAGACAAGAAGGATCTGATTTCCAAGTCCCAGAAATAGCTCAACTGACTTTTAAGGAGACAAGAAGATTCATGCCAACGTCCTGATTTGACCAGAAGGACCTAGTAGCAACTTGTAGTTTGTGTGTGTGCAACATCCATACAGGGGTTGTACTCTGCGAATAGCCAGCTGATAGAAGGCCTGCCCTCAGCTGGATACAAATCTTCATTTTCCACTCAGACTAGCCGAGAGATCCATCTACACAATTATGTGAGACACAAGCCTTACAAAAACTCACTCTTTGCCATTCAAATCTTTCCCTGGGCTTTTGTTTGAATACTTTTTTTCTGTAAATGAAACAAGAACCAAGATGACAAGTTTAAAACCCGGAGCCCCTCCTGGTAGCAATGTCGACATATTACATGTCTGCGTATGGTTACCTGGGAGTACTTCAGGGTTTAGATCCATCCTCTCTTCACTCTTGTCATGCTGGCAAGAAAGTATTCAGATGAAGAGAGGGCCAAAGGTTGTTCACACAGAGTGAACGAGTTTAAGGGTTATCTCCAACACAGGTGTGAGATGGGCATCCCAGCTAATCTGAGAGCTTCACTGGATGGAAATTCAGGTTTTCCTGCCATTGATGGCAGACTTTCTACTATTGGCTGGCCCCATTTATAGTACCCTTTACACCGTTCTTTTACAGGTCTTTGGCATGCTCCCAATGTTAATGCTGCCTCATTGATGGATCTCAGCTAGAACCACTCCAAGAATCAACTCAGTGATTTGTGCTGGCTGTGTGCATATCTTCCTCCTCTTAGTACATGACCTTTTCTACCTCTACCTCTGTGCTGCGCACTTTCCCCCTTTTGAAAACCATTGATAAAATAAATGTACCTTCACCTGCCTTTGTGCCAGGAATTGTTTCCATTGTTTCCCTGCCTTCTTCCTTGCCACCTTGCCCAGAATCTGTCTAGCCTACTTGATATAGTCTTTCTTCTTGTTCATATCAACTTTTCTGAGCTTTTATTACAGTTTGAATTCCATGAAAGTGGTCCCTATTGCAACCACTGTGCTGTCCTAGGAGTCATCAATAATTTGGGCTCACAGAATTCTATATCTGATATTGAAGTAACAGTTTGAATGTTTTAATATATTCTTTTTTAAGTCATTTTATTAGGGGCTCATACAGTCCTTATCACAATACATATGTACATCCATTGTGTCAAGCACATTTGTACTTTTGCTTCCATAATCATTTTCCAAACATTCTCCTTCTACTTGAGCCATTGGTATTGGCTCCTCATATTTCCCCCTCCCTCCCTCATGTACCTGTGATTATTTATGAATTATTATAATTTGTTCATGTCTTACACTGACTGATGTCTCCCTTCACCCAATTTTCTGTTGTCCAGCCTCCAGAGAGGGGGCTATATATAGATCATTGTGATTTGTTCCCCCCCCCCCCACTTTCCCATTACCCTGCTGGTATCACTATTCTCAGCACTCGTCCTGAGGGGTTTATCTGTCCTGGATTCCTTGTGTTTACAGCCCTTATCTGTACCTATGTACATGCTCTGGTCTAGCCAGATTTGTAAGGTAGAATTGGGATCATGATAGTGGGGTGGAGGAAGCATTAAAGAAATAGAGGAAAGTTGTATGTTTCATCGGTGCTATACTGCACCCTGACTGGCTTTTCTCTTCCTTTTGATCCTTCTGTAAGGGGGTGTCCAACTGTCTACAGATGGAGTTTGGGTCTCCACTCTGCACTTCCCCTCATTCACATTGATATAATTTTTTGTTCTTGGTCTTTCAGATGCCTGATACCTAATCCCATTGACACCTCATGATCACACAGGCTGGTGTACTTCTTCCCTGTGGACTTTATTGCTTCTCAGCTAGATGACTGCTTTTTAATCTTCAAGCCTTTAAGATCATAAACACTATATCCTTTGATAGCCAGGCACTATCAGCTTTCTTCACCACATTTGCTTATGCACCCATTTTGTCTTTAGTGATCGTGTTGGGAAACTGAGCATCACGGAATTCCAGGTTATTAGAACAAAGTGTTCTTGTGTTGAGGGAGTACTTGAACAAAGGCCCAATGTCTGTCTGCTACATTGATACTTAACATATAAATATATTTACATAATCTATTTCCCTATCATTACATATAAATATATTTACATATGTACATGCTGGTATTTAGACCTCTATAAATGCCCTTTGCCTCTTAGTTATTTCCTCTATTTCCTTTTACTTTTCTCTTGTCCCACTATCATGTTCAGGCTTCATTCGTGTTTCAGTAATTTTTCTCAGTTACATTGCCCTTGATCAAGCCCTAACAGGCATGCTACACCCTCCGTGCCATCACTTGCTGTTTGTTCCCTTGTCCCTGGGTTTGTTAACACCCACTTCCTTTCCCTGCCTCTCTTCTCCCATTTCCTCCCAGAACCATTGGTCCTGTTGTTTTTGCCTCCAGATTGTTTCTCCTGCCTATCTTATCTAGACAGACATGCAGAGACAATAAGCATGAAAACAAGGCAGAGCAAAACAAAGCAACAAAAGAGACCCCAAAAACAAACAAAAAAACAAAAGCAACAACAACAACAACAACAAGAAAAACCTATAAATAGTTCCAGGTCTGTTTTAATATATTCTTATGAAGAAGAAGAAAAGCTTCCGAAAATACAGAGTTCAGAAAGCCATGGGATACACACAGTAATGTGCAATTTATTGAGACCTACTTAAATCTGAGGACTAGAAATAGATAATAATTGGATTTATGGAGGAAGTTTTAACCTTGACTTGTCTATCTCCTTTGTTTTTTGAAGTATCCCATGTTGTTTTCCATTCATTAATTTCAGGGAACATGTACAGTTCCGCTGGCAGACCTACCAAGAAATTCCATATTTTATGCTCAATTGAACAAGCTTCTTTATCGAGCAGCTGAATCCCTGGTCTTTAGATTTCCATTCCTCACAGAAATGGTAAAAATAATATGTTCAGAAACCTTGCTTATAGAAATATTGGTCAGGTGGTCGAAGAGTTAATTTGATGGGGGATATTTATCATTATTTTCACAGATAATTTGAAAGAATCTTGCTATTGGGTTTTTGTACATTACACTTCTGTGGAAATGAACATGAGAGAGTAACAGCACAGTGTAGAAACCTTGTTTATATTAACATAAGAGGCAGTTGTATAGGAAGCTGGATTTGTAATTTTAGCCATGCCTGCTAAAGAAAAATGCATTATGGAAATATATCTAACAGAATATGGATAGTCAATAAATGGTAATGGAGGATCGATCTGACCTCCTCTGGCTTCCATATTGTCACAAGGCAGGCGTCAGACAAGCCTCCATGGTTCATCCTTCTTTACCTGGTTTGTCACCAACCGGTTCTCCCAAGGCACTCTATATCGATATTGGGCTTTATAAATTTGTTGTAATAGCCACAGAGAACTCACAGACAATACTCACAATTAAGGGGAATTATTAGAGGACTTAATAGGTGACCACCAGTCAGGATCAGGAAACAGTAAGGATACAAATATCAGTTTCCTTAGCCAGCAGCCAAGTTTCTTTAGCCAAGTATGTAGTCTCTTAACCACACGATAGCTAAGTCTCATTCCAGTTTTTTATCTTTCCATCACATGGTCGCTTTACCTTTGTATTTGCCTCCAAGCATCAGGAAGCCAGCCCAGCTGTCACTCTGTCACAGTTCTGCCCCATAGTCTCAGGTCAGACAAGAAGATGGTATCTCATCATCTCAGCAGTGACCCTGAGTCTTCTTGTTACAGTCTAATGGTCTCAGGGATCTCTACCACTTCAGACAACTGCAGACAGGGATCTTGAGTATGATCTTCCAAGGTCCTTGAGGTTTCTCTATTCCCTCTTGCTGCTTCAAGATTCTCATCCTTACAGACAAGGACTTGGTGAGAAAAGCTGATCAATTCCCTCTATTCATACTACATCCGCCCTGTTTATATGATCTCATACAATCATTTTGTGGGAGCTATAGACACTTGGGTAGAAGAAATATATTAGGAAATTTCATACCACCTCAGATATTCTTACTCAGGATCTTAAAATAGAAGTCAAATCACTCAGTTGCAGACAACTTAAGAAACCCTGCCTTAAAGGAATTCTAAATGTATTTTATAAACATTACTTAATAATTTTTTAGTCATCTAGCCTATATTAGAGCTTAGAATATGAGTGCCCTGTTTTCACAAGGCTATGGATATCCGTGGAAATCAAAAATCCATTTGGAGAGTCCAGAAATAGACTAAACCTTTATTGAATTCCTTCTGATAATTAACCAATGAGTTTTATATCTTTGCCCTTGCAGTAGGAAATGGGTTATATGCCCAGGGAAGAGCAGTCTCTCTTAGGGGCTTGCCTAGGTGTGTTCTTGATGGAGATGACCTTGGGACAATACCGAGGGTGGCATTGTCGTGAATCATGCCCTATCGATCATGTGCTGACTGCCTTGGTCAGAAAGTCTTGGATCAATCTGGTAAGTTCTTCTATCTAACATATATTTCCTAATCACGGTCTTGTTCCTTATTCTGTAGCCCCACCTGCCACTGTGATGCACTCATGTGTTACCTATAATACATTTGTGATGGTGTCCTTTGTTTCATGGCAAGTTTTACATGCTTTGGGCCTGTTGTCAGGAGAGAACCGTCCCTGGAGAAGGAGATTATGCTTGGTCAAGTGGAGGGGCAGCAACAAAGAGGAAGGCCCTCCGTGAGATGGATTGACACAGTGGCTGCAACAATGGGCTCAGATATAGGAACAATTGTAAGGATTGTTGCCTTGTTTCATTCTGCTGTGCAGAGGGTTCTACACCCTATTCCACTAAAGTCCTGACTGTCAGCTATCAGATGTCATTATGACCTTGTGCGAATGTCTCCCTCACCCAGATGATGTGTCTGTTTGTGGGTTGTCTTTATTTCTTCTAAAACTTAGTAAATGTCCTCCTGCAATTATATTTGAGTCTGGGGTCTCTCTGATACTGTAAAACATGCCTTAAATAGATGGATTCTGAAGTAAGAAACATGCATTATCCACAAGCATGGCAAATATTTCAGTGGAGAAATTGAAAACAAAATCCAGAAATTATAGATATCATTATGTAATTAGTTTTTGAGTAGATCAAGATTTTTGAATTATATAGATTTTCAAACTTGTTTTTTAACAATATACAGAAGTCCCTGGAAAGTCATTTTAATAGCACAAATGTATAAAAAACTAAAAAATATATACTATTGATTTTTTCTTTTACTAGGAGAAAGATTTTTAAATTTGCAAGTATTTTTTGTGTAATAAAAATCAATTGTAATTGCTAGTGAAACTTTACTAAAATACAATGGAATGCAAACTAAATATTATACTGTAGAGGTGAAAGCCTAAACCAGACTAAATTGATTTTACTCTCACTTCTGACTTCTTGTGTGACCTTGATAAATATTTTAACTTCACTAAAGTTCTCTTCTATAAAAGAAAATGATAAGAAAACTTACTTAAATTCATGTGATTGCTGTGCCATTTTGATAAGTATATACACACACACACATACAGACTTTGATTTTAGAAGCAAGACTGTCAAGGGTAACATTTAATACTATATACTATTGCAAATGGAAAAGAGGCACATAAATCACTGTTTTCAAAAATCTATATTTGAAGATGATCACTTTGCTGTGTATTTTTTTCTAAACAATATGTTTTCTTTACAATTTGAATTATTAATTTTTATAAATTATTAATAATAAATTATTAAATATCATCCTACTAAAATGACACAGATGTTAAATATGGATGGAAGCCATTTGTTAACATATAAACATTCTAAATTACCAGTCACATTGAAAGAACACTAGAGTAGTAACAAGAAATAAATATATCTATCTCACAGCCAAATATCAAACCTTAATATTATATGTAAAAATTGGAAACTATGACTCATAGGACAATCCAACTTGAATTTCTACTTGCATCTCAAGGAATTTTTCAACTTAACTAGAACTGAAGTAACAAATTCCTTAATGAAAATTAACACAAGACTGTTTCCAAAAAGTGAAGGTAAATATATTCCAAAGGTCTCACCTTTCCAAATTGTTCTACCTATCCATCCCTTCTGACATCAACCAGGACTTTTCTAGACCCTTATTACAGTGGCCACTCAGAACTCACAAACCAAAAAAGCAAACTCATTGCCTTTGAGACAATGATGACGCATTGCGATTTTCCCCTCTGGGTTTCCAAGACTGTAATTCTTTACAGGATGAGAAAGCCCAGTCATTCTCCAGCTGAGAAACTGATGGTTTCAAACTGCCCCCATTGTGGATAACAGTCCAATTCATAACCACAACACCACCAGAACTTACAAGGCAAAAAACAAAAAAAGTTTACATTTGTGGGTGTTGGTAAGTCTAATTCAAAATTCAGAAGTCTATCTGGAGAATTATCCCTCTCCCCAAGGCTGTGGAAGCTGCTGAAATGAGGTCAAAATCAGCAGAAAAAGGCAAAGCAAATGCAGGGTATGAAGGATGTGCTCCACTCCAAGCTCTTTCCACTAGTGAGGTCCCCACTGTTCAATCTCAAAAGACTTTTTTCTTTTTACACAACACAATAACAACCACAATGTATCCTTTTAACAATTACTCAGTTGAATCCTATCAGTGTTTTCCCACCTGCTAACCCACACCCATGAAGGAAAAGTTCATTTGGTGGGAGTTACATAAACTTTGGACAGAGGAGCTACATTTAATAGTCTATTGCCCCTGCAGATTTTCCACCACTTTTCTAACCGTTTGTCATCCTGTGGTGGCTTATGTGTTGTTGTGACACTGGGAGCTGTGACATTGGTATTTCAAATGCCAGCAGGGTCACCCAAAGGGAATATGTTTCAGTGGAGTTTCCAGTCTAAGAGTAGACTACAAAGGAGGAATTAGTTGTTTACTTTGGAAGAAGTATCCCTGAAAACCTTATACGTTAAAACATTGACATATATTATAAGCTTAATGACTATAAGAAGTGTGCTTACCTCCATGATACGATCGCTGAAGACAAATGGGTGCATAAGCAAATGTGGCAAAGAAGGCTGATGGTGCCCAGCTATCAAAAGGTATAGCATCTGGGGCTTAAAGGCTTGAAGGTAAACAAGTGACCATCTAGCTCAGAAGCAACAAAGCCCACATGGAAGAAGCACACCAGCCTGTGCGATCACGAGATGTCGAAGGGATCAGGTATAAGGCATAATCAGAACAAAAAATCGTACCATAGTGAATGATGGGAAGAGTTCAGAGTGGAGACCCAAATCCCATTTGTAGGCCACCGGAGATCCCCTTGCAGAAAGATCTCAAGGAGGAGATGAGCCAGTCAGGGTGCGATGTAGCAATGATGAAAAATACAACTTTCCTCTAGTTCCTAAAGGTTTCCTCACTGCCCCCGCCCCACTATCATGATCTGAATTCTACCTTGCAAGTCTGGCTAGACCAGAGAATGTACACTGGTACAGATAGGAACTGGAAACACAGGGAATCCAGGGCGGATGATCCCTTCAGGACCAGTGGTGTGAGTGGCGATACTGGGAGGGTAGAGGGAGAGTGGGTTGGAAAGTGGGAACTGATTACAAGGAGGATGGACAACCAAAAAGTGGGTGAAGGGAGACATCCTACAGGGAAATATATGACAAAATAATAATTTATAAATTATCAAGGGCTCATGAGGGAGGGGGAAGCAGGGAGGGAGGGGGAAAAATGAGGACCTGATGCTGGAAGTTTAAGTGGAGAGCAAATATTTTGAGAATGATGAGGGCAATGAATGTACAAATGTGCTTTACACAATTGATGTATGTATGATTTGTGATAAGAGTTGTATGAGCCCCTAATAAAATGATTTTAAAAAAAAGAGTACTGTCAAAAACAGTGCCAGAAGATGAGACTCTCAGGTTAGAAGGCACTCACAATATAAATGAGGAAGCCCTACCTTCCCAAAGTTGGGTTGGAGCAGAGGCTACAGGAGTAAAGCCTTCTGGGTCTTCATTTATTAGTGAGGAATAACTAAAAATAATAATTAAAAAGAGCAAAAACAAATCTACTAGTAACTGGAAATTAGAATATACAAAGTAGAGTATGGATCTAGGAAAACAAATTTGCCTAAAATGGAATGGAATGCATAGATAGTGATAGCCTAGGCATGAGTGAGCTGAAAGGGACCGGCATTGGACATTTTGAATAGAAAAACATATGGTTTGCTATATTGGCAATGCCACATCTTGAGGAATGGCTTAGCACTCATCTTCAAAAAGAGCATATCAACATTTATTTTGAAGTACAGTGCTGTCTGTGATAGGATTTCATCCATTCATCTTCAAAGTATACAATCACTGCAATTATTCAAATTTATGCACCTAACTACTAAAGACAGTGATGAAGAAATTGAAGAATTCTTCCAATATTGTCAGTTTGAAATTGATTAAAAAAAGCAATCAAGATACAATGAAGATTACTGACTATTGGAATGCAATGTGTTGCATTAGGTAAATCTGCACAAGACTTCTTTAGAGTATTGAAAAACAAGGATGTTACATTGAGGACTAAGGTGTGTCTGACCAAAGCCATGGTATTTTCAATTGTCTCATATGCCTGTAAAAGTTGGACATTGAACAAAAGTCTCTGAAGAATGGATGCATTTTAATTGTAGTACTGGAGAAGAATATGTGTATGGACTGGGATAACAGTTGTATGAGCCCCTAATAAAATGTTAAAAAA
>NW_022111324.1:34905466-34909905 GCF_000313985.2 Echinops telfairi | reverse complement strand
GAATGTACAAATGTGCTTTACACAATTGATGTATGTATGGATTGTGATAAGAGTTGTATGAGCCCCTAATAAAATGATAAAAAAAACAACAAAAAAAAAGAAAATACCATGAACTGCTGACAAGACAAACTGCTCTGTCTTAGAATAGTGTGGCCAGAGTGCTCCTGAAAGACAAAGATGTCGACACTTCATCTCACATACTTGACATGTTGTCAGGAGAAACTGGTCCCTGGAGAAGTACATCATGTCTGGTAAAGCAGAGGGGCAGAAACAAAGAAAAAGAGGAAAACCTTTAATGAGACGGATCGATACTACAGCTCTCAGCGAGATGGATGGACACAGTGGCGGCCACAATCAGCTCAAGCACAGGAACAATGATAAGGGTGGCCCAGAAGTGGGAACTGGTTTCTGTAGCAGAGCGCAGGGTGGCTACGCTTCCTGGCTGATCCGTGGCACCTACAGACAGCAAGAGCATTGGATGTCAAGTCAGAAATGAAGAGGGAGGAACACGATTTGGAAAATATGGTCTTAGTGAAAGAAGCGAAGCTGGAAATTGCATGATATAATTTTGCAAGACCAGTGATTTGTTAGCAAATACCTTTTAGTGACAACACAAATACTGACTCTAAATATAAACTTCCCTTGATGGAATACACAAAAATTCAGCGGATGACATCAATGGGAAGAGATAATGGAGAAACTCAATATCGTACAGCCTGTTAATGTTCTATATCCTACTTTGGTGAAGAGTGCTGGTGATCTTAAAAGCTTGCCAGTGGCCATCTAAAACGTATCTATTGGTATTTTCATTTCTAGAGAAAATATGAGTAAAGATAATCAATGGCTCAAGGAAATAGTCAAAAAGATTAATTCAAATGGATTAGTGGACCATACATACCACCTCCCCAACATCTTGAAACCAGAAGAACTAGTTGGTGCCTCGAGACCCCAAGAGGATGATCTCGTAGTAATACAATAAGCAAATAATCAGAGAAGCTGGCTTATTGAAGAAGAATGCATAATTAGGGTTGGAAGAAGTGTTATTAATAACCTGCAGTATGCAGATGACATGACCTTGCTTATTGAAAAGATCATGGATTGTAGCACAACTGAACCAGTAATAACATCATGCCAAATGGAGAAAAAAATTAAGGCAGTTGAAGCATTTATCTTACTTGAATGTGCAATCAATATTCAGGGAAGCAGAGATCAAAGAGCATGCTGCATTAGGTAAATCTGCTGCACAAGACCTTGTTAGAGTATAGAAAAACACAGATATTACTTTGAGAAGTAAGGTGTGCCTGATACAAATCATGATATTTTCAATTATCTCATAGGCATGTGAAAGTTGGACACTGAAGACCAGAGAAGAATCAATTATTTGAATTGTCGTGTTGGACTGCTGAAAATAGAAACCCATCTGTCTTGGAAGCAGTCCAGCCAGAGGGATCCTTAGAGGCAAGGATGGTGAGACTTTATCTTAAATTCTCTGGACATATTTTTAGGTGAGACCAGTCACTGGAGAAGGACATCATGTTTAGCAAAGTAGGAGGACAGCAAAAAAGAAAGGTCCGCCCGGAGATGGATTGACACAGTGGCTTTAATGATGGGCTTCAGCATAGGAACAATTGTGAGGCTGGTACAGGACAAGACAGCGTTTCCTTCTGTTGTGCACAGGCTTTTTATGGGTCAGAACTTACTTCGTAACACTAACAACAACAACCGGAATCACAATTGAGAAGACCATAGACAAACTAAGAAGAAAATGTAGAATAAAATTCAAAATTATCAAATACAGTACGGATTTCTGATCGGAGAGAGGCTAGTGAAATCCATAGACCATGGGCCTTAATTATGTTTCAAAGCGAGACCCGAAGTCACATACAAGTCTCACCTTTCAGCCAATTTTTCCATTGTCAACAGACAGAGCGCTGAAGTGCCTAGAAACATCTATAAGTAACATGATCCCAAGAACAATCGACATATGGGACCAAAAGAGAAGTTTTACCCAAAACAAAATTCAAACGTAGAAAGAAGCAGGAAAGAAGGTCCGACAGAAACCTGGAAGCCAAAGAGGAGTGACAGGAACGGTGTTAAATTGAGGAGTTGGGAACCTGTCATCAAAGAAAATGTGTACACATTAGTAAAGGGAAATACGTTGCTTGTGTACTTCCTGCAAACCACAATAAAATGTTGTTCTTATTTGAAAGAGTCTGCTTTGCAACTTTTGAATTTGGTTCTTTTTATGAGACCCGAGGGAGCGCTGAGCTCCTACGCTTCAGCAGAATCTCACGAAACTGATCACCACCCCAAGACATGCAATACTTTCCCACGCTTTCTTCACTTCTGTTCACGTTTGCGTCCACCTTGCCTTGATCCATTGTTACTAGGTTTTCAAGACTTAACTTTAATTTTGCTCCCTCAGACACAAGCACAAACACATATGTTTGCAAGATTTTAGATGTTAAAGCAAGACAAAATTGACATCAACTGAACGCTTGTTAATATGAACACTTTATGAAATGATAGATCAGTTGGGCTATTTTTAAAAAGAGACTGTGTCATAACTGTTATTTTGGAAAACTGTCATGACAAGCGGTGAAGAGAAACAAGAAAGTTGCCAATTAAGGTATCACAGAATTCAATTCCCGATACCTATGGGTGGGTGTGGGGGTCTGTGTGACTCAGTCAGAACGAGTATGTGCACAGCTCTGTGAGGTGTTCCTCTGGGGGTCAAAGGCAAGAAGTTATAGAAGAGTTGTTTTTTAATCACCTTCTCCTTCATTATTTTATCTTCAAAAACCAGAAGAAAAATAAGGGTGCTTTTCAAGTTTTGTTTCATGAAATAAACTTTTAACTTCAGAATAAGCTTAGATTTATTGATTAATTACGATAGCACAGATTTTTCCCTCATTCCACACCTAGTTTCCTCTATTATTAATAATGTATATTTATATAGTGCCTTTGTAAAGATTAATAAAACAATATTTCTGCATTACTGTTAACCAATATGATACTTGACTTGGATTTTCCTAGTTTTTACTGGAAGTCTTTTCTTGGTTGTTTCACAATCCCATTTTGCAGACATTAATGTGGTCACCATCCGTGACAGTGACAGTCCTGTTTGCTTTGTTTTGATTTTAACCTTGATAATATGGTCAAATGAACAGTTAAATGAATGAGATGTGCTTAAATCTCTTTCTTCACTTTTCCTTTGACAGTATTTGCCTGGAAACCATTTCTTAATCTTCCCTTGGCTTTCTAAATCTGGGGGGGGCTATAATGGAAATAAATGTATTAACTTTCTCTTTAACAAATTAATGTTATGTGAGTTTGGTTATTGCATGCCCTGCTAATAGTGCCTAATCAATCATGATTTCATGAGAATAAATGTCTGAAGCAGGAGCAATTGATTCTAAGACTTTAAGGACATTCTAAGACTATCTGCCAAAAAGGAAATACAATCATGTGAGTCAAAAGGTTTGCAAATCTAAGCTATATTATTCATTATTACCCCATATTTGTTTCTGGATACTGATAAGAAGGCATTATGACCTTGGCATATCAGCAATGCCCAAAATACAACATAACTAACACAGTAAGATGCAATTAGCTAAATGGATTATTAATATAATCATTGCTGTGGGCACTAATTAAGATGAAAATTAATTTCATGACCTGGTATAAGAAAACGTTTAATCATAAACATTATCACTGTTATTGAAAACTGTTTGCCTGAGTAACCCAGACTTTTAAAGGAGGAAACAAACTATCTTATAAACTTGAGAGTTTCTGCTCATCAATCCAAATTAAATATTTTATAGGATTTTATAAGACAAATATTAGGGCTTAATAGCCATCTCAAGTTACTATTTAAAATTAAAAAATTCAAACAATTTAAAGCAAGTGAAAGCTAGCTAAATTATATGCTGTATTAAATCCTTGAGCTTTTCTTATTTATAGTTATTTTAAAAATATTTAGGTAAGCAACTATTCTCAGCTAATTCAGTAAAGTTGTCAGTTTCTACGTAAATATAAAGTAAGTCAAGGTAGAAGTGATCTTAAAAGAGCTGATTTAATTGTGACAAAGATATGGGTGCAGTTTCTTACTTTGTGAGCTTCCCATGGAGGGAGAAGGAGAATCTGGTGTGTCTCCCCACTCTAATCTTTTAATCAACTCTGACCACAATTATTCCCCCCACTCTATTTCTCTGCTGTGGCAATGACCACACAGAACGCACACAATGAAGCCACACAGAACTCACGGTTATTATGACGGGGGTTATCATGAGAACTAACAGTTATAACTCAGGACAAGAACTCCTCAGGTACAGTTCTTTTTTTTTTTAAATCAATTTATTGGGGCTCATACAATTCATCACAATACATAGATCAATTGTATAAAAAACATCTATACATTTGTTGCCCTCATTATTCCC
>NW_022111324.1:34888579-34904521 GCF_000313985.2 Echinops telfairi | reverse complement strand
TTAAGACCCCAGACGCTATATCTTTTGATAGCCGGGCACCATCAGCTTTCTTCACCACATTTTTTTATGCACACATCTGTCTTCAGCGATCATGTCGGGGAGGTAGATATCATAAAATGACCGTTTAGCTGAGCAGGGTGCTCTTGTATTAGAGGAGTGCACATGAGGAGGCCCAATGTCCACCTGCCACCCAAGCTGCAAAGAAATAGAGTAAAGTAGTAGGAGGCAAAGGGCATACATACAAGCCTAAATACGGACTTGTACATATGTGCATATATCTAAGATTAAGGGAGGAACGGACCTAAGTGCAATAATTATTGGTTTGGTGGTGGGGTGTCAGGGACAGTTCTTAAATCAGGACAGACTCTTCTCACTCATCCTCTCCGGGGAGCTTCTCTCTGGTACTTGATTTAACATCAATGCAACTCCCTAGCCTTCTGTCCTGGTGCAGTAATGGTACAAAGTGCTGTTAGCTCTGCTTATAAAGGGTCAGAAATTATTCCACTCCACCAGTAAGCCTCTTGTCTGAAGCCATTCAGTTTTCTTGATCTGTGGATTGGGAAGCATACCACACAATAACGCAAGATCCTTTTAGTCTATTGCCACTCCTTCTCTTCTATCACTTCTCTGCCGTTACTTTCATTATCGCTCATTGTCTGTGGCATCACAGTACTCTATTTCCTGAATGACGGGGTCAGCAGACAGCATACAGGTCTAAAGGTCATGCTCCATGTCTAGTGTTTCTTTCTTGATGGTTCTGAGATTCCTTCTTTCTATGCCTGAGACGGCTCTTTTTAAACCTAAAGAAATGGGAAAAACCACACATGATCAAGCCACACATTAGTGTTCTATGTACTTGATTTACATGGCCCTACCCCACAACTAGCATTATTAACAAACTATCCAATTTCTTTTTCTGAGGCATACGCTTCATATTTTCATAGTCCTATGTAGTCATTTCGTGTTGCTGTTGTTAGGTTCTATGGTGGAATCAGTTGGGACTAATAGAGCCCCTGTGGGCAACAGAACAGAACTCTCTAGTCCTGTGGCAGCCTCACAGCCGTGCTGACGTTTGAGTCCATTGTTGCAGCTACTACGTCCAGCCCCCTTGCGCTCTGAGGGCCTTCCTCTGTTTCACAGCCTTTCTACGCTAGGAATTTTTAAAAAGGAAAAGAAAATCTGCCTAGCAGGCCCGTATCAGCTCCTAACTGCACTACACTTAGGAAAAAATTCCAATTTATTAAATGTTACTTGAAAATTCCTTTATGTTCTACAATGGAAAGCTAAAGGAGTATACAGTACATTAAAAACATGTCTATGCTGTATGGATCATACAGAGATAATTGTAGCAAGCCCTTACCCTCAGAATAATATAATCAAGGCACATGGACAAATTATTTCAATATAAAGTGATAAGTGATCAAATAGAATTATGAATATAATAATAGGAGAGCACTAAGCAAAGAGTACTTTACACTTGTGTTGAGTGTTTGTCAGCTATTAGGACAATTATGCCAATTACCGAATATAACCTTCAAACTTCAAGAGAGGAAAAATGAGTTTTCTATATTGTAGGTAACAAAAGAGATGCTTAGATAGTTAAGTAATTTGCATAGTTATTGATATGAATGCCTAAGCCCGATTTGAAACCTAGTGCCTAAAGTAACTGTGTCTCTGGTAATAAAAAAATATATATTGTGCATAGAGGAACAAATTTGAGGTGAAATTAAGTGTACTTAATAGTAGTAAGAGGAAGTATGGGTAATATTAAAAAAATAAACACTTTCAATGGTAAGTGATATAAACCTGTTTAGTGATTTAAATTTAATATCCTCCAATTTAATAACACTGCCAATATTCTATTCTAGATAGATCTTATTTGAAAGCATAGTGAAAAAGGGAAGAAAAAGCTGGTTTAATTTTATACCCATGTAATATGAGGGAACTTCATAGGGTTCGTGGATATGTTGCATTATATTTTAATTCAATTTTTCCATGATTTTTGCCTACTTAAAGTTGCTGAGAATATTGTTATTTTAAGTAATGTGTGCTTGTATAATATTAATGAGTGATATTAACATGTCTGTTGATTCTTAACTAAATGTGTAGAATAGCAGAAAGATGTGTTTTATTGATTATGCAAAGTCACTCAACTGTGCGGTTCTTGACAAATTACCATATACACTTGAGTATAAGCCAACCTGACTATCAGCCGAGGCACCTAATTTTATCACAAAAACTGCATTAAGAATGTGCTGCAAAACTCGGCTTATACACAAGTATATATGGTATGTATAAAATTGTGAAGAATTGGAATTCTTGAACATTTAATTGTGCTCTTAGGTAATCTAGACACAGACCAAGAGACAGTCATTTGAACAGAACAATAAATAACCAAGTAAAGTGTGTATCAAGTTTGTATCTTTTCATCATTTATTCAATATGTTTGCTGAACAACTAAGCCAAGAATTTGTACTACATAAGGAAGAACATGGATGTTAGGATAGCTCATTATCAACTTATGATGTGCAACCTTGCTTGCTGGACTTGAAGCATGTGCTGATGGAGATCTACACAATAACATTGAGTCTGATTACAGGTCAATGTAAAGAAAACAAGAATCCTTACAAATGGACCCATACACACATTGTATTCAGTATAGAAAACAATGTCATGCATTTCATTCTATGTAGATCTATGATTCGTGCCTACAGAAATCACACAGTATATTATGTTGGGCAAATCTGCTGGAAAAGATTGTTTTAATTATTCAAAAGCAAAGCTTTCTCCTTGAGAACTGGGGGATGCTTGACTCAAGCTGTAGTAGTTTCAATCATTCAACATGCCTTAAAAGCTGGACAGTGAGCAAGCAAGAATAAATAAGAATGGATGCATATAAATTATGGTGTGGGTGAAGAATATTGAATATACCAGGAATTATCAAAATAAAGAGTAAGTCTATTTCCCAAGAAATATAACCAGAATACACCTTAGAATTGAGCCTGGGGGACGGGCTGTGGGCCTCGGCTCATAGCCTCCCTTAATACAAGAACATTTTGATCTAAGAAAATCGCACTTAGTGATGGTCACCACCCCTACCACACATGATTGCTGAAGACAAAAATGGTGCATAAGCAAATGTGGTGAAGACAGCAAATGGTGTCCAGGTACTAAAAGACATAGTGTCTAGGTCTTAAAGGCTTGATGTTAAACAAGTGGCCATCCAACATTGAAGCAACAAGTCCACATGAAAGAAGTAGACCAGCCGATGTGATCATGAGGTATCATCGGGACTCGGTAACAGGCATCAGAAGATTCATAACAAACAACAAACAAAAACTGAAAATGCCTTAGTGAAAATGAGGGGGATTGGAGCAGAGACCTAAAGTCCATCTGTAGACAATGGGACAATCCCCCACAGAGGGGTCACAGGGAAGGCTGAATCAATCAGGGTGCAGTAGAGCACCAATGGATCATGCAATACCTCTGGTTCCTGAGACTTTCTCACCCCCCTCCCACTAGTATGACCCCAGTGCTGCTTCTCACTCTGGACTGTACGGGAACATGTACATAGATATAGGCAAGATATTAAGCTCACAACACATGGAACCCAGGAACAGGAATTGGAATAGCAATCCCAAAAGGGTAGGGGGAAGGTGGGGAGGTGTGGGTAGGAAGGGAGTACCGAGCATAATGAATGGCATATAACCACACACACCCCTCCAGAGGGAAGAACAACAGAAATCAGAGAGGAAGTGAGACAGCGGTTGGTATGAGTTATGAAAATAACAGCAATCTATAATCTATCAAGGGGCCATGCGGGTAGGTGGGGAGGGAGGAAAAAAAGAGAAACTGATCCCAAGGGCTCAATAGAAAGTAAATATCTAGAAAAGAATGATGGCAATATATGAACAAATATGTCTGACACAATTGATGTATGGATGGTAACAAGAGTTGTAAGAGCCTCCAATAAAATGATCTTAGAAAGAAAAGGAAAAAAGAAATGAGCATGGGGAAATTTTGACTCACTTATTTCAACCATTTAATCAGGAGGGAGATGGAGATGAGTATGATGCTTGGTAGGGTGTCAGTGGAAAGGAAGTTAGATGTTCCATGATATGGATGGCCACAATAGCTGCAACAACAGACACAAACATAGCAATGATTGTATGGATGGTGCTGGACACAGCAGTGTTTCTGTTTCCTTCTATTTAGTCTGAACCAATCGTACAATGCCTAACAGTATCAATATCAATTAACATATCATTGTCATATGAAGAGTAAAATTAATTAGGACTACTACGATTTTAAAAATTCTTGAAATAGCGAAGAGTGCGCCAAGAAAAATTTGCCCAGTTAAAATTTAGAACTAGAACTGAGGGAGATTGGAGTAAAAATTCCAGACCCTATATAAGAAAACTCTGTACGTTCTACTCAACTTTTCTAAAGATATAAATTTCTCTTTAAAAATTAAAGACAAGGGGAAGGATGACTGACCTCCAGGTGGGGGGAAGAGAGACTGGGAATGCTATTGAGGACACTGGTGGGGAGGGTCTTTAGTGGCATACAATGGGTGGGCAGAACTGATCTAGGGTGGCTGGGGATATCCCGGGAACCCAGGATGGGTGTCCTAGAACACTGGGACACTGAATCCAGGATCATTGGGGTGCATGGTATGCTCCAAAAGCTGCATCAGTGAGACCCCCTTATGGGAACCCCTCTACGTGAACTGGACTGTACCTTAGACACACTTAGGACTTCAGTCAGAAAACATATGGTGTCTGAGGAAGCTGAAGACAGCTGTGCCAAGAGTGTACCAAGAGTTGGTTGACTGAGAAACAAGGTCTTTCTACGTGAATGCCCTGTATGCCATAGTGAGAGACATACTATTTTGGCAATCCTGTGATTGCCATTCTGTTATATTTTGCTTATGCTTGTGTATATTAGAGCATATCTCAGAGGTGCACCACTATGCGGGGGTCACCCTCTTAAAGGTGTGTTGTTTGTTTCTCTGTTTTTTTGTTAAATGAAACCCAGCTACCTTGAGGCTATAGGGAAAGAAAACATAACAAGGGTTTGGGAGGAAGGGTGGTATAGAGTGATGGGGGAGACAAAAAAATGACTTCAAGAAACCAAGGAAGTAGAAGTATGTTTAGAGACTGATTATAGAAGCAATTGTACAATTATGTTTGACATGATTGAACTAAATCAAATGATATGATATGTATTAATTTCCAAGTTACACCAAATTATAAACAAAATGAAACAAAAACAAAACATAGATCCAGAATTGAGTTCTGAGCTCACATTAAATCCAAGTTCTAATTTAAGAACAATTAGCATCATGGCTCTGCTCGAAACTCACCTTCATGAAACGATCACTGAATTTAAGGGTGCTATAGCAAAGTGGCGAAGAAAGCAAATAGTGCCAGGCTACCAATTAATATAGTGTTTAGGGTCTTCAAGGCTTGTATTCAAACAAGCAGCCAACTAAGTAGAGTCAACAAAGTCCACACAGAAGAAGCACATCAGCTTGTGTGATCCAAAGATGACAATTACAAAATTTGAATATGGTGCAGAGAAAAGTATCAGAGCCAAGATTATGAACACTCAACTTATAGGCTATGGGGGACAGTGGGAGCCCAAAACCTGACTGCAGATTAACTAGTCAGACTGAGTCACTGGCATATCCACTCTAGCCAAAGGCAAAAGTTCCAAACAGCTTTACTGTTAGTCTGGGTAAACTAGAGGAACAAATTCATAGAGACGCATATGTGTATAAGAAAAAGGTTTATATATAAGAGCAATTGAATATTGAGAAAACATCCCAGCTCAGTTCAGATCAAGTCCATAAGTCTTCTATTAGATCATATGTTCAATATAAATCTATAAAGTCCTCTTCAGATTCATGAAACACATACAATGATGCCAAATGCAGGAAGATCACAGGCCAGTGGGAAGTCTTGTGGATCCAGTGGCGTTGTAAGTATATTAGTACTGGCAGGGGTCTCCACGTGGCTTCTCCAGCTCAGGGCACTAGCTGGCTCCATGTGTCTTGTCAGATGCAATGTGTCCAGGAGTCCACCTGAGTCCTGCCTCCAGTGAGCTATTTATCTCCTTAGCGCCTCCAAATGAGGTCATCAAGCTGCAACCTGATTGAGAGGTTAAACTCCACCCCTTCACTCTTAATCCTCTCAAGTTGTAAACAGATTATATAACTACCATACTTATGATCAGGCAGAGACCATTGTAATTTTGATTATGATGGATTGAACTTGATACTCAGCCCAGTTGACCTCCCTATAGACATGCTTGAATTTGTACTGAGTGCAAGTATCTCTTAGTTGTTTCATGACAGAAATTTTTTCCCAGACTTTTTTAATGTTGATGAGGGTCTTCTTCCTCATATGTATTATTTGTATTTTTGTCTTTATGCTAATATGATCTTGTCCTTACCACCTTAGGGCGATTGGTTTTTCATTGTTTTCTATTGGGTTTCCCTGCAGTGAAGCACAGGAGTTGTTGATGTACAATGATAATAACTGATACACGGTGAATGCAGGGGTGGGGAGAGATGGGCGATAGTGAGGGGAAGGGGATTTTGGGAATAAATAAGGAAGGCTGGAGGGGGGCGGGAGCACTAGAACTAATCGTGATTGCACAACTCATTTTAAAGGTGATTTAACCATGGGTGGGGGAGATGCTTTAAGATAAATGTAGTGGATATTATGCAATTCCCCTCGATATGACTGAAGGATTTAGCTATTCAATTGTATGATGTATAAATTATGTGCCAATAAAATTGTTGGGAAAAATTAAAATAAATTAATTAATACATAGCAGAAATCTATGCAAAGGGCAAATAAATGGAATGTTTAGCTCTTTTGATCATATGAAAATAATATGAATTTCATTCTCTTTGAAGAAAGACTATGTAGTATTTAAATGAAATGTCTCATGATATTACTCATATATGATTACAGAAAGGGGAAAAAAGATAAAATAAAACCTAAAACAACAACAGTCCATTGCTGGTCAAATAAAACAGCATTACAGTAAGACTCCAGCCAGAAAGTTGCTGGAAGGCATGTGGGGATACTAACTAAAAGCAGAGAGTCAAGGTTTCTTATGTGGCAACAAGTGTTAGGTCTAGTGTAAGTATGGGCAGGATCTTGGAGCTCCATATTTAGTCTCTATACTACTGTCATAGTGACTATGATGGATACAGGCAGCAGAAATGTGGTTTCATTTCAGCATTTTTGCATGAATATAGTTCTGCACCATAGACACCAAATCTCTCTCTCCTCTCTCTCTCTCTTACTCTCTCCTGCTAGTTTAGAATAGAACATGGATTTTCAACTTTTGAAAATATTTCTCATCTTGCTTAATTTCTTACTAGAAGAGACTAATTTTTTCTCCAAAAGGGATGAAAAATTCCAGCATCTGTGTTTGTCATTTCCCATAAGGGAATATAAATGGCAATCCAAATCCCAGTAGCATCAAACAAACAAACTTCAGAACCCACTGCCATTACGTTGCTTCTGACTCAGAGTAACTCCATATTCAGACAACATATGTTTTTACATGAGTGGGCAGCCTCATCTTTCTCCAGCAGAGCAACTGGTAAGTTTGAACCTCTAATTTCTTGACTAGCTGTGTTAGGGTGGATTATCTAGAGAAACAATCCAGTGGTACTCATCTAGGTTCAAGAAAGAATTTAATATCAGGATGCAACTTTACATCAAAAAGTGCCCCAGCCCAGTTCAATTCAAGTCCATAGGTGCGATGCTAGTCAGGGCCCTCTTCAGACTCACCTGCTGACTCTGAAAGGCGAAGGGAGGAGCACTGCGTAACAGCTCAGTGAAGGCAGAGTCACTTGGATTGCAGGCCAGTGGCCGCATGGCAGGACACCAATAGCGCTTAGCATAGGGGTAGGGGGCACACATGGGGACCCACAGGGCTGCCTCAGTGAAGTGCCAGTGAGAGGGCAGGCAAATCGGGGTTTGTGG
Organism: Echinops telfairi; assembly: GCF_000313985.2. Taxonomy (NCBI): domain Eukaryota; kingdom Metazoa; phylum Chordata; class Mammalia; order Afrosoricida; family Tenrecidae; genus Echinops; species Echinops telfairi. Next base: position 34,896,512 of record NW_022111324.1, on the reverse strand, counting down.
TTTGTGGGTTTGTATTTAATTTTTAAATTTAATCTCATCGTTTAGACAGTTTGCATCTTAAATTTTGTCCAGACCACCACTCAAATGTTGCCTCCCTTTAATGAATCTGTAGCAATATTTGGCACGGCTTCTCCCCTTTCCTCTTTCGTGGACCCCCACTCCTTTTCCCTAACCCTTGTGAAAGTATATTCCCTTTATGAGGTTATTTCAGACTGAAATTTTCTGTTTTGTTATCATTTGAAGTATGTGATCCAGAAAGTCTCTGCACAAGTAGAAAATTATGGTTTGGACCTTCTCACATTACACATATTGAGGAAGAAGTGCTAGGAATAAAATGTTCAGTGGAAATTTTACCTCAGTGTTTAAACATAAAATGCAAACAGGAGAGATGTGTAGGTAGCCATCCTGCCCTGGGTTACTTGTACTTCTTTATTTATGTATCGGATTACAAGTGCCTTGTGTCCTAAAGATGACCTCAAGAATCTCAGCAAAGTTCCAATAGGCTATAGAAATTCAGAGAGACTAGACTTGTGAATCATCATTTTCATTGAATTAGGCAGTGGTGGGATTTAGCTGGTCCTCATTGGTTCAGCAGAACCACTAAGTGATCTTTGTCGAGTTCAATGAGTCGGTTGTTAGGGGTCACTTGTAGTCAGGGCTCTCTCTGAGGTGGGCGGCTGGGCAGTCACTCAGTCTGGAAATCACAATTACATTCCTTACTTATTTGTGTTTGTTTGTAGCCTCCATTCTGTCCATAGGTATAAAAAATTAGATGGACCTATGCTTTTAACATTTATTTTATACTGTTCATTATACTTTTGATGAAATACTACAGTTCTGTTCCCGCGCATTATTTTACTTCAGCAAACAAACATATCCATAAACAATGAAAGCACCACACAACCGGAGGATGACATGCTGTCATTCATTCAGCTTGGGGGTAATCCCCAACTTTCATGAGCCATTATAAGTGAAATATGCATTATTGTCAGGACAATTTCTGTAAATTCAGCAGAAGTGGAAAGGGGGTTTTCAAAGATGAACATAATATATTCAGAGAAAAGAAGTCATCTATTTCTAATATATCAAACACAATGACAACTCTCTAATTGGCCTCTAAAGGAATAGCCTCCTACTTCCACAGTGAAAGTGTGGTTAAGGGTTCACAGCCAGTGATGCTCAGATAAAAGTGAAGTATATTGCAAGTGAGGCTGTCAATCAATAAACAATATAGAGGTATCTTAACTAGCAATTTTGTCAGGGGTTATTTAATATTTTCATTAATATTTAAAAACTCATAATGTAGTTTTGTGTATCTCTTTTATTATTCTTATTTCAGTGTTAACTGTATGAAATAATAAAGTACTTTCACGTATATTGTTCTTTTATATTTAAAATGTCATTCGGGCAGTGAACCAGTTGTTAAATTATTTGTATCCCACAATTGGAATTGGTAATGCAATAGGATTTGATGCATTGTTTTGGCACCAGACAATATTATGTCATGGCAAAGAAATTAGGCTACTTATTGAATTTTGTAGTGTTATTTAATACAAGGATGTAGCATGGCTTTGTTGTTTGTTTTAGAGGAAAGGTATACAATGCAGTTGTTATCTATTGTTTAGTTTTAACATACTGGGTTTCCTAAAATGTTCTGTCTTGATGAAATAGAGAAAAGACGAAGACTGAAGACTCTAATAATATATGTGTCTGGTTCTATTAGTTTTTAAAAAGGAACCCTGTGGCACAATGGTTAAGTACTTGGCACTCACCATTGGTGGCTCCCTTGAAGCAACGACCTGATACTCCTGTGAAGATGAAAATAAAGAAAACAAAGAAAAGCCAATACCATGTTGTGGATTCTGGTGTAAAGCTGCCGAATATAGGAGTTTTAGGCTCTAAATCTTTACAGGCGCTGATAGCCGAATCTACCTCTCTTGAAGCAGCAGGTGGATTTGACGTTGGATTGTAGTCAGCAATTCAAGACTTACCCCACACTATCACCCAAGCTCATTGTTGTAAAGATTGAAGCCTAAGAAATCCTAGGGGCATCTATCAGATAGAACCACTATGAGTCAGAATCTACACAATGTCACATACTGAAACATATTTGCTTAGGAAGTCTTTAGATATAATAATCAAAGATGTAGACGTAAAATACAAATATTGCTGCAAAAATTTAAGATAAGCATAGTGTATTTTCTCAGGAAATACCTAACTCTTTTTGTCCAAAAGAACCAAAGGCAAATCTACTCACTGCCCTGGAGTTGATTTCAACTCATAGCAACCTGGTTGTGCAGTGGTTTACCTTCTGGGTTGCTAACCAAGGTCAGCAGATCTAGACCACTAGCTGCTCCAGGTTGCATGGGCCAAAGAGGAGCCTTTGCACTCCTTTATAGGTGTAGTCCCAGAATTCCACCAGGGCACTTACTCTCCGTCCTGTAGGATCACAATAATTCTTGCTAGAATACAGTTGTTAACTTTAATGACCTTTTGAAAATATTGGCACACGTCATTTCAAGCTGCTTTTATTAGTAAGACATACAGTTAAATTCCTCATTGGGTGAAGTGGATCACATAGGAAGTACATGCCTAATCCTCCCAATATTAGGATTTTTAGAATTTAAGCTACTTACATTAGGAACAGCAGGCAATTTTATATATTTAATGAGCATACAGATTTGTCATAATTCTATGTTCGACAAATGGGTTGGGAACTAAGATTCCCACTTCTAACAACTCTCAGGTGACACCAAGGCTACTGTTCAAGGACCACACTTTGCGGATCCAGGATCTAGAAGAAATTTTTGTTTGTTTGTTTGTTTTTAAAAACTTGGGTTATTTATGATTCCCCACAAATATTTATCAAATGTCAATATTTCTGAGTCCCAAGGCACAAAGTTTTTAGCACAATGGATGTTGAATGAATGTGCACAATTTTTAAAAAATTCTATTCATTGATTAAAATGAGAATAAAACTGATAAGCATTCTTAATCAATAAGAGGCTAGCATTACTTTGTGGGTATAATTGCATACATAATAAATGAGGAAGCTGTATGGGAAAAAGTGAATAATTTCTTATGAAACAGCAAACAAGAAAATCCAACAATCAAAAACTCTTAACATGTATATAGTGATACCTCTGTTGTCTAACTCAATTGTTCCAATTTCGTGCTCAAACAATGACAAGTCAAGAATTGAACAAATTTCCCCCATTAGAAATAAAGGAGAACTAACTAATTGAATATGAAGCCCCAGAATTACACTGATAAATTATTCACTATAGAAGCTTTTACCTTTCTTGAATATCACTGTCTCAGATATGCTATCATCATAATTTATCTGATTTATCCAAATTAACAATACCTTTGCAACTTGGTCAGTGGTCTCATTTTTTGTTTTGTGGTTAGTGATTTCACAGCGTTCAATAGATTAGCCAATGTAGTCATGTTTTTCCCCCCCCCAAAAAAGTTTATAATGTTGACTTAACTATGCTGTATTCACTCACCAACTGATTCACTCACATTTCCCAATGATTTCTTTCTTTAACTCCCTCACAGTTCTCATGGATTTCCTCTTGTCTTTGCTAATGGTATGACGGACTTTCTATGAAGTCATGGTTATGACATTTTATGCAAAGAATATGCAAAAACACCCAACAAATGTGATTAATGCACTAACACGAGCACTAATAGTTGTCTAAGTGAGAGCAGCACTTATACTGAAGTGTCACCCCTTATGTGACCGAGGCGAGACAAGGTACATGACTCACTCTGGGCCTTTACAATTTTTTTTTAAAAGTCAGACCTTGGATGAGTATCAAGGGAAGTTACGAACATGGAGCAAATATGTTTTGAGCTTTGCTGTTCACGTAGTGGAAAGTTTGAGCTTGGAGCAGTTTAACAACGGGGGTATCACTGTACTATAAACCCCAAACCAAACTCACTGAAAAGGGAATATTACAGGGGTATAGGGGAACAAGTTAGAATAATTCCCAGTGGTTACACAAAGATTAGATAAGGGGTACAGATAAAAGACAACATTGGAATCAGGACTTTTTTGGCAGAAGTGGAGGGAGAAATTAAGCAATTGTAAAATATTTACTGAGTTGAATAAACAGAACTCACTCTTTGGGGTCACAGTAAATGAAGAAGCTCCTTTTGAAACAATAAATTTGATATGCTTTGATTCTAGGCAGGCAAAAGATCTGCAGGACCTGATATGTAAGCCTTGTGGCTTTTGATAGAAGACTAGGACTTTCTAAGTCAAAAATATTTAAAGGGACATTGGGAATAATTGTAACAAAACATGGAATGAAACAGAGAACCTGGTACACGGCTGTTGTGTTTTTTAGCATTTTTTTAAAAGCCTTTAAATAGTTAATGTGATAGGTTTTTAGTGCCAACATGGATCCTGTAGGAACATTAGGTGGAGTTTAGCCTGTCAGTCAGGTCTCAGTTCAATTTGAGGGCAACTAAGCTAAATGGTCCCTTCAAGCTGGCGTCTGCCTCTTTCTCCCTGGTGATCTGACCAGTGCACAGATGCCTGTGTTAGCTGCTCTGCCTCTATATTTGGCTGCACTATATGCAGGATGAGCCAATTCATGGAGCTAAGTAGATCATATCACCCTGCTGTGCTGTACTTTGAGGCTCCATTACAATGTGCTGCTGCTACTGGCCTCTGCTGTGCCTCCACATCTCATCTTCCTGCTGTTACCACCCTACCTTGTCTTATCTGCTGCCTGTGGTCCACCTCTGCTCTTCTTGCACCTCCTGCCAGCTATTTTGCTGTCTATTTCCTTGACCATGGACCAGTGGCCAAAGAGAGTTGGAAGGACCTTCAGTATATTAACTGTCCCAGGAAAGTGAGTTGGACTGAGGCCTCTGTACTACTGTGTGGACTAATTAGCTGTGTATACCTTCTCACTATATAAACCTATCATTTTATATATATAATCATAAATGTCTTGGTTTTGTTTCTCTAGAGAAACCTGCATATCACACCTAGAATGAATTGCCACAGACATTTAAAAGAAATCAATTGAGTGTAATATGTTGATTGACACGAGAAGAAAGTATGAGAATGGGATGCCCTTCTAATTCTCTAAAACATTGACTTGGAAGGAAATGTACGTAATGGTAAATCACTTCCTTTTCTGTCTGAGTGTTTTAATCCAGCTATTTTTGACAGGCCTTTGAGTCATCCAAGCGTCTGTCTTTTCTATGATATATTACTACATTTCAATGTCGTTAGAAATGAAAGTAACTATATTACATTACAAATCAAAATATTGTAGAAGTAACCAAGAAATGTATAATATTTACATAATAGCAACTGGCACCAGAAAAGGAAGCAGTGCTCTCATGTTCCTTGTGAGTTTGATAGAAATCAAAACTGAGAAGAAAATGAAAAAGTTTATTATACAGATTAGTATCCAACCCCACAGAAGAGATACAACTTCTATTTTTCTTTCCATTAATTATTTCTTCTTGGTGAAGGAACCAGGATAATGTAAGTTGCCAATAGCACAAGGAGTCATAAACCTTTCATAATTTTTGGAGCAGAATTCTTTCAGCAGATGAAGTATATTTATTATGTGATAGAAATAGCTATACAGAGAAACCATTCACAGAATGTGACAATGCACTAGAGGAAGGGGCCAGTCATGGTACATGTAAGTGGGTCAAAAGCTCATTTTTGTTTTTGGTTTCTGCCCACATCTTCTGCAACATTTCTGCATATTTGCATTCGACCTCCTTATACAATAAGTAATTGTGGTATAAAGTGTGTTAAATATATACTTTTTGTTTAAACAATATTTCATGTAATATTTATATCATTAAAATAATCCCATGCAGGCAGTGCATGGTTTTGAAGGAGATCTGCTCTATGTCAGGACTTGGAAGACATGTGTATGGTTTGTATTTAGCCTAACCTTAGTGCAAGAAAAGGGCGGAGATTTTCCAATTATTTAAAAACTGCTTGAGCAGCAGGTGAAAACAATTATGAAGAAATAGTTTTTGGGGGTGGAGTTGTGTTCAGTAACCATGGTGGTGTAATGTTTAAAGCATTTGACTGTTAAATAAAAGGTTCCTGGTTTGAACCACATAGCCACTCCTGACGAGAATGCTGTGGCAATCTGCATCCATAAATATTATAATCTTGGATACCTTATGGATGCTTCCACTCCTTCCCATCGGGTCACTGGAAGTCCAAATCCAGTTGGTGGCAATGGCACATTCTCCTTGTTCCATTGGAGGGATTGGTTCAGTTGTTTCAAAGCAATGTCAAATTTATATAAACTTAAATTAAAACAAGGCCGCAAAGGTAGCAGCACCCTAGACAAAAGTTGGCAGTCTTCCAAACAAAATGGGCAGCTGAGTGCACTATTGTGAATGAAGTGTGTGTGATTTTCCACAATCCTCCATTAATCTTGTCTCATGCACTTGCTTTATGAAAGGACGCACTAACTTATTAGTTTCTCATTCCAGGGCGTCTACCTATAATGTTTGCCATTTAGGTTATCTTCAGCTTCACTCAAACTTTCAAAATTCAGGTCAGTTCCAGATTATCTACATTTTCTATTACGGAACTTTTCAAAATCCTCCATTAAAAGGCAGACATCTTGAAATTGGGTGTTTGCAACACAGGGGTTTCCTGTAGTTAAAAATCTAAGAGTACAGTTTAACACTAAAAGGGAATATCTTCTTACAAAAGTAGAATCATATATAAATCTTATCTATTTTTATGTTTGAATCAATACTTCTATTATTAGAATTATTTGTCTATTTTAGACATAATATATTCATTTTCTTCTTTCTTTCACTTTCACACATTTCTGTTTACATAGGCTTTGGTATGTTTCAGGGAGATGATTGATAATGTTCTCTAACAAAAACTGAATATGGTGTTTCCAAGTTGAAATCTATCTATCTATCTATCATAGATATATGAATGGATTGGGGATTCAAGCAATTCTAACTCCAATCTAAGAGCAATTTGTTCTTATGACATGTCCCTGCTCAATGCTCACCCTTCTGAAGGAATCACTGAATATATGGCTACTATAGCAAATTGTGGTAAAGAAACCCGTTGGTGCCTGGCTATCAGAAAGAATAGCTTCTTAGATCTTAAGGACTTTCCTCAAATAAGCGGCCATCTAAGTGAGGCTTCAACTAAGTCCACATGGATGAAGCCTGGGTAATTCAGGATTGTAAATAATATAATCCTACCCCAAAGGATGGAATTATATCAGAGCTGAAATTGTGAATACTTGGTTTTCAGAAGGCTGTAGATCACAGTGGAGGCCCAACATCCATTTGCAGAGTTTACACATAGATTAAATGTCTGATGAATACCCTGACCATAGTCCAGGTGTGTGAACAGTCTTGTTATCAGGGAGAAAGAGCATTGAAAAATCAATTTTGGTAGACATTTTAGGTTAAAATGTAATTTCTTATCTCTTTTCCTCAATGTTTCACCCATTTTAAAGTTGTTTCAGTTGAAGAGAGAGAGAGAGGAGAGAGAGAGAGAAAGAGAGAGAGAGAGAGAGAGAGAGAGAGAGAGAGAGAGATAATACACCTGGAGTAAGCCTCCAGTGTTACCCTCTTTGACTTCAGACCTGGGATACAAACAGCCTTGCTTTCACTTAGGGTGAACTGGAAGTGGGTTATTGCATATAGGCAAGTTAAATTTAACACGCTGTCATTTAATCTACCTTTTGACCTAATTTAAATTTATTATAATTTTTCAATATTTTCTACTTTCTTTTCTATTAAAGGTTTTCTATGTTTTACTTTTATATTGTTAGGGTTTTTTTTAAACATTTTATTAGGGGCTCATACAACTGTTATTGCAATCCATAGACACATCAATTGTGTAAAGCACATTTGTACATCATTCTCAAAACATTTTCTCTCCACTTAAACCCCC